>NC_138221.1:73215968-73680968 GCF_964197995.2 Scardinius erythrophthalmus | reverse complement strand
AATTAAACCTTTGTAATTTATATAGTTCTAGACACAATTTTCTATGAATACGTTTTAAATTTAATTTACACTTTATTGGCTGAATAACTGGCGCGAAGATGACGCACGAGCTCAGTCTGCAGGTAGAGATGGAGGCGGCAAGAGAAAAGGTGAAGACTGGGGAAGCTCCGCAAATACACAAATAGAAAGAGCAAAGTGTGGGAGACATTTGCCGAAATAATGAAAGATGATGACCAAAGTGCTGGCTTTGTCATGTGTAGGCTACTTCTTGCGATGCTATTTACACATTTGATAACCACAAAACTGGCACGACCAGTTTTGGATAAGCCAGACCAATTGTGGGTGGGCCTTAAATTAAAAACGTTAAATAAAAAAAAAAAAAAAAAAAAAAACGTTATCCAATCACTGCTTAATCTAATAAAAATATTTACTAATATAGCCTACTGTTATATTATCTGTGCGTATACATAATATAGATTGTAATAGCTTGATGCTCTTTAAATATTGTGTTGCATTGTAAAAGTAAATCCGCGATCGCTCTCCATGGTTCTGACCAAAGAAGAGAGCTTTGGAATCTCCATTATGAATATACCTGGGCTGCATTTTCCGATAACATTGTCTCTTAGCGCGCTGCGATAACTTAACTAAAGGTATACTACCACTAAAGGTACATCATTGCTAGGCGTCTTCAGGGCTATCATCCACTCGCGAGGCAGAGGCGCTGAGAGGCAGAGGCGCTGGCGCCCTCCTAGCAACGGCGCTGTTTTTGGTAAAACATGATTTTGACGACTTCATTAAGTTTTGTTTTATAGAAAACTCTTTTTAAAAGATTTTCGTTTTGTATAAATTGTATCTTAATTTTGATCAATGTTTTATCAATCAATTGCCCGTATTTATTAAATAAGAAGCAAATATATAGCAGGCCAAATAAGGCACTGGTACGCGATCACTGCATGTGAACTGGAGGGCGCCGAAACTCAACTTGTGCCTCACAGATTTGATAAATATAGGCTTTATATTACAGAAAGCTTGAAATGTCTACTTTTAAACGAAAATATTCAAACCAAAATAAATAGTCTCTGATTATGTAGGCTAATCCATATGAAATGTGCATTTCTCTCTGGTGTTCATGGCGAGTCCGCAATCTCCGCATTGTCAACTTCATCTTTGCAGCGACACAGAAAACACCAGTTTATTACTAAACAATTAAATGTCTCCTTGCTAATTTAGACACATTCATAATCATTACTTTAACCGGTTCTTTGTGGCAAGCTTTATGCGTGCGGTATTGCGCTTATTCCTGTAGGCTAGCCTATTTAAGTAATTAATTTAATATAAAGGGGCGATTTGTCCACGAATGGCTTAAATGAACAACTAGTCGACTAGAAAAAAAAAATAGTCGGAGGCAGCCCTTATTCCACATATTTTCGAACCAGCAGGCCATCTGGGTTGGGCGAGCGACCATGAGCGGAGCGGAATATTCAGAGATGCGCTCTCCGCTCACGAGCTCTGATCGGAACAAACCCGAACCTCACTGTCTGCTGAACTTGCGCAGAAACATCAAAATAGCAGGTCCGAGTCGCGGGCGGGTCAGTTGAAAACGTCGGTCGGGTGCGGTTTGTTTATACATTGACCCGCGCATCACTGACACACACACACACACACATTATTTGACTGTTTTTCATATGTTCAGGATCAGTGTGTAGCAGATCCAGATAAACCACACAGACTGATGGATCCTGCATCATCAGTTTCTCCTGATCGTCTCGTCACGTCTCGCTGTGTGAATCTGATTCATGAGATCGTCTGTGACGCTTCAGGGGTAAATCAACTCTCAACTCATCATTCGTCTGTTTTCATATTTAAAGGTGGTATCAGTGATTTCAGGCCCAAAAATAATGAGGTTTTGAGCAAGCTTTTTCTTCATCTCTGACTTCGCCTGCAGCCGTGCACGAGCACAAAACCTCACAACACCCTCCCCCTGTCGGTGATTGGTTGGAACACTATTTGTTTTGGTTTTGAGTGTTTGGCTAAACCATTTGTTTTTGTGTGCAGATCTCAGAGCCTAGGCTGCCTACAGAGACGCGGTTTTTTTGACGGCATGCTTATGGGGCGGGCAACTAGGGGATCGTTAGGAAAGATTAGATGAATGTGATAAAAATATTTTTGGGCCTGAAATCACTGATACCACCTTTAATCCTTTATTAACACGATTCTCTAATGTGTTTCATTTCAGGCTCATCACAGTCATACGACCATGTACAGGGGTGAGCGACACACACACACTGTCACGTTAACTTAAGAAAACTAAGGGAGGACTCAAATGCAAAGGAAAAATGATATTTATAACAAAAGAAACACTAAACACAAAACAAAACCCACGAGGGGGAAAACATAACTAAATACAAAACAACAACAACAACGACAACAACAACGACAACAACAACGACGACGACGACGACGACGACGACAACAACAACGACGACGACGACGACGACGACAACAACAACTTCAAAAACGAATATACCAAAAGGGGTCACGGGAGAACAGGAGACGTGTACAAGACAACGATCCGACACAGACTGCAAACACAAAGGAACTTATAAAAGGGACAAATCAGGCAGGTGATAAGGGAACAACAGGTGGGGCAAATGAAACCAATAATGAGATAACAAGGAGGGTGGGGTCAAACAGAGACAGAACACAAACACCACATGTGCTACACGAGACAGGACAGGCATGTGACACATACACACACACAGTCTGTCCTGATTCAGATCAAACTCTGTGTTGAACTGAATCTTCTGTAAGTGAATCTTCTGTAAGTGAATCACGATGATTGTGAATGTGTTTTTCAGTGAGGAATGAAACTGCAGTGACTCCAAACCCGGGTGAGTTTCAGCTGTTAAACGTGTGTTTAATTCACTAATAAAACACTGATTCAGATCTGATGTTTACTGTCATATTGTCTGATATTTGTGATCGATGTGTGTTTTAAAGATGTGAAAGAAGTGACTCCTCCTCTCCAGCTCTCAGGTAAAACATCGAGAGCTTTAAACCTCAACTCTGATATTGATTTATCATTCTTATATCATTGCTTCATTAATTAGTGTATTGATTCAGCTGATTTATCTGTATATCACTTGAATAGATCAGTGGTGGTGGCTTTTAGCTGTTTTTATTGTTCTTCTTATCGTCTTCTTGATGTGTTTGATTCAGCGTAAAAGGATCTTCAGGTGAGTCGTGATCAATCTAAAAGAATCATTTCCCTTCATCTTCAGATTACCGAATGTAAAACAGTGGAATCATGACAGTCTGAATAAATAAACTCAAACTCTGTGATGGATGTGATATGTAATAATCATATTCAATCTGTCATATTTTTCCACAGGAAAGTGCGGTTCATCTGTCAGTGTGAGAATGATTCAGAAAACAGGTGAGTGATTCTGTAGATGAACAACTGAGATCATGGGTTTGATTCACACAGAATGAACAAACGAATCAAATTAGCTCTTTGAATGCAGTGAGAGTTGTTTAGACAAGCTAATAAACGAAATGGAGTGAATCTCAAAGACTTGAACTAACAAGCGTTAGATGTTTTAACTTTCACACAGATCTGATGTGAATGAATCTTCATCTGCTGTAAGTGAATCTTTAGCTCTATGAGTCTTCATCTGCTAAAACTGAATGTGTTTCTCTCAGGGATCCCGAATCTGCTGTCCAAATGAAGATCAAATCTGATGCTCGTGATTCCCTGAATCAATCTGAATCTGAACAGTTAAACGACTACTTGTCCAGATGATGATCAGTTTGAATCAACTCAGGGCTCAACGTCACTTTAATCTTTTACACCATAAAGGGAGTTTCTGTTCTTAAAGACTCGATCTGAAACCCTGTTGTGTTTCTGCTGAAACAACTCTGTCTCTACAGATCAAATCTTTGTTTTTAAGTGTTTTTCATGGTGCTCATGAAAGGTCAGAGGACTCCCTGAACAGAGCCATACCGGCAAAATTTAATTCAGAATTTATCAACTTGAATTGCAATTTATTCAATAAAAATGTCCTAAATTATTTTTATTGTCATGTGTGTTCTTGACTTAATGGACCTGACAGAAATGTATTTAATGTTGTTTATACACTGATCAGTAAAACACTGTCAGCTCCAGCAGAGCAATGAATCCATAATGACCAAAAGAGATTATTTATCATTAATAGACCATAATCACCAACAAAACTTTCTTGCTGTAAATCAGAAATTCTGAAGTTAGATTTTTATCCATTGTAGGAATTCTTTCTTTAAGACACCCACAGACATAGAGTAATCAGCATATGAATCTCAACAATGGTGACATGCTGCAATGCATGCTGGGAGCCATGAGTTTTATACTATTCATATGCGGATTCTTGATGTCTGTGGGTGTCTTAAAGAAAGAAAAAAATTCTACAATCAAGTTACAAATTAAAATTCAGAATGTCTGATCTGTTGCAATACAATATTGTTGATGAATAAAAGCTATTAATAACAAATAACCACTTCTGGTCAGGAATAATATTAGTGAAGTATTTTTCCTTAAGATGCTGAAAACTGTGTCACCTGATCATCTTTGTTTCCAGCTTTCAAACGTCAAGAGTCAAACTGGCCAGCTTAATGGTGACCAAATGTTTCAATAAAACATCAGCTAAACTTAAACACTCTTTAGATACTTTAACACTCTTTAGATAGGGACCAAATGTTCTCCAAGCAGAGTTAATTTAAATTAATCCGGACCTATTAATTCTTTTTTTTTTCTTAACTGGGGATTAATTACTTCAATACTAGGGAGTCACTGACTAGGGTAAATAAGGACTAATCAGCTACTCTTTGTGAAGCCTGGTTAGTTCAATGATGTGCACATAGTGCTGATGTGAGGACACTTGAAAAAAACAGGGATGGCACCCTGACAAACAGTAGTGTTGTGTGGAACTGGAGTACATCATCCAACCAGACAATGGACAAAAGAAAATGTTCCTAAGGAACCCTATTATTATTATTAACCCTAACCCTAACTTGAAAAAAATCTCTTGAAGCATATTTTCTACGATGATGGATTTCTGGAAAATCCTTGAGACCTTTCCAATGTGCAACAATGAGTGCATATTTGTGTAAAAAAAATTTTTGGAGTAAATAAATGTTACCAGTTTCTACGATTTCTGTTCTCCTCCTCATCATCAGACACTTTATGGGAACATGACATTGGTCAATACAGCCAATGACTCCAGGGAATTGACCACATTCATAGATGTCCACCTTGTAGATGGCTTGGGCCGCAGCGTCAGGGCACTTGATGTAGTTATCTTTCAGTTCACATACAGCATTGCAGACTTTGTGGACTATTTTGAACACAGTCGGTTCTCTTACACCACACAATATTTCACAATGGAATGTTCCACATGACATGACAAATACCTCAAAGTGATCAGCACTTGTTAGGAGGAATAGGTAATAGAGATGAAAGCTTTTGTTCAAGCAACAAATTGTCAGTTGTATTTTGTCTGTGCATAGGAAAGCAGTCACGAAAGTTGATTTCATCAAAATCTTTCAGCGGGTTGCTCCAATAGCCTTTATGCCAAGCTGCACTACTTCCTGAACTTCAGCCAGCTCCTTTGTTTCCTGTCTGCCATTATTGGACAAACTGATTAATCCAGGTGTGCCTGACCTCAGTAACAATAATCAGACACACCTGGATTAATCAGTTTGTCCAATAATGGCAGACAGGAAACAAAGGAGCTGGCTGAAGTTCAGGAAGTAGTGGAGCTGGGCATAAGGCCTATTGCTCTTCTGTCTGGTCTTGGTGGTGCCTTTTCATCATCACTGAAATAGTCCAGGTAATCCATTTTCCTTGGTTGCCAAAGTCAAGCTGGAGGCCAACATAATTTAATCTGAAGTTTACTCTGGCCTGGTTTAAGTTGTTCCTTTACCTAGACCTAGACTAGCTCTGATCCTCCTTCTGGAAATCAGACTTTAAATATCAAGATTAGGGAAAGTCTGAAACTATTTTAGAGAAATGCTTTTTCAATTAGTCCAGTTTAAATGTGAATTTTGGTCTAAGACTAATGTTAATCCCTGTCAGGAAAACCACCCCTAGGATGAAAAACCTCATACATCCAGGGACTTAACAAGACTAAATCTTGATAAGAGCTCAAATTCACAGCTGGACTGTAATTACTCTCACACTGAGTCACGAGTCAGTCATTTGACTTGTAAAGTTTCAACTTGATCTGGACACACTGTTTGATTTACTTTGAGATCGTGACAGTGATATAGAAGATGAAGATTACAGGTTCCAATACGAAATGTCTTTTAATGATAAAATAAACTCAGGTACAGACATAAGGTGTTCTTAGTGCTGTCAAGAAACAGCAATGAAGGTTCCCCATGCACTCTGTAGCCCCAAAAATCATAATCAAAATGGAGTCAGGCATGAAAGCCACGCTGCAATGACTACTGTTGGAAAACTATACCTCAGTTGTGCCCACTGACATTTCTGGTGGGTCTGAAGTTACCTAATGTTTTTTACGAGTTGAGAAAAACTCCATACGCCAGCTGCAAGACATGTAGACACATTATCAAATACCATTCCACCTCAGTAAAGTAGAGATTCACAGACGTGATGGCTCATATGCGCAGCCAGGATCTAAGACCGTTCGCTATTGTTGAGGGACGAGGGTTCATTGAAGTTGCGAAAGAGCTCATTAATATCGGGGCTAAATATGGAAGCAGCGTTGAGGTCGAAGATGTGCTACAGAGTGCACTGTGCCTCGCCATGTTGAAGACGAATACGAGAAAGTCAAGAAACCTGTTATGGAAGAGCTACAACAGGTAGGCCTGGCTACACTTGTTTAATCTTGGTCTCTATTTTTTAGCCATTTTTGGAGCCTATTTTTATGGGATTGTATATTAAAAGCAATATTGTCAAATGGTTTTCTGTTTCTGTAAGATCCTGTGAAGCCTGAAATAACTTTTACATCATACTCTATTCCCTTAGTGCCAAAACCTCGCTCTGACAAATGACCTTTGGGCAGAAGAAAGGATAGTTCAGTTATAGTTCATTATATTCTTGGATGGAAATTGTTGAACTAGGTCCTGGCTACAAGGGAGATCATTGGTGTCAAAACCCATGACAATATCTGAAGGACTGTGGAGTCCATCCTTCCGGTATCTGTCTTTTTACCACCACTGTCCTCCACATATATATGTAGTACGGTGTTATACTGTATTTATTGGCTTGTCCAAGTAATATGGTGCTATCCTATTCAAAGTCTCTTATATTTCTTGTTAACTGTTCTGACTAGCTCAAGCTTTAACAATAATTTACTTACAAAGTAATCATTATGTTCAATTTATTTGTGTTCAGATTAATCTTTTATGTTTGTGCTGCTTTTTGTTTTTTAATCGGTTCTGATTCAGGAGTATAGATAAAAGCCCGCCCGCACTTACAATTGATTGGTTGGGTCCTTACATGCACTTCGTGAGGCACACTAGCACACACACGCAAGGTCTCTCACTCCCTCTCTCTACACGTTCTTCCCCCGGTAGACGTAGAATCCACGGCTAGATCAATGAGAAGCCCTATTACAACGACCATCATTTGAAGTGTCACACAGTTCTGAAATTATCGTACATTATAGGATTTTTTCCATTATTGATCGTACATCGTACAGAGGTCAAAATTATCGTACAAATACGATAATTATCGTACATCTGGCAACACTGCCCAGAACAAAGACTTCAGGGTCTAGTCGTCGAAAGGGATTGGTGACGGTAAGACAACAGAAGTTTTTGGTGAAAGCAAGGAAATCCAGGCTCTAACGAGCGATCGCAGCGAATTTGATCCATACTGGTCGGCAGTTCTGTCACAGTGATAAAGAAGATGAAGATAACAGGTAGTGTTGGCCACTTTCGAAACACTGCTTCATGAAGCTTTGAATACTTTCAAATCTTTGGTTTGGAGCTTGCATCAGATTGGGCAAGTCATGAGATTTCAGTAAACGAGGCTTTACTGTTTCGAAACGTTTTGAAACTCTGAAGGTTGCCACTAGGGGGTGTTGATCTCAAACCTGTGAACCAGTGTCGACTATGGTTTTAACTGATTTCAGGTCAGTTTTATTATGTTAACAAAACTGAAATGAGTCAATTATGTTTGTACTGATCCATGATCATTGCTCTCTTCAGGATGCCAATACCAAAAACCATACCCATTGTCACTGCAGATGCAACAGTTATGGGGTACAGCGATACTTAAATACACCAGTTACACTTTATTTAAGGGTCCAATTCTAACTAGCATACAGTAATAGCATGCATATTACTTGCATATTTGCTTGTTTTATTATATCAATGCCTTATTTTGCACGACCTTGTTATTCTACATCCCTTATTCCTACCCAATACCTAAACTTAAACACTACAAAAACTACCTTACTAACTAATCGGTAAATTAGGAGTTTATTGAGGCAAAAGTCATAGTTAACAGTGAAAATGTGTTCCCCATACTAAAGTGCTACCAACACATCTTACATTAACAGAACAAGCGATCCACTGGGGTTTTGGGCAAAACATTCTTCCCTCATCTCTTCCACATTACCAGCTTCATCTGTGTCATGTAAACACGTGTTTTCCAAAGCAGGCGAAGTTTTGTGCAAGAAAAGAAACCGTTTAAAGGCTAAAACACTAGAGCAACTTCTGTTCTTGAATAAAAATTCAATCTTAATATTGTCACAGTGTTATTTTTATAAAACATAACATCACTTTCACACACAGGCTTGAAACAACATATGTAAATTAAAGAAAGTGCACCTTATCTTGTTGTCCAAGAGTTCATCAAAAGGTTCTCTTTTCTAGTTACAAACCATACCTGGACCTTAAAGTCATCATGCCTCTCCAGAGTTATAACATTACACCTTTACTAGTGTTTTATATGCAGCTTTATGACAAGGTAGAGTGGTAGTAATTGCATGTAGATTAAAAAAAGATCCTAACTAAAACACAGAAAACAAGCACTAATATTTAATGGTGTAAAAGCCATTCTGTCTTTATTTTAAACTTTGTCATGTACGTGTGTGTGTCCAGTAGGGGTCACTCTTGGGTAACTGGTTACAGATTATAGGTGGGAACAGACAGTGAGTGATAAAGCAGAGATGTTAGTAGAATCTGTAAAGGTGCACAGCAATGCAAATATCTCAGATGATATGAGGAAGTATCGGGAACAACAATACACAGATATTTGGGGGGAAATGAAACCAGCAGGAGGCGCATTAGACTCAGATGTTACACTGTACGAGATGAAGAGAGCACTGGCAGGGATTAAACAGACTTTCCCTTCAAGGAATATATATGTTATGAGATGATTAAGCATTTATCATTAAATATAATATGAAGACTTTTTAATATGGTATGGGAGAAAGGAAAGTTGTTGGTGGTGGTTATGATCAGATTGTCACGTCACAGAGAGCAAGAACCTGTTGTCTCATTATCAGAGAAATACCATGGATTTAGTTTTATGTCAAGAAAATGAAATAAGAAAGACCCAAGTAAGTAAAGAGGTGGCAGTAGGAGTGTTTTCCGACGTTGAACAGGCGTATGATATGCTGTGTAAGGAGGGGATATTAATGAATTTAGATAGAACTAAAATGAAAATGTATAATTGGATCTTAAATTTTCTGTTTTGGAGAACTGTTCAAGTATGAGTGGGGTTCGCATATTATATAAACTCAGGTCATATAAACTCAGGTCACTGTTCTCAGATCAGTTTACAGTGAACTGAACACTTTGTAATCGTTCTAAACAGGTTGTCAATGTTCCTTTATTTAGTGCAAATTACAAATCACACTGTGCACAAATTCTCAAATGTTTTTGCATTAGTTCATACCAAAACTTTAATATATATCAGGAAAAAAACAATTGCAGTCCTTTTTAATGGTTTTACAAACATCACAGTCATCTGTGCACCAGTGGTGTTGTTCCACACGACTCTGTCTTGGAGACGCATGACACAGAAAGGCTCGTAAATGTTTTAAACTCCCTCAATGAAATCCACTTTCCACAAAGTGATCAGGAGCAAACTGAGCGAAAAGCTGTTAAAGTTCAGGACAAATTCCCAATTTCAACATTCAGCACTGGCACAAGGGTGGGGACATTAAATGTAACATTTAATTTAATATTCAACAATAATATTAATAATATAATAATAATATTGATCTGCCTTCATTGACACTATTATACAAGAACTGTACTGAGCTGGACAATTACATCACGGTTTACTCCAGAACGGCTACAAATATATATATATATATAAATGAACTAAATTAATAACTTTTTTTAAAACAAAAATGAACCATCACTGAACTTACTTAAGCTGGACTGTGACGCTTTTTTCTTCTGGAAACAAACTTTTTTTGCATATGTTATCTCTGTAAAGCTGCTTTGAAACAGTCTGTATTGTATAAAGCGCTGTATAAATAAATGTGACTTGACTTGACTTGACCCACATTTCAGGATGGGTTTCCTTCCAGCATATTCTCCTCTTAGAGAAAGGGGATGTGATCATCATACCCTTTACAGCCAAGTAAGTTTTCTTCAAATGATGGAAGAAGTTGGATCCAGCATTCACGGCTTTGTTTCCCACGACTCGTGTGAATATATGCTGTGATGTTGATGAAATTCTTTGACCAGTTGTACATGAGGCAAGATCTATAAAGTTCATTGATTCAATGATTGCAGTACATTCATTTATTTACATATTTATTTTATTTTTGGGGTGGAAATGTATCGTCACAACTAAACTTGTCATTAAACACGATTAAGAACATGTATTTTCATTCATGTATGTGTGTATGTGCACTTGAATTTGTTATCAGATCAGCAGAGAACACACTTGTAGTTTTGATGTTACTGTTTATTTTCGATAAATGCATTACTAGAATAAACTGCAGGAAAACTGTTTGGCCAACATAAGAGTGTTTAGTTTGCTGTGATAATTGTTTTGAGAGCAACTACAGTCATTTGGAGAAATGTGTCACATCGATTGAGAAAAACTGCAATATTGATGTGGGAGTAACTAGGCCATTGTGTGCAGATTATAGAGCATTATGGACAAAATGTTCCTTATGTAGAAAAGAAAATGTAAAAGGCTATAAATAAGGTTGAGAATCGATTTTCTGTGGCAAATACTTTTGAATAAGAAAATGAATCCCTCTATGAATATTAAAACGTATGGGCATCAGTTGGAGTAAATGTAGTCAGAATTCTTGGAATGTGGATGGACTCAAAATTAAACTTCAGAATACATATGTGTTTATCGGGAGTAAAATGGGGAACAAGTAGTCAGTCACGGAAAAGATTATATAAAGCAGGGATAAGATCTGACTTTGATTATGGCAGTATTATGGTGTATAGCTCCGCGAATAAAACATGGATTAAAATGGGAATATTCAACGCTATCTCACGACCAATTTGTACGAATTCGTACGAGTGATAAAAAGGTGGCTAATTCGTACGAATTCGTACGACCTCACTCGTACAAATTTGTACGATTTGTCTAAACTCATTTGATGGGTAGGCTTTGGGGCGTGTCAGGGGTAGGTTTAGGGGCGTGTCAGGGGTAGGTGTATGGGCGGGTCAGGGGTAGGTTTATGGGCGGGTCAGGGGTAGGTTTAGGGGCGTGTCAGGGGTAGGTGTATGGGCGGGTCAGGGGTAGGTTTAGGGGTGGGGTAGGTTTAGGGGCGTGTCAGGGGTAGGTTTATGGGCGGGTCAGGGGTAGGTAGGTTTAGCCACCTCGTAGAATTTGTACGAATTGCTGTGAGATCAGGCTGGAATATCTGATCATGTTTCAGTATTTTCTACTGATTTATTAGCCATGTCTATCTTTGAGGTCTAACCTTATAAATCAGTGATATGTACAGATTCGATGGCTGCCCTTACAGGTTTACAGAGTAGAAAATCTGAAGCACGCCGAGACATGCTATATGAAATAGTGCCGTTTTTGTACAGAATAAGGCAGTTCGGGATACCTTTGGCTCTGGAAGTGGACGAGGAAGAGAACCAGTTGGCAAAAACAGCCCTAAAACAAACACAGGTTGAATTCAAGGTATCAGTAAATATAGCTGAAATTAAGAGATTAATAACGATAGAAGTAAGAAAGAAATGGCAAAACATTTGGGCTGATGAAAAAGAAGGAAGTCGTTTATATCAGGTTCAGGAGTGTGTTGGTGCTGAGGGAATAAGGGATGGCAATAGAAGGAAGGATGTGATCATATCAAGATGGAGAATAGGGAATGAAGCATTACATTACAGTTTGCGTATAATAAGGAAACATGAGAATGGTAATTGTGAAAAAATGTGGACTCCCAGAAACAGTAGAGAATATTCTTCTAAAATGTGTTCAAAAGTTAGATTTGAGCTATCTCAAGAATTAGAAATGATGGGAATTAATAATATATCTCTGCAGGTGCTATTATGAAATGTGTTAATGCAATCAAAAGTATGTGAGGAATTGTTTAAGTATCTAAAAAAGACAGGAGTAATGGATAGAATACAAGTTTTTTTCTTCTTCCCCAGATCATATTCTTAGATGGTTAAACCTATGTGCACTTCACACTCCAGACCAGTAGGTGGCTGAATTGCACCTTTTAAGTTGGTTTGCCAAACTGCCATAAAACTCGAAGAAGAAGAAGCAGGTTTCAGGTAAATAACAGTTCCAGTTAAGCCGTAGTTCAGAAGAAAGGTATTGAAATATGGCAGAAGTATATGGGACATTATAAAATACTAAAGTCTGTCAGCATTAAAAGTGAGAGGGAAAGGACCAGGCGGCAGGTTGAGAAGTTCACATTTGGTGCGTGGTCATTTTTTGCCAATGCAATCTTTGGTTTCGCCAAATATCCGTCATTGATTCATCTCTCCAGAGCACATTGTATTGTTTCTTAGTGGAGGCGTTTTCATTTCTGGCTTCCTTTGGTAGACCAGAATCGTGGAATCTCTTACTAATGGTACATTATTCATATTGACTGTTGCCAGAATGGTCTGTAGATCCCTGAATAACACATTTTTGGTATTCTGACTTGATTGAATCGTCAGCCCATTTTACACAATTTAACCAGGTAAATTACTGTTAAATGATCAGATTGAATTTTCTGGTAAATATACCAAATATGCAGTTCACGCGTGCAACAGTGTTAATTTTACAGCTGAGATAACATTCACGCATTAGTACCAAAACACGGTGAGCTTTGTAAAGTCTATCACCATACATGACCTTTAAACTCTGATTCGTAGCCCTGAGATTACAGTCCCCTCCACACATGGTATCCCAGAGAGCATGACGACATTCATGCAATGTTGAGTTTTGATCCAAACCATCATTTTGGATCGTGTTGGATCAGCATTGAAATTGTGAAGTCGACAGCACACATGGGTGAGACATTAGCTGCGTTTCCATTACCTTTCAAATTGCGCAAATTGAAATTGCGAATTGAAAATACGCCCAATGGAAACACGTAAATTTCACAAAAACTCCCATTTATCGCAAAAAAGTATTTATGCTTGCACAAGGAGGTTTTTCAGGCAATTCGAAAAAGAAATATTTCGCAAAACTACAATGGAAACCGTTTTTGCGCATTTACAGGTCACCTGACTTAGATGACGCGGTGTGTTTGGACAGAATACAAGACAAAGTTCTTTATTAAATTCATATAAGACAAAATAATTACAGGAATAATGGATTCTAAACCTCAAATAAATGCCACAATCAAGACCTTGAAGCAGATATGAGGGAGAAACACCCAGAAACTCCTCATATGTGCCGCTCACAAGTATAATAAGGGTCGTTCCTCACCATTAATGCTGGGAAAACACACATACATCACCTTTGATTAATAATAATGGCCAGTGCAGTGGCTGGGACATAGTACAGAAACCTACCAACGTCCGTTGCCATGACTTTTGGAAAAATGAAGTTTTAGTCTTATAACATCAGTTAATGGAAACGCCGTCATTTGACAATAATTTTTTGTCGACATTTATAAAAAATCATTTTGCGCAAATCTGCAATGGAAACGCGCCTACTGACACTGAACGAACAGTGATAGTCGATGAGCAGAAGATCATTCAGGCATGTATCTCTGCAGAACACGACTGGGTGTTTCTCAATCACTGGGGCGTTTCAGACACGACGGCGTTTTCAACCGCGTTACCCGATTTGCTCTAATCCACGAGAGCATGGTTTAGAGGAGGGCCTTCGTGATTTTAGCAAGTCTGCTGGAAAATGGTTGAAAAACATCCAGTGTAATTTGAAAATGGCCACTGATTGGGAAACGCCCATTTTGGTTTTGCATGTGCACTTCTCAGTAGTGTAACTGATGCTTCCTCATTAGAGAGAAAACACAGGTGTATCCTACACAGAAGCCTTGTGTGTTGAACCAGCATGACTATAGTTTCAAACAATATTGCATATACCTTATGATTTCTCTGTTCCTTTGTTTTGCATGCTTATTTGTGTTTGATTTTTATTGTTACTGACTGTAATTGTGTTTGAATAAAGCATCCATTTTTCTATTTTAAGATATATTTTATATATTTTCGTCATTGATTGTGTGAAACTGTTAAATTAAAATAAATGACTCTGCTGGAAAGGTGTCATTTATATTTGAAAAGGTTTCCCCAAAACTTTTAAATGGTCTGGAATTGATTGACGCACTATTGAAGTGTACTAGCTGAAATATTAATGTTGTTCCAGCATTAACTTGGTACATCAGATGGCAACATTGTTTTATGCAACATTACATTTCAGTTGTGTTTTCAGTGTTTCAACAAAAGTGGTCGACAACATCACATTGATACATTGATCGAACAATATTTCCAAAGATTATTTGTGTTCATTTCAATATTGATTCTGCATCATCATAGTGTAATATTGATTCAATAGCATTACCATTGATTTTTTTTTATTGATTTTTTTGCTGAAATCTCACCATTGTTTCAACATTAAATGCGGTTGCAAACGTGATATCGAACAAACATCACTTCATAATGTTGAATCAATAATATTACCATTGATTTGTGGTTGAAATCTCCACATTGCTTCAACATTAACTGAGGGTGCAAACCTGATACTGAAGCAACATCACTTTATAACATTAATTCACTGCTATCAACATTGACTCAGTAATGCCTCAATGGTTGCTTGCTATCTGGGAAATTACTAGATCATTTGTGTACAGGATCTTATCAAAAATAAAAATCAGTTCTGGCAATTTTCCGACATGAGAAGATGTAACGGTAACACTTTACAATAAGGTTCATTACTTAACATTAACTTATGTATTTACTGACATGACCTGGCAATGAGCAATACATTTGTTACAGTATTTGTTAATATTAGTTAATAAAAATACAGCTGTTCATTGTTTGGTCATAGTTCACAGTGCATTAACTGTGCACAAATACGACCTTTGATTTTAATAACATATTAGTAAATGTTGAAATTATTATGAACTAAGATTAATAAATGCTGAAGAAGTATTGTTCATTATTAGTTCATGTTAACTAATGTAAAGTGTAACCGATGTAACATTACAGTTATGATGTTGTGTGTGAACAAAGCGTAATCTCAGAGCAGTGGAAAGCAGGGTTATGTCTCTGTGTAATGGTGTGTGTGTGTGTGTGTTTGACCCGGGTGTCGTCCTCTACACCCACTCCATCAGGGCTGGGTCTTCATCGGGCTGTGTGTGGTCTTCAGTGGAGAACCTCACCCTTCAACAACAGAACATAAGCTCCTTCCAGGGACTCGCAGCTCTTCCCTCTCGAGCGCTTGGGTCCGAGGCTTCCTTCACACATGACCGGGGTCACGGTGGACACAGTGAGTAGGCAGACCGAGGAGAAGCCAGAGCTTTGACTGATGATGCAAGGGCCGATGAGAGGATCTCCGAGCACAAGATGAATAGATTCAGGAAATGGGAAAAACAAACAGTGGAGGTGTCAGGTGTGTGTGTGTTCAATGATCCCACAAACTATTGAGTCACACTTAAACGGTAACTCTCGCCAAAATGCAACCTACTGTAGGCTCTTTTTGTTAATCTACCCGAGCCAAACTTTCGTTTAAAAGCATAATTAGAATGGAAACGCCACTTTTAAGTTTGACCGTATTTTCGTTTTAGGTTTAAAAGCCTTGTGAATGGGAGTGAATGGGGCATTTTTATGATAGCATCAAAAATCACTATTTTTAAAACACTAAGAAGGCTCGACACAACATGAAACTTTGCTCGAAGTATCACCAGGGGCTCTACACATGAACTCCAGCATTGAGAACAGTGCTTGTGTACACAGAGTTTACTAAAGAGAAAGATTTTGAGCAACTCACTGAAGCTGTGTGTCGTCCGGCATTTTCACAGTCAAAAATAGTCGATTTCCGAATGCGAATGAACTGACTCTGAATCTTAGTATTGTTTCTTATATGTGAATCCTTTTTCAAACACAAGGTCAATATTGATTTTTTTCGGAGTTGCTCAAAATCTTTCTCTTTAGTAAACTCTGTGTACACAAACACTGTTCTCAATGCTGGAGTTCATGTGTAGAGCCCCTGGTGATACTGAGAGCACAGTTTCATGATGTGTCGAGCCTTCTTAGTGTTTTAAAAATAGTGATTGTTGATGCTATCATAGTACTGCCCCATTCACAAGAGATTTAACCTAAAATGAAAATACGGTCAAACTTAAAAGTGGCGTTTCCATTCTAATTATGCTTTTAAATGAAAGTTTGCCTCGGGTAGATTAACAAAAAGAGCCTAGGTTGCATTTTGGCAAGAGTTACGCTTTAAACATTTCAGAAGTCAATTCAAAAGGATATTGCAAAATGTTAAAGCAAGTGTCATTCATCTTTACAGAAAGATAGCACAAGCACACCTTAATATGACAAAGCTTGATAGTTGATCAAACAATAGTTGTGAAATCATTGTGACAGTTTTTGTTTGGCAAACATTAGTAAAATATGTCCATAATTAATATGATGAATTTGAGGGTAGCTGATTTGTCATGTAGATGAACGGCCAAAACGCATAAAAGGTTTTCCGGTTTTAGTGGAAAACGATGTTGTGTAAACGGCCCATAGGCTCTGAGAAAACATCTGGCATTATTTGCTTGATAATTTCATAGTTAATGCATAGAGATATATTTTCAGCAATGATGTCCAATTCCTTTTTTTTTAATCGAGGTATCATTATACCATATTCAAAAACAAGATTTGAAAAAGTAGACTAAGTGTCACTATTAAACAAGTTTATGTTCAGCTAATCGCCAGCCTCTCACAGGTCTGCATCTCGAGAGATTGCAGGATTCAGGCGACAAATGATGTTTTATTAACAAAGTTTGGGAGAAGAAGCGCGACACAGTTTAGTTTGTAGGAAGACCAGGAAGATGGAGATCTGGGGCCGTATGTGTAAAGCCGCTCCGAGTGAAATTTTAGTCTTAAGTGTGTAAAAATTCTAACAATGAAATAATGTTACTCTTATTCCTAAACTTAACTTATTCATAAAGGATCCTAAGTGTCAAGGCCAGCCTGATCTCATGAAATGCGTCTCTATAGCACGTATTGTATTTATCGTGCAATTTATACGCGAAAATGAGTTTTTATGTGTATATAATACGCAGTTTATGGCGTGTAATACGGGGTTTACAGTGCGTATCATATACACGTAAAAACTCATTTCCGCGTATAAATTGCACGCCAAATACAATGCGTGCAACAGCTACAGGTTTTAGACGAACAAAAAAGTTCACAGGGAAAAAAAAGCATAGATTGACTGCAACATGGTCAGATATTAATATTTCATTGGTCCTCTCTTGTTTTTTCATGTGTTCATAATTTCTTTGTATGACAGCCTTGCCAAAAATGATGTCTGTACTATTTGAGATGTTTCATTGAGTTATCACAAATAAAACAATTGACTCCAAGCACAACTATACACAATATGCTTACAACCTCTTTAACACATTTTTAATAATATTTGAATAGAGGGAGAATATGTAAATGTTCCTATGCTGGACATCACTTTCGGCCACTACTGTTTTGAAACTCATGTTTGTATCATCACTCCAACTGTGAATGAGGAGGCATACTGTACATAAAAATAAAAGGTTTCCACAGCATCACTAATAATTTTGCACAATGCAAAGCAATTTATTTTAAAATAAATGTAAATATTATAGTTTCAGTGTCTTAATTAAATGATTTTATTATTAAATGATTGGTGTCATGCTGCAGTGACCTCACCCTTGCAGGCTCTCTATTGGCTGATTCAGAGGTTGAGGCGGCCATTTTGAGTTGACATCATTGTAGTCCTTAGTTTGCAGCACTTAAGAATCAGTCTTAGACTTTACGGAAAGTTGCTTTTAGCTTCTTTATAAACGTCTCATACTCTTAGAGAAGTCCTAAACAATTAAGTCAAAGCTTAAGCGTTTCTGATAAGTTTTTTACGTACGGGCCCTGGTGTCAAATAAACTTTCACAATGAATCAAAAGAATGATCCTCCAGAATGATAACTCCATTTATAGCATTTGTTCACATTTATCTCAGTAAATCTATAATATGAACACTATACTTCATTAACATATTAACATAAAACCATGTGAACAAGCTAGAACTGTGGCTGTGTCTGAAATCGCCCCCTATTAAATAATCAATATTAAGTAACGGCCCTTAAATAGGGTGTTATTTGAGGGAACCGCCATTTGTAGTTGTGTCCGAAACCATGTGGACGTTATCGAGTGCACTCATTCAATCCCATAACGCACCACAATAACGAGTGTACAACTGATGTGTGCTCATCGGCTAGAGAAGAATACCCATAATGCACTGTGAGAGTCGTGGCCTGAATGAATTCCCGTGTCTGACCACCGGTCCATGGCGTACAGCGCTATACTATACAGGAATAAATGTGTTTTTAATTGATTATTAAATGGTTTAATTAAGGTTTATATATAGCTTCCATGGCAGAGTTCAAGATAAATCTTTTCATAACAGAGCTGCCAGTTTGCTAAGTTTTAAATGTTTATTAAACTGCGAGCACGGCACCCAGTGTCCGAATTCACTCGCTCGTTTTCATTCACTCCTTCAAATGAATGAATTAGTGGACTAATGTAGGGAATAGTGAGCGATTAGGGGGCGATTTCAAACACAGGCAAAGACAAAAAGTGGTTTGAACGATATTGAAGTGAAATATTCTAGGAACGTTGATTTGTATCATTCCAAGAACAAAAAAATCTCCAGTTTTCAGAATGTTACTGGAATGTTATTTAAAGGTTAGTCGGATGTTCCTGAAACATTATTTCAATCCTTCAAACACCTGATGTGAACAAGCACGGAAAGAAAGAGAAATAAGAACACAAACTACAACTTTCTTCAGCCACAGCCTTAGATGAGACCAACTGAAGATAAAATAAGACATTAAATCTCTCAAGATCTGATTAAACAACTCCACAAACAGCATTGCCAGCTTCACTATTACTAACCAGACTGACTTTATTTCTGTTTTATGTCTACAGCAGTTCTTATTGAGAATTATCAGAGGTTTAGAAATATTTAGTTTTAGGTCCTCATTATGGTGATCGGTGTTTGTTTAAGTTGGGCTCTTGGTTTACACCCTGAATGAGATGAACAAGACATCAGAAACTGAACTGTGGGAACTCACTGTGTGTTCATCTCTAAACGCCAACCGTGAATATGAATGTTGAACATGACACATCTCACAAGGCTGTAAAAGCAGTAATAACAGCGCTGCATGACTACAGGTGGGGTGAGAACAGACATGCAAATGTTGCAGCTTTTGCATGTTCACTTTGCATCCAAAACATCCTTGATGGCCTGGGATAACTTCCCCTGGGTGTGGGGAAAACTGAGACGCTTTGAATAACAAATGAGCCCTATTTTCACTTGAGCTTATCACACAGTCAAAGTCAGCTCTCAGTGGCCTGTCATTTGTCCATGCAAAGTGTCTTCACTCGTTCACAATCATTATCATCAGACTGTAACACCAGTGACAGTTTCATGTCATTTCATGATCACTTTGCTCTTCTACGGGTATCCAAAAAGCTATAGACATCTGAAAAGAGGAAGCAGAGATGTATTGAAATGAAAAATAACTATTCAAGTGTGCAAATACACCCTATATCTGGCCTCAGGTGTGCCTGTAATATATGTAGGCTGCATGTACCTTATTGCTCATGTCATAACAGCCATACACACCAGAATCAAAATCCTTTCAACCCTTCTCGGATTCCCCGAGTCATTATATATCCAGTTTTATTGCAGTCCAAACTGCCATCCAAGAGAAACAGTTTCTGTATATATCTTATAGGTTTTTTTTATCATTAAAGTGTGTGTGTGTGTACATGTATTTAACTATATTTTGGGGACAAATTTATATCCAGAAGTGACCAAAACCTGACAAAATCTTCAAAAAACTCCCTTTAAGGACGTCCTCGTTTGTAAATCTGGAATAAAAATAAATAATTAATAATAATTAAAGGTTTAGGGATTGGTAGGTTTAGGGGTCGGGTTAGTGTGTGTGTGTGTGTGTGTGTGTGTGTGTGAGTGTACTTGTACAACTATCTTTGTGAGGACCAGTTTGAGTTTTAGACCATTGGAGTGAGGACAAAGAGAGTAAAGTGAGGACATGTTGGCCGGTCCTCAGTCTCTGAGAGCCTTTAAAGGCCTGTTTGAGGGTCAAGACTTGGTTTTAGGGATAAGGTTATAATGAGGTCAAGGGTCGGTTTAGGGTCAGGGGTCGGGTTAGGCACTTAGTTGTGATGGGTAAAGTTAGGGTAAGCGGCTAGAGATTGCATTGTGTCAATGAATGTCCTCATAAAGATAGATGTACAAGTGTGTGTGTATGTGTGAGTGAGTGTGAATGCGTGTGAGTGTGTGTGAGTGCGTGTGAGTGTGTGTAAGGATGTGGCCTGCAAACTGCTGCAAGAATACTAAGTGTGCTGTAAACACTGGAGTCTTTCAGGATCTGGATCAGCCATAACGCCTGTAGACGTGACGACAGAAGCTCGTTCTCATCACAGATGCACAGAACAGCATGAACACACTGAGAGGAACTGCTCACGACACACACACACACACCAATACACTGCTAACATCACACAACCCCTCCATCTATCATTTACATTGGCTTTTATTATTGTCAAAAGACCAGCTTATGAAACATGACTACAAAGCTCAAAATGTGTGTGTGTGAGAGAGAGTGTGTTAAACTGTCACAGTCTCATCCACTCAGACGTTTCTACATCTCCTGCTGTTTTAAACTGGATGAATGAAGAAAAACGGGCTAATGTAGTCATGTGGTTCATGATGCTGTTCTACATGTTAGATATGAAGAAGAAAAATACGATAATAGTAATAAAGTAGTAATAATGCAACAGTAAAAATAGAAATAATGCAAAGGAAATTATAATGACCAACAACTGGTTTCCGTTCTTTAATTACACAAATACTGGAGCTCTTCTGTCATTTTGGACCGAAACATTTTACATTTGTTTTTTTGTTTTGTTTTTTTCTCATCTTAATGGTACGAAACTTGATAAAGGTTTTGGCACTTGCTGTGTGAACACACACACACACACACACACACACACACACACACACACACACACACACACACACACAAAAAAATACTGGACATGATTTGAAAAGGTTAAATGGTCCTGAATAAAATAGTCACACTTGTGAAATAAATGGAGACGAATTTTGGTTCTTAATAAAGCTCATTTTTTGAGGTATCAGGATCAAATTTAGAGCACAACTTGTTTAGATTTATGGCTTTGATTTTCTCACCGTTTTAGAGTAAACCATGTTTTTGAGATAGTTTTTAAAATTATTTCAATTAGTTCATTTTTCATAACAATAAACGTAAAATTCTGTAACTTTTTTAAAGCATGCTTAAAATGTGAATAAATGTGTTATAAATACAGCGTAAATATAATGTAGTACCATAAAATCCCCTAAAAATACAAAATATTTAATAAAAAAACATTATCGAACTAATATATAGTACACTCATTTCATTGAAATTGAAAAATTAATTTCTGCCATTTTTGACCGACATGCGAAGGTTAAAGAATTAAATAGGTTGGCACAGTTTATATTTAATTATAAAACTAATTTTGAACATTTGAGTATTAGACTTTAGATTAAAAGCTATTTAAAAAGGGAGGTCTACCCCACCATGTAGACTCAAGACAAAAAGTGACACAACCTCCATTTGGGAACGACAAATATTACCAATATTTGGCTTACTAACATTTGCATTTATGCATTTGGCAGACGCTTAAAATGCATTTCAATGTACACATTTACATTCTTATCAGTTCTTGCTTTCTCTGGAAATCGAACTCATGACCTTGGCATTGCAAACGCCAACACTCTTCTGTCTGAGCTACAGGAAAGCACAACTATTAAAGCTGTGTCTTAATACTTTTAGCAGGTCAGGGTTTTTTTATGGGTTAGTTTGTAGTCTTTCTTTATAACTTTATTCAAGTCCTCGTATGAATAGCTCAGTAAACATGTTATTTTTTCCTGTGTTTGTACAATGCATGTGTGTGTGTGTGTGTGTGGGAACGCAGGGGTCATGTTGTTGACCCACCTGCTCCCATCTCTCTTCAGCTGGATCTGGTGGCGCTTCGGCAGCTGCAGATCTTCACAAACAGCTCTTTGTAATCCGGCTGACGGACACGAGGAGCGAGGACACAGAGACAGCTCATCTTGCTGACTTCACATCCACTGCCCTTCATGCTACTAGATGAACACACACACACACACACCTGTTACATGTCGAGGGTAAAACTAACGGACAAATCCAAGTAACTGAACGAGCACTGCACATAATTTCACATGCAGATGAACAGTATTCAAACCTGTGTTCTTCCCGCAACATGCAAAGTGTATTTGCAAATGTGACCAAGGCCGAAATAGCCGGAGCAGAGCCTGTTTGATGGACTTTAGTCAAATTATCTGAGTGTGTGTGTGTGTAGAGCATTACAGTATCTGCTCTAAAACCTGTATTCTGAGGGGCGGCTTACACGACACTCTTTTCAACCAAAAACTGGAGGCTTTTCATGCGGTTCGGCCGTTCATTTACACAACACCGCCGTTTCGGTGGCACGACACTTATCATCTCAGTGTAAACTACGAAAACGTGAATCTGTGAAAACGGTGATGCTTTTTTATTAATTTATTTTCAAATAAAGGATACAGATATTAATAGTAAGAAATAAGGGGGGGGCATACGGGCATCATCACAACACAAATCAACACAATATAACATTTTGTTGTGAAAAGATTAAAGGTTTCTTACAACTGACTCAAGGATGATGTGTTTTCGAAGGCTTTGTGTTCAAAGCATTTCACATTTTCTTTTATAGGAGGAGAACATCCTAAAATTGGGATTACAGTGAATGTTTCTGGCTTTGTGAAGATTAAATTTACCCAGAAGACGAAAGTAATGATGTAGTATAGCGAATGCGTGTGTGACATCGCCAAATACTTGTCTGGCGTGAATAATAATAATAATGCAGCGTTATTAGTTCTTCACGGATCTGTGTGGACGGGGATCGGTTTGATAACGTCGTCATCCGTACAAAGAAAAAACGTTTCCGTTTTTAGCACATGGTTGTTGTGTAAATGTACGACAGTCCACATTGACCAACATTATAAAACATGTATGAACATCCACTTTCCTTTAACGATTTCACAAACTTGATTGCAAAATAAACAGAACATATATTGACCTAATAATGCAGTATTTTGATGCACATACAAAGCCTTTGTCTGCCACTGTCACTTCCACATTCAACACATTCAATAAAGTTGTTAGTTTGATAAATTAATTGCCATATAACTTGATTTTTTTGCTCTCTTTATAGTCAATAATCGTAAAACCTGAAATCATTTATATTGTGACACCTGGAAACAAAGCTGAACATGAACATATATAAAATATATACATCTATATCTACAGTATATGTTGGTCTAATGAATGTATTAACTCCTGGTCACAAACCCATTGATAGCTATTAGAGTGACGATGAACAGCATGAGGAACGCTCTATATAAATGCACAAAATAATTCATTATATGAAAGATAACTGTGCTGAAAAATGATGACATTAAAAGTAACATTACATAATACTGAAGAAGATGTGGATGGATCACCATACGAACAGGAAATGGACATAATCCCCTTTATTGATGTCAGCTCTTAGCAGCTCACAGGAAGTGACATCACTCCCACGCATGTCAGCTGGCCTGGGTTTCTGCCAATCACAGACGCACATATCATGAAGATCACAGTTACTCTTTAATGTGGATCTAAAGTGATATCATAGGGAATTTCATAAATGGACAGAAGATCTCACATACACACGCACACACACAAACACACACATTCTTGAATATGTGGTTTTCAGGGACTCTCCATAGGCGTAATGGTTTTTATACTGTACATATTTCTCCCCTTACACTAACCCTACCCACCCATCACACAAAACTTCACATTTTGAATAAAAATGTAAAAAAAAAAATAACTGTTTGGTGTTTGTTAAGCCGTTTGGTTTACGAGGACACAGGAGATGTCCTCATAAATCATGTTTAAGTTGTAATACCCATGTCATTAAACACATTCGTATCCTCATAAACCACACACACCTGTACACACACACTGGGTTATCATGTTTTATGGGGATTCTCCATAGACATAATGATCTTTTATATTGTACAAAATATTGTATTATGTCCCCTAATATTATATCCCCTTACACTAACCCTACCCATGAAAGCTTGTTTCCGCAACAGAATAAAACATTTTAAAGGACTTTTTATCTCACAATTACAAGCTTGTATCTCACAATTCTGACTTTATATCACGCAATTGCGACTTTATATAACGTGATTCTGAGATAAAAAGTACATTGTGAGATGTAAACTCGCTATTGTGAGAAAGTCAGAATTGTGAGATAGAGAGTCGCATTTACCTTTTTTATTTATATACTCAGGGTGACCAAAAATGTCCCCACAGGATCCCACAATTCTTTAGTCCCCACAACATAAGGAATTCCTGAACACAAACACACACACACACACACACACACACACACACACACACACACACACACGCACGCACGCACACGCACGTTTTATTGCTTTTTGCAGGTAAAAATTTGCATCCAGTGAGACTGACTGTCAGCAGTTCGAAATAGTGAAGTAAGAGCCGTGTACCGTTTGAGCTAATTAGCACAAAAAGAAGAGGAACTAATAATACATAATAATTGAAGAGGGAAGTTAACAAACCAAAGTGGTCAAAGCGTATACAGATGGCAAAATTTGAATGTATAATAAACCGCAAATAGACGTAAGGAATGAACTAAAAAGTTGTGCACATTATAGAAGCTGGGTATACCGCAGAAATGCGCAATATAAATACCTCATTCATTCGCCTCATTCATTCACTTATCATAGTGACAAACCCCTCGTGCAACATTATAAACACAATTCAATTATTTGTGAAAAGTACAGTGCGTTCAGAAAGTATTCACAACCCTTTTGTTTTTCTTCAGATTTTATGATGCAGTCTTAAACTAAAATGCTTTTTTCCACATCTCTGCTCCATTCCCCATAATGACATAGCAAATATCTGAATTGTGATCATTTTGCAAAATTATTAAAAAGAAAACATTTAGACCCTTTGCTATGACACTTGAAATGTAGCTTAGGAGCGTCACATTTCTCTGGCAGATTCAGCTGATTACATATGATTTGGAAAGGCTTATACCTGCTTATACAAGGTCATACAGCCCCTTTTAACCAGGAAAGTTCTGGGAATTAGATCGGATTAGAAAAGGAATAAACCACCCCCTTCCAATCTGATCCAAATGTCATTCGTATCGAGCTGAATCGGATCAGTTAAGGTGTTTTACATGAAGGCTTTTCAGTCTATTACTAATGGATTATTTGGTTGCATGTAATCGTAGCGACTGATTCTCCTGACAAACCTTGATAAGATCTGCAGAAAGGCATGGGGAAAATCCAGGTGTGCCAAACTTGTTGCATCATACACTGTCAGAAAATAAAGTACATAATTGTACCTTTAGGGGTACAATGGCTTGTCACTGGGGCTGTACCTCAAGGGTACAATATTGTACCTTAACCTTTAAAAGAAACGGTACATATATGTACCTTTTAATGCTTTTTGACCCTCATATGTACCTTGAGGTCCAATAATAAGCCCTATGGGGTACGTTAGTGTAGATTGTACCTTGGGGGACAGAAATGGACTCCTACTGTACCCCTATTTCTGAAAGGGTACCCAAAAAAGACTAATGGCTAGTTTCACAGATAAGGCTTAAACCTAGTCTCAGACTAAAATGCATGTTTGCGCTCTCTTCACTGAAAACAACATCAGTGTCATTGTTTTGTCTGAAGATGCACACACACTCTAAAAAAATGCTGAGTTGTTTCAACCCAACTTTGGGTCAAATATGGCAAAATTTTAAATTACATTTTTAACCCAACGTTTGGGTTTGTCCATATTTGACCCACAATTTGGGTTAAAACAACCCACAATTTTTTAGAGTGCACCAATAATGTCTTGCTTTTCTAAGGCACATTTCAAAAAGCGACTTCAATGTCCTAATTTAACTAAGGCCTAACCCTAATCTAAGCCCTGTCTGTGAACCCGGGCCTAAGGCTTCAAATGCACTTCAACTAAGCACTGAGTTAAGGGTTTGAATACTAATGCAAATATAATATTTCATACTTTCTTTTTCTCCCTTCTCCCTAAAAAAAATGGATTTTGCTTTGTCATTATGGGCTATGGAGTGTAGATTGATGTGACAAAACAAATGAAGTATTTTAGCATAGGCTGTTGACGGGAATGCTGGGTTTGCGATGGAAAGACAAGCCTGTGGAAAACTGAAGAGTCCCCTGTGATTGTGTGTTTGTGTGGAGGCATCCCGTTTCCCGTAAAAAGCACAGGGGTGGATCGCAGTGCTCGGAAACAAGCATCCCATACAAATCTAATTCAACATGAAAATTAGGAAGTTGATTTATGAGAATATGGGATCAAAAAGGCAGACGAGTTGGAAGACGAGGGATGCCACAAGTTTTATCCAGACCATATGTGGTGGGAATGGGGGGAGGTGGTGATATGTGTCCTTAGCTGTCCCATTGCAGAATTTACTACACTCTTTCAAGTACTTAACCTGTCAATAGAGTAGAGACCAAACATCTTTCAGATATTGGAAAATCAAATGAAAATGCTGATCGGATGCCAATGCATCGGACAAAAGTTTCATTACAAAAGAAAGAGAACATGTTTTGCACATAAACTATTACTCTTTTGGTTGACTCTCAGTTGAAACACTTGTATGGTCACTGATTCTACAAAAGCTTGAATAATCTGATCTGTGGCTGAACATGATCCCTTCAGCATGAGCTTGAACAAACAAGACAGTGAAGTATCTGGGAATAAACACATACAACCAATAAAATCTGGAAGTACTTGAACTCTCTTCCACACAGCGCTGTAAAAATGGCTTCAAGCCAGTTCACTCAGAGCCATTCACACTAATTGTTTCCTTCAGTCTGAATCCCCTCCTGCTCCTTTTAACATCTTCCATTAATACGTTTAAAGAAAATCCCTAATTAGAACAGTAAGCCTTTCAAATTAGGTTAGTGTGGGGTCAGAGGTCAATGAGAGTGTCAGACACACAGCAGAGGTCAAACACTTTAATGACTTAACCACAGGATAACTAGCGTACTATAATTTGTATATTGGATTTTTTTTTCAAACAGTAAATTAAATAGTAGATATCATAAACAATATGCAACAATACATATTTCAACACTGTTGTCATATGACCTCACGCCACATCCTTCATTTAGTGAGTGGCTGGCATTCAGTCATTGGCAACAATGACATTCCTATGTCTAAACAAAATGTGTACAAAATCCTCCATACTAAATAAATGCATGGAGTCCATGGACAAGCACAGACTTACAGATGACAACAAAATGAAAGCAATAAAAACTGTGAAACAGCCGAAGCCTTAGGCTGAGGTGAGGTCGGTAGTCGTTGACAAGTTCATTCCAATCAAAACATTACACCGTCTCTTTCCACACAGACATGAACGTTAAGAAACTTGCTCAGTATTTTGACAGCTAATCCAAAAAGACAAACAACTAAGGGTATGTTTACATGATATGTTTACAAGAAAAAAATTCCCTTTGCATTTTTCACGCACAGACGACAACGTTGTCAAAACGATCACCATTTACACGGATCCGCTAAAAAGGCAAGGCAAGGCAAGGCTGTATTATAATCCCAGGCAAGTAGTTGGCGATGCCACATGTGTCTTTGTCAAGTATTATCTCACTGTAACTGCTATTGGTAAGCTCCATGTCATGTATATGGTCTTGTTTTGCGTTTCATGCCATGCTTTTGTTTTATGTTCAATCACGTTTTTTGTAAATAAACTGCACTTGAGTTCTCAACAAGCTTGCCTCCAGTGGACTAACATTACTGTACAGCAGTGCTCATCACGAGAAACATCACACTACCATGAAATGTCCCTATAGGAACCTACCAATGTCCAGATCTGTTCTTCTAAAAATATTATATTTCCCCTGTTTTGTCTGAATGGTATGGCAATTGCCATAATCTGACACTAATTTAAATTTTCTGGAAAAAAATCTCTTAACTTTTGGCAGTATGATTAAATAATAGGTCAAGAAAGAGATACTAAAAACCACAGTTCATTCACCACAAAATAGGAAGTCAAGTTGTACACATTGTACTGTGGGGTTCAATAACCAGCAAATCTATGGATGCAGAAAATATAAATACCATGCACAGCATACATGCATGCTGTAGAAATAGTATGAGTGGTATGTTATCTCAAGTTTCCAGTTTCAGGGTATGGGTTGTCTTCAGTGACACTGATTAGTTTGAAAGAGTAAGTTAGCTATTTGGTCAAAGTTTCGCATCCTTCGGAAAGATCGATGCTTGCACTATAAAAAATGTGTCCACCAAAACAATGAGAAAGATTTATGTCATTCCAAACCAATATGACTTTCTTTTTTCTTCAGTGAAACACACAAAATAAACACACACAAATAAACTTCAGCCAAAAGTTCTCTCTACTATTTAATACCCAACTGGGACTTTTTTTTTTTACTTGACAATTCATGCTTATTGTATGCTTTAATTTTATGGTAAATTGGTGTAATCCGAACGGCGTAGTAAAGGCTGTTTTTTCTTTGGATAACGACGATAAGGGGATCTGCCAACAATCCAGTGTTAAATCCCTTTTCCCAAGTAAAAGGGAGCCAAACCAAACCGATTAAGCAGCTCATCAACTTGGGACATTGGATAAACATCGAATTTCGACACAGCATTCACCCCTCTAAAATCAACACAGAAATGGACAGGGCCGTCGTTAGCATTGCCTTTAATTCATCCTATGCCTCTTTTTTCTTGTGTTTTCATCTGATTCGAACTTGGCTAAATCGGTGAGCTGCAGCGACGAGAGGTGATCTCCCCCGGGACCAGAGCGAGCGGACTGGTTTTGACTACTGCTTCTAGTCCGAGATCTTCCTCTGCCAGAACGTCCGCTTCTAACTCAACGATGTTGCCTCATTCCATGAGCTGAACTCAAAGATCTAAGACTTTTTCTATGTACACAAAATACCTATTTATCTCAAATATAGTTCACAAATCTGTCTAAATCTGTGTTAGTGAGCACTTCTCCTTTGCTGAGATAATCCATCCACCTAACAGGTGTGGCATATCAAGATGCTGATTAGACAGCATGATTATTGCACAGGTGTGCCTTAGGCTGTCCACAATAAAAGGCCACTCTAAAATGTGCAGTTTTATCACACAGAACAATGCCACAGATGTCGCAAGTTTTGAGGGAGCATGCAATTGGCATGCTGACTGCAGGAATGTCCACCAGAGCTGTTGCCGGTGAATTGAATGTCCATTTTTCTACCATAAGCCGTCTCCAAAGGTGATTCAGAGAATTTGGCAGTACATACAACCAGCCGTTCCCTTTTGAGTCGGTCTCTCGGATAATGGCGGAGGTCGGCCCAATGCCTAGTACTGATGTCCGCTGCTGCGGCAATGCCGGTGCTGCCATAAACATAATACAAGCGTGGTAACACCATGCGGATGAAACCCGAAGGCAGCTGGTGCCATTACGGACAACATATGTATTGCCAAGAACATCCACAATGTTAAACATGGTATGCTATTGGCGGGCGTATTCTCGCCCATGAGATTTCATAAGGCTTCAGTAGATTCGGAGAAGGAGGAATAACCACGCAGTGTTGAGAGACCAACGCGAAAGGGAACCTACAGGATGTTGTGCATGCGTGGTCAACACAAAATGAACAAATCACTCTCTGAGACAGCCCGGTCTTTAGTTACGTGGTTATGTATTTTTCTTCCCGTGATATTCTCCTGTGTATTCCTGTATTTGGACTCGCTATATTAAAGACGTGTCATCTCCGATCGGCGTGCATTTCATTACAGCCACAGATTAGTGTGACAGTGGGACTGTGGCCTTCCTGGAGCAGGATTAGACACCCATTATAAGACCACATGAAAGGATCATCATTCACAAAGTTCTACACATCAGCTGCCCTTTGTCAAGTCATATTTATTTATATAGGACTTTATAAAATACAGAAAGTTTCAAAACAGTTTCACAGGGATAACAGAAACATAATGATTCAATGATGCAAAAACAGAATTCAATTCTGATGAAAACATTCAGCTCAGTTTTCGTCCAATAGTGTCAGGGCAGTCAAATAAATAATATTGCCAAATATTAAGTGTCCCCACCTAAGCAACGCCAAAGGCGACATATATAATTACATTTAGACCACTTACCTTAGTGATTGCTATCAGGATGTGAAAAGACCAGCATAACAAAAGATGTTTCTGGACCAAATTGTTTACCCTGCCTTCAACATTCCCTGGATCAGTAATTTATGACAGATTTGTAATATTTGGGTGAGATTTTCTTTTATTTTCAACTATAAAAAATCCACTCAGGATAATTAATAAATTAGAATGTATAAATGACAAGATACATACATATCATACAGACTAGTACAAAAACGTTATTGCAAAAAGAGTGTATTTTTTATACAAAATGAAGGGGAAAAGTAATTGTAAAAACACTTCCATCTGTTCACTGAAAATGATTCTCTGTGTCTGACAGGAAATGGCCAGGACAAAGACATATAGATGGCAGACACAAACCAAGAGTTTCCCCTGAGGAATGAAATCCCTTTGTCTCGCTGGAACATGGTGAGTTCATGTGCTTCTCTTTCCTCCTCATCTGTTACTCTTTCTTTCTTTTTCTCTTATTATTAACACAAAGCCGGAATATTCCACACAATGTAGAGCGCTATGATGGCTGGATTCATTGTCGTGTCGTCTGTAACCTCTGCTGACATTTTTACTTTCAGACACTTTCAAACTATTTCTAACATTTGACAGCAAATTAATCCACCTATGGCCAATGTTAGAATTTCCTTTTGTTTCTTTCTGCTGTTTGAATATAATTATGTGTGAACATGAATTCACTTTACAAGCACACTGCTTATTCTGCTGAAATATTAAGGGTCCAAGCAAGCACCAATGGTGCAAGGACCCTCTTAGATTTGTTCCGTTTATTATTATAACGGAAGAATCAAAAATACAAAACTGGTATGCCCATCCCAAACACCCAGATTGGGCTCAGGTGCAGGACATCAAAATAACATAAAAAAATATATATGTTAAAAAAGAAAGAAAAAAACGTCATCCACGTACTGGCCGCAATACTCCGATACGTGGTACCATTACCTGTGCTTCTACTCATGTGATTTATCTCATTCGTTGTCCTTGTGGTCTTGCATATGTCGGTAAAACGTCTAGATCATTGCGTATTCGCATTAGCAAACATCGTAGTAATATTAGGACTGGAGATATGCGTAGTCCTGTAGCGTCTCATTTTAAACAAGCAGGCCATAACGTTAGTGTTTTACAATATATTGGTATAGAGAAGGTAAAAAAAAACTCAAGAGGAGATTTTGAGAAGAAATTATTACAGCGGGAATGTTTTTGGATTTATTTCTATTGTTTATTATTAGTTAAGATGTTTGTATATATATATATATATATATATATATATATATATATATATATTTTTTTTTTTTTATTGGTCACATGTGTTACTTATTATTGTCAATTACTTGTATTATTGGTTACATGTCTTTGTGTGTGAGCCCAATTAAGGTGATTACCAATTACCTGTTTCTACTTAAAGGGGTGGTAAAACACGATTTCACTTTTCTAACTTTAGTTAGTGTGTAATGTTGCTGTTTGAGCATAAACAACATCTGCAAAGTTACAACGTTCAATGTTTAAAGCAAAGGGATATATTTGCTTTTAAAGAAATCAATTTCTAAGAACTACAGAAACGGCCAATAGGGACTACACGACATTCCTGTGGGCTTGCTGACATCACTAAGCCCAATATTTACATAAACCCCTCCTCTGGGAACACAATACATAGAGGGGTCGAGGCCATTTTATGTTGCTTTGGAGAAGAGTTGTTGCGGTAGTAGAGAGTCGTTGCCGCTATGCCGTCGAAACGCTGTTATTTTCACCCAGATTGCAGGTCCACTTTGTTCAGTCTTCCTAAGGACGGTTACAATTTATTTTTAACTCGGTCCCTCATAATTATAATCCAAATGTCGCTCTCTGTGCTGCACATTTTCCGGAGGAAAGCTTCCTCAATCTACACGAGTTACAATGCAGGATTCACACAACGGCTTGTCCTGAAAGATCGAGCAGTTCCAACTTTAAAAACAGAAGCTGTTTACGAGCCACAACATGTAGGCTAAGTATGATTTTTTCGTTGATGAGTTTTCCTGTAGTGTTCGTATTGTTAATTGTAGGTTGTAGCGAGGAAGTAAACGAAGGACAACGCTGTTTGTCTACACAAACCAGTTTGTTAAATGCTAATGTTAATTAATACTTATCTGACAAACACATACAAACTTCTGTTTAATATCACCAGCGCAGCGAACTTGGAATGTTCGTGGTTGTTGTCGTTTATAAGTGATCACTGTAAATTATTCTTTGATTATAGCTTTTATGTATTGTTTATCTGCAGGCATGCTAAACATGGTTTGTGTTTGATTTGGATAGGCTACTGTTGTAAAGCCGATGTTTAGTGTTCGTATTGGGTTAATAGTTCTGGCGACAGATATTTAGCTACAATCGTTTTAAATATACAAAAGTAACAATGTGTCATATAGCGATCACAATAGATCTGCAGTCTTAAAAAAAAAAAACATACCTTTCTGAAACGTCCTAAAACAGCCGTTCTTGAACATGTTCTGCTCGATCCTCTCCACTAACATTCTCTGGGTCTGATTCGGGCTCAAACTGGTATGGGAATATTAACGCCGTTGTTTACTGAAGCACAAACTACCGGTGAGGGTAAGGGGCGTTTCCGAAACAACGTGCACTTGGCGGTTAGCGAATCACAACACACTGGGCCAGCTAACCAATCTGAGCCCATTGCGTATTTTTGAGGGCGGGGCTTCATAGAACCAGGAAATCATCCGACCGTTTTTACAAGGAGGGACAGAGCAGTGTAGAATAATGGTTAAATATGTGAAAAATAATGCGAATTTTAAAAAACGAAGCATGAACACGTTACAGTGCACCCCACAAACACGATCAAGCCTTCGAAAAAATGTGTTTTACCACCCCTTTAAAGTTCACTTTGCTCTACATTTGTATTGCACCTGATGAAGACCTGATGGTCGAAACGTTGTGCTTTTAATAAATGTATCTTGAGTAGCATGCAGTGTGTGGACTTCACTTTTCTTTTTTTATTATTATAACGGCCCGAGCCCATCAATTATAGAACAAAGTCGAATCGGCTATGAAGCAGCTATGCAGAAAACAATGGTGTCATCATGCATCTCAATTCAGTTCAAGTTTGAAGTCAAATTGATACTATTACTGAATATTAAGTTTTTTTTAGACCCAGACTAAGCAAGAATTATCACATTGTTTTTCACCGCTCCCTTTGCCAAGTGTGTGACGTAATAGCTCAGTGACATCAGGAAAATCAAACCCTTCCTCTCAGAGTATATGCTGTGCAGCTCATCTGAGCTCTTGTCATTTAAAGACTGGACTAAACCTGCAACTAAACCTCTGCAGATGAAACAGAGCGTAACCTGATCTCAGTCCACTCCACTAAGACAGACTTCTTCAGCAAGCACTTAACTACTCAACAACCTTAAACACCAAAGCACTAACAAAAAACAACAACATCATTTTCTTCTTTTCTGCAGTTCACTTTCTTAATCTAGTTTTTACAGTTTTTTCTGATTGCTTAAGCACATTTTTTTGTAACTATTGGCTATTTTTGCAAAACTCTACACACAAATAAGAAAACCTTTCACCCAATTATCAAAACATTGTAGTTCTCTTGCAAAAGCGAACACAGCTAGATTAACTCTTCACACCTTCGTAAAAATGGTGTTTTCGTATCAAACAGTAAACACAACTTTCCAGCGCCAGGCAGAGAAGAACTCCTCGATGGGATTTACAGTTTTTCTCGATTGCTTAAACACTATAACCAGGCTTTTGAACTAAAATTTCAAAACCATAATGCCATTTATCAAAAAGCACACCCATTTCACTAAACTATAAACACTATTCCCTGTTTTGACACATGAGTCAGATTTGTTGAACTGTCACTGCAAAAATCTACACACAAATCCCTTAATTTCTCATTGCCTAGACCATGTTGTCATGTATAAAGCACTAACATTCAATATCATTCACTCAAGTCAGCACAGCTTCAGCTCAGTTAGCACATAATTACCCAGTTAGAAACACTAAGAGTCAAAACTGAACACACACCAATCAGATCTTTCAATAGATAGATAAAAGGGCCCAAATCAGTTTATTGAGATTTGGAACAATGGATCCAGAAAGACATGAAGGAAGAGATCGAGGAGGGAAAAGGAGGAGGAGGATGACGAAGGGCAAGGGAAGGAGGCAAGCAGTCTCAGATGAAATTCAAGCCACTCTAGTTGCCCATGTCTTTATCAATGGTATGACTATGAGGGAGGCTGGGCTACGAGTAAGGCCAAATCTGAGTCGCTTTACCGTCGCCTCGAGAACCTTCAGGGAGGAGTGGTGGCAAACAAAATTCTATCACTGAATAAGAGACAAACATTTCCAATAGTCTTTGATGAGGTTTATTGTCTAGCATGAAAAGGCCAGCAGTCGTACAGTCACACAGACTGTCTACAGAGTGTGACAGTGAAGGTAGGCCATTCTTTCTCCTTTATAGCCTTGACTCCCAGAATGTTATCTTTCTGGGCAAATTATGGTATTTCAACCACATGTGGAACATTCTTAGATGTGTTCATCATGTCTAAGATACATACAATTCCATATTAGAATAAGGTTTGTGTGTGCTCTTTTACTGTCATATGATGGTCAAACACATCTTACTGTAAGTAAATATAAAAAAAAAATTGAGGAGAGAATACAGTAAAAAAAAATAAAGTAAAACAGGGGAAAAGAAATTGTTTTGTTTGGTTGTGTGTGTTGTACTGTGTAGTACATGAATGAATAAAAATGTGCCAATGTATCCATGTGTCTTTTGTGTCCATCATGTGAAAAGTTTTGTGAGGGGGGAACCACAAGCAACATAACTTACCAGTTTTGGAAATGTTGTTTTGAATTTATTGCACCAGTATGTTAGACTATGTTGCAGTGTGTGTGATTTTGAGGGCTTGTGTGTCCTGTCTAAGGGCAAAGTTTGGTTTTTCAGCAAGAGTGAATGGTTTTGAGTGTAGAGCTTCATTTTGACCTGAAAATAGGATGTTTGGGGAATTGGGTCAGATGTTATGGATTTGTGTTTACAGTTTTGAGAATACGAGGCATAGTTTCAAGAAATGCAGGGCTTAAAGTATTCCGGCACCATGCCGGATCTCCGGCGTGCGGCCGTGAGGGGAAAAAAAATTGGGAACTTGCATGCGGTTTAATATTTTCGAGTCAATTGATTTCACCTACCAATCATATGAGAGGATCGCTGCTCTAACTAACGTTACAAGCCTATCAGAAGCAGAGCATGTCCCGACTCCCCCCACTTTCAAATTCGTTTGTTGTGATTTTTAACCGCACGCCGTCATTGCCACAGAGGAGCAGGACCGAGCCTGTAAAATAGTTCACTGAAAGTTCTAATGCGCAGGTAACCATAGACTGCGACAAAAAATAGATTGCGACAGTTAGTGATGAAACGCGAGAAACAACAACAGGCTAATGTCATTATGGATGAAAAGAAAGAAAGGAGATGTGAGTTGGTTGATTCAGGAAATTAGCTCAGGTCAGGATAATGGGTATCTTCAGACTGTTATATAAATATTAAATGTAGAACATTCTGTGTATCTTACTAAAAAAAAACATTCTGTGTGTAGGCCTACCATGAAAACGAGTCCACTTCAAACCAGCAGTATTTTCTGTCAGCAATGTATGAAAAGTGCTGTCAACGTCAACGCATGCGATTAATTTTTGTCCAGCTTTAACGTTTTAAAATATTTAACGCAATTAACGCAGCATCCATCCTTTCTTTCTGACATCCTAGCTAGGGTTATGATCACGCTCTTATTCACGCAAATGCTTTAAAACCATTCCTGCGCGACAAGACAAAAGAGAACGCGCTTTCAGTGAATGTCCTGACACGTACGACGCACAGAAAGATGCGCGCCAGTATCGAGTTCTCTTTCGCGCTTGAACGAACAATAACACACACATTTATGCCAGAATGTCCTCTTTGTCGAGTATCCTCACAAGAACAGTCTTAAATGAGTTAAATAAAATCTTAAATGGAAGTAAATGGTAGAGAGAATGAGATGTGAGATCCTGTCAACAGTGGCAGATCTTAAAGTGACAGGAGTCATTAATTCTGTCTGTCAGTAAAGTTGACCTAAAGAACTGAGGGAGCAGAGAAAATTACTCACTGCTCTTGACTAAAGAACGCTTGTAGCTTTGATAAGGATTATCTATATTTAATTTATAATTTATGCAGTGCGGACTGTTTTATAACCTTATTCAATTTCTGTATACAGATAAATATGACATGTATTATGGGTTTAATGACGATTGTCTTAAGTTCACTTAAATTAAAAGTTTTTATTTTTTTGAAGCCTAAGGTTTAACATTTTGGGGGAAATCATTTTCATCGAGATATCAGTAGCTATAATATTAGTGATACTGGCTTTCATTCATAAAAAGATGCCATTAAGATACAGCTGTAATACTTGAAAATAAATGGTGCGTCTAGTCCGTCTGCCATTTTTTTCACTTTAACCCCTGGAAATGCGTTTAAGCAATCGAGAAAAGCTGTAAGAATGGAGAGTATGGAGGGAGGTTGAGTGCCATGAAGGATGGGTGGTCTGTAAACCAGTTGCGGACCAAAGCAGCCCTATGGAAACTAACATTGTCCCATATGATGACATATCAGGTATGCTCTGGTCTCTGAACAGTGAGCATGTCATGTGAGGTGTCCAGGAATGCAATAATGTGTGCAGTGTTGGGCCTATGGTTGCATGATGGTGAACAACACCATTTTGGCTTATAGCTGCACACATGGTTATGTTACCACCACGTTGTCCTGGGACATTGATGATGGCACGGTGTCCAATAATGTTCCTGCCACGTCTCCTGGTTTTACTGAGGTTAAAACCAGCCTCATCTACAAAAAGTAGCTCATGTCCCATGGGATCTGCTTCTAGTTCCATCACTCTCTGGACAAGACAAAACAAATGCAACACATCAGGCCCATGCACAGCACTACAGTATGCACTTCCAAATTCAGAACCAATGACACTATAGCTTACCTGCACATAGTCATATCGCAGTTGCTTTACACGTTCTGTGTTTCTCTCGAAAGGAACTCTGTAAATTTGCTTCATTCTTATTCTGTGGCGCGCAAGTACACGACTTAGTGCAGAAATGCTTACACTGTGTATATATTTGAAAGATGGTGTCATTATCAATTATGCGCTGTCTTATTGCATTATTGGCAATCACCATGTTCACTATATGGGTCTCTTGCTCTGGAGTGAACATTCTTCCTCTGCCCCAACATCTGGACGTCTAGCAATTCTGTAAAGTAACAATTTCAGTATTTCTGCATGTATGGTACTGTTGTGTTTCTCATTAGAGTATGGCAGTGCTACAAAGTACTTACCGATTCTCATTTCGAAATGTCCTAATGATGCTTGCCACAGTGTAGCGGCTCAAATTAGGCTGAACCCGTTAGCCAGCTTCCCTCAGGGTCATCCCATGGTTGATGACATGGTCCACTATTGTAGCTCTGATGTCATCAGTTATTCTATTTCTTACTCTTCTTACCTTTCCTCTTTCCCCTCCTCGTCCTCTTCTTGCTCCTCCTTGTCCTCTTCCTCTAACTTCCTCTAACCCTCTCGCTTCTTCAACTCCACGTCCTCTTCCTCCAACTTCTTCACCTCCACGTCCTCTTCCTCCAACTTCTTTAACTCCACGTCCTCTTCCTCCAACTTCTTCACCTCCACGTCCTCTTCCTCCAACTTCTTCACCTCCACGTCCTCTTCCTCCAACTTCTTCAACTCCACGTCCTCTCCCTCGGCCTCCTCTGATTCTCACTCTTCTCACTCTTACTGCTCCTTCCATTGTACTCCACACAGACAGCTTACCTGTGGCTTATTTATAGTGCTTAGGCTGATTGCAAAGTGAACTAATTATCTAAAACAGTTTTCACATGTGAAAGTGTGCCAGACAGTTGGCAAAATAGTGTTAATGATAGCCATACATGTGTATAATTTTGTTAGGAGTGTGTTGGAAATTTGGTAATTGAGTGTAAGCAGTGAGTTGTGTTTAAAGTTCTGCAAAAAGAGTGTTGTGCAGTGAATTGTGCCTACAGTTTTGCAAAGTGTGTGTTACAAAATTGCAAACTGAGTGCAAAGCAGTGTTTGTGCTTTTAGTTTTGCAAACTCATTGAGTGGTTTTGCGTATTAATAGTTTTAGAAATTGTGCTACAAGAATCACGATTAGCACTTAAGCATTCAGAAAAAACTGTAAATGAACCTGGAATTGTATACTATGAATATTCTTTGCTCTGAGATGAAACGACTATTATGTCAATCAGAATGAAAATAAAATGAAAATATGCTGTTCTATAATATAACGGTATGAAAATAATGCAGAATTTATAATGTCTTAACAACATTTTTCAAATAGTGCCTTAAATGATACTTAAAAAAATGGCAAGTTAATGTTTGCTTGTTTATAAATCTCAATGGTAATGTAACCCTTGCATAAAGCTTAAGTGTAGGAGGTATTATAAGGTAAAGCTGATTCCACAAGAAGATTGAAAAAAATAACCTGACTGAGAGAAAAGGAACAGATGACAGTGGATGTTCTTTCATAAACGAGTATCACAGACATATGTGCCAAACAAATGCAACAGTCTTGAGAGAAAACATGAGAGAAACGGCATCAAACACACTTCTCTCCCCAAAGATCCTAAATAAACAAAATGAAGACGGTTCGTTCATTACATCAATTGATACGGTCAACATTGCCACAAGAAAATATTTCCTTGTTTTCATTATTTTCACATTATATCTCTATCATTTATGGTGATATCAGATTCACAGTAATACAAAAAAAGTATACTTTCACAGTCAGTTTTCATCAAATGTCTACTTATTAATTAACCCACACAAAAAAAAAAAATGTCTAACACACTTACCATTCCAAGCCATCTCCAATTTATGTTTGTGAACAAAAGAATCCAAAAGTCTTATTATGCTTCTATTTTCGAGGACTCTTTGCAGCTGTGAGCAAACTCAAATGTCTGACCAGCGAGACATTTCATTGGGAAGCTGTTTGATAAAATCATTTGCCAAACATGATTCAGCCTCCCCTATATCTGCATCTCTCTCTCTTAATACATTTAGTTTTAAGCATCCGTTTAATTTTAAGTGAAATGTGTGTGTATTTCCTTATATCAAACAGTCGTCAGTAAGAGTTTAACTTCGTTTTCTAACAGAAAAAAAAAATTGTTTCCCTTTATTTCGATGGTCCACTTTAGACATTCTACAAACTATAAGTAACTTTGCAACTACATGCCAGCTAACTCTCATTAGAGTATTAGTAGACTGGTAGGGTTCAGGTTAGGAGAATAAGCTTACATGTAGTTGCAAAGTTACTCATAGTCAGTAGAATGTCTGTTGGGGACCATAAAAATAAAGTGTTAGCAGATATTAAACAGACAGTCTACTAATACTCTACTAATGCTCTAATGAGAGTTAGTTCACATTTAGTTGCAAAGACCAGGTATGTTTTTTTTTTTTTTTTTTTAGGTGTGGGTTATGTTTTTGTTTTCTTTCTATCTCTTTTAATATTGATAATTGTATTATTGTATAGCACATTGGTCAACTCTGTTGTTTAAATAGTGCTCCATAAATAAATTAAACTAAACTAAAACTAAGACTAAATAGATTTGACAGATTGCTTCATTCTTTTAGAAGAATGTTTTAGGTCCTGTAAGTTTCTTTATATTCAAATATTGTTTGACCCAAAGTGGGTTTGACATATACCTGCTGTCTCAAGATGTTCAAGCCTTAAAGTTAAGTCACATTAATTTATACAGCACTTTAAACAATACAGATGTATTTGTTTCTAAGTAGCTTTATAGTGATAACAGGAAAATTAGGTATTTCGGCTGTTGTTCAGCTGAAGTCAGTTCAGCGTTGATTCAGTTCTGTTGTAAAGATCAATTATTAAGTTAGTTCATTTCATCTATGAATCAGTTCTGCAAAAAAAGTGTTTCATCATCCAGCTCAGTTCAGTTCTCATACAACAGCGTCAGTACAGTCAGAACAATACTATTTTTGAATGTTAAGTGTTCCCCAACTAAGCAAGACAGAGGTGACAGTGGCAAGGAAACCAAACTCCATCAGGTGACATAATGTAGAAAAAACCTTGGGAGAAAACAAGAGCTCGCTCAATCAGCAATATTTTAAAATTTATACGATGTTTAATAGGGAGCCAGTGCAGTTTTGACAGAACCGGACTAATAAGGTCATACTTCCTGGTTCTGGTAAGAACTCGAGCTGCTGCGTTTTGGACCAGCTGTAGTTTGTTTATTAAGCGTGCAGGGCAACCACCCAGTAGAGCATTACAATAATCTAGCCTTGAGGTCATGAACTGTTTCGCATTTGTCAATGAGAGCATATGACGTTATTTAGATATATTTTTAAGATGGAAAAATGCAGTTTTACAGATACTAGACACGTGACTTTCAAATGAAAGATTGGTATCAAAGAGCACACCCAGGTTCCTAACCGACAACGAAGACTTAACAGAGCAGCCATCAAGTGTTAGACAGTATTCTTATGTGCAGAGGTTTTTGGTCCAATTTTTTTTTTAATTAAGTAGTAGAAAATTACTAGTCATCAAATGTTTTATATCAACTATGCATTCCGTAAATTTTGTGAATTGGTATGCATCACGAAGGTGCGAAGAAATATAGAGCCGAGTATCATCAGTGAAAGTCATCATAATAGTGAAAGCTAATGCCATGTTTCCTAATGATATCTCCTAATGGTAGCATGTACAGAGTTAACAGCAGCGGTCCTAGTACTGAGCCTTGTGGTACGCCATACTGAACTTGTGATCAATATGATGCCTCTTCATTTACAGCTACAAATTGGTAATGGTCAGATAAGTATGATTTGAACCTGTCACATCAGGACACGGACACAGGGAAAAAATAGTTAATTGAAATAATTGCTGGTGGCGCTCAGATCGAGAGAGGGACCAGGGCTGAATGCAGTGGGGAACCAACTGGGAATTCAGTAGGGGAAGTAGCGTAAACACAAAGATGAAATCAAAACTTTTGCTTGAACAATTGCTTGCACCGTGCACAAACAACGATCTGGCAAAAGACAGCACACAATAGGGGACTAAATAGGAGACTAAAGGATTTAATTGATACTGAACAGTTGGAGGGAGTGAAACAATAATGAGGTAAAGTATGGAATAACAAGGGGGTGGGATAAGATGCCATGAGGACAGTGAAGCACATGATGAACTGTCAAATCGAACCCATGTCCTCCAAACAAACACATGACAGAGACAGGAAAAAACAGACAGATCAGCCCAGGGACATGACAGAACCATGCCAATGCAATTCCACTAATGCCAACGTAATTGGCAAGTCTATTCAAAAGAATGTTTCGGTTGATAGTGTCAAATGCAGCACTAAGATCGAGTAACACTAATAGAGAGATACAACCACGATCGGATGATAAGAGCAAATCATTTTGTAACTCTGATGAGAGCAGTCTCAGTATGGTACGGTCTAAATCCTGACTGGAAATTTGATTGGCCAGTTTCCACACACGACTAGTTTATTCTAGCGCACAGCAGTGTAGCGAAAAGACAAGCATTGTGCGTGATGGGCTGACTTCTTGTCAAGTTAAAACTACAAATAACAGTCCATCTTCTAACAATTCAAGCCTAGGGTACAAATAATCTGTTACACCGTGCAGGTGACAGTGGATACCACCTCACCCCGTTACCAAAACCTCAGAACGCAGAGGAAATGCACTACAAGCTCGTGCGTGCTCAGTAGTTGAGGCCGGCCTCCTCAAGTGTTGATGCCTTTGCCTTGATGCTTCGGGTGGTAGACTTTTATATCACCCAAAAAAAGTCTGCCAGATCATCATCATGATGTGCCATTCTACACAACTTTCCCAACATAAAGGCCATCAACAGGGAGCAATTAATGTGGCATTTGTGAAGAGACAACAATGCAAAGGTTAATTTTGCCAATATCTTTTGATATAGATGCAGTGTTGCACAACACAACCCTTATCTGTCTAAGCTCGTCCGCTATGAGGTGACTGCATCAGTTGTGTCCCTATGTGTTTGAAGGGCGGCTTCAGTCAGCACTCGGCCACTTCAATCCGTGCCATGCGGTCGGAGCGCACACATGCTGAAGAAAAGCTCCAGAAACATGCAGTAAAGTGGTTAACCTGGTTCCCCTGACCCCCCCCCCCCCCCTCACACACAATGCCACACATGCTGGTGTCTCCAATAATTGAAGCCATCCGGGTTTCCGGTGGGGACAGATTGGGTACGCCCTGGCCAGTCTCAGACACACTCTGCCGGTGGGAGGCGATGCTTTTCTGACATCGGACCACTTCTTTATCTTGGGAACTGTCCTGTTGGCCGAACTGCATTCACTGCGGCAGTGCCACTCCACACATTTCTTTTTAATAGTAATGCCACAGCTGGGGCCACCAAACAAAATACCTTTTCGCTCCTAATTCTCACTCACAAGTTTCAGTTTTCTGTTTCAGAGAAATTGCATTTCACTAGTTCACACTTACAAATAAGTTAGATAGAATAAATGCGTATTTGGCGTGCTGTCCGAGGAGAGGGCTCCGGGCTCGGTATTCGGCCCGAACCCAGAGTACTCCCCCCGTATTCCTGGCTGTAAAGATTAAGCCAAGAGTGAGGAGTCGGGGTGGTGGAGGGATGCTGAAAAACTGTCAAGGAATATTAGGTGAGTTGACAGTGTGGATATATATATACTTCTTGTCATGCTGATTAGGGTAGACATAATTGTTTGATGACGAGTAGATTGGATTGCTTATTTGAACGTGCTCCTCCCGAACTTTGTTTATAAAACATCATTTCTGTGCCTTGCTCTCCATTGCTGCCATGACTGAGCACAAAGAACCATTAATTAGCTGGCTCATTTTAATACGCAAGGCCATTCATGAGGTGATTTGCATTGGCTAATTATGGTTGAATGTTGGCGTGTAAAGGGCGGTATGTGAGACTTTTCCACGTGCGCAAATTCTCGGGGAAACTGTGATTTATAAAGGGAATATTGCGTGCAGGTGTGCGTACGCAAGAATTTATAAATCTCAATCTTTGTTTGTGTACACCATTCGCAGCATTCTGGCGTACGTTCACTTTTAGTAGGGATTCTACGCACTCTTTTATAAATGAGGCCTCAGGTCTGCCCCAAAAAACTTTTCCAATTGTCTATAAAGCCTACAGTATATTATTCTGCGGACACCACTTAGACAGCCAGCCATTTCAGCAAGCCTTCTATCATACACTAAACCAGCGGTCAGGAACCTGTGGCTCGCAAAGCCACTCCTTGAGAGTGCAAAAACTTAAGGGCATATAAGTGACTGGACTATTCTTTTATTACTCTTTTTATCCTATAAATGTGTCGAATTTATGTCTGTATGCTTTATGTGGGCGGGGCTGTTTGAAGTTATTTATAAAGAAACATGGATGAATGAGAAAGTAAAGAGCAGTTTGTGTTCCAAATAATAAGTAATTCCTTCTGAATTACTTGAGTTATTATTAGTGGGTTACCATGACCTTCGCTTTAGAATTAATTATACATTATTCATTTTTCACATTAATTATGAGCCTGTACATAGTAGTTCTTAATAGTCCACTGGGAGTTATTAAAAATAGTAGTTATTGATTAACTGTTAGTGAACTAAATGCTGTTTACTGTGCTATTACTTACTAATTCATTAAACAGTGTGTCTTGTTAGTTAATTATTAGAATGTTAATATTGCATTACTCATTTGTTCCTGTGTAGTTTTTCATTAATGACAGAACTGTATTCTAAAGTGAAAGGAGCCAAGACTCAGGTTCAGAGTTGATGGGCTTTTATTTAAAAAAATAAAACAAAATACAAACATAAACTACCCTCAGCGGGAAAACAAGACAGACTCGACTTTGAGTCTCAGAGCTCTGTCACAAAACCAAATAAACTAGACAGAAGTGACAGAACCCTAAGCTTTTTAAGTTCTAGAAATCTATTTCCCCCATAATGTGTGTTTTATACATATAGGGGTGAATTCAGATTGATTCTATATTTTTGAAATATATAAGAAGAAAAGATAAGAAGCACGTTTATTTGTGTTAGTATTCCCTTACACTTTTGACATTAACAAGTACAGTAAAATACATTTTCAGTCACAATATGACATCCATTAGAAGACGTACTATTACATGTATTAAAAATGTACTAGTATGTTTTTAGTACAATACAAATATACTATAATGCATTTTTTTTATACATGTAACAGTACGCATTTTTCACCTGGGTAATATAAACAATTATTCATTTTGGGGTGAATTCAGGGTGATTGGGACACTTTTTGCCATTAAGATGAAATGGATATGACCCTAAATGAATAATTGTTTATATTAATTTCTAATTGATGTCATATTGCGACTGAAAATATGACATCCCTGTCTTTTACTGTATTTACTTATAAGTGAATACTAACACAGTTGAACCAAAAACAAATAAACGTGATGGGCCTCTATCTTAAATGTTCTAATATTTATATATCTGAGCCATTCCACCGAATGGGTGACATTTATGTCCCCAGAACATCATATGTAAAAAATTGCATGAAAATAACTCTAAAATACATTTTATTATTAAGCAAAATGTCTTGCATATTAAGCTAACTACAAATTATAAAATTTATAATTAAAAACATTAATAAAAACTACATAGAACACAAAAAATAGCATTTTCTGCATGTCCCCACTCTCTGTCTCTAAACTTTGCCATGAAATATAATGATTAAAATCCTTCAGAAATCTTAAGTTTTGGGGATTGTTGTGTGACTTTATATCCAATGTATTTAAAATGTTTGTTTGTTTTTATGAGAAAAAAATATTTTATCTAATATTTTAGATAAAATACACATTTTAGTCATGTCCCCGGGTTTTCACTCAGTCCTGTTACCCTAACACATTCCCCCCTCTGAAAAACTTGGAATATTCCACAAGACACATTTTCAACAGGAAGTTGCATCATCTTGATCTTCTAAAGGCAATGGGAAGACCATAAGTTAGTCCTCTTATTTTAATTTCTGTATATTTGATGAAATTGTAACTATGACTGAGAGGGTCAATCTCAACATACTATCCTGTTACCTAAATAATTTCTTAGAATGTATTTGTTTATTTTAAAGATATTAACTTTTGTTAAGTTACTAGAATTTGCTCAGTGTCCTCATGCTATTAGCATGTATGCTATGTGGCCATATGTCATGTATTTGATAACTTTTTGCTTAAAAACTCAATCCTGTTACTTTCAGTCCTGTTACTTATATGAAAAAATAACAGGAGTGAGTTAACGTAACAGGAGTGAGTAGAGTCCTCTGTTTTGTTGATTTAATACTGTAAATATTATTTCTCTTTCCATCTCCTTTGCTGTGAAGTACTACTAGCATATAGTACATCACTTCAACATAGAAATCTTATGCACACACAGTCATGTACACTCTCTCTCGTGCACACACATATGGACACTCATTCCTGTTACCTGTTCCTCATTCCTGTTATGAAATAGTTCATTCCTGTTACCAAGTGTTCAGTCCTGTTACTATTATTTATTTATTTTCTAAAAAAATAAAGTTAAACCACTTTTTTATCAGTTTTGTTTGGTCCATCATTTATACAATTGTTTAATAAATTAAATTATAAAAAAGAAATGTATAAACTTGAGGCTTCGGTCTTCTTTAAAATGAAAAAATGGCTTTGTGTTTTTTATTAAAATACACTTTGCCTTAATAGTGATTTTTTTGTCACAAATATCAGTTATTTGAACATATAACCAACAATATCTTTAAAATAAACACTTTCTTGTGGGGAAAACAAAGGAATAATTGACATGCTTTTAAACATGCTTTTTAAATGTCACATGAGTTTCGGTAACAGGACTGTGAAAACATGCATCCATCTTCTGCTTAGAAACCTTGTAAAAAATTAAATAAAGTTGCCTGAGATTGACCAATACACATTTTGAATAGGTAAATATTTGAGTATTAGATTCAGTGTTGAAAAAAAAACAAAAAATTAAAGTTTAATTTTTAAGAGTTACAACAAGCAAATGTCACCCATTCGGTGGAATGGCCCATCTACATATTTATATAAACAATTTTGTTTTGCAAAGTTTCTGGTAATGAACTAGTGAAAGAAAATAAATAAATAAATAAAATTGAAGTGAAACGTATCAAATTACCTCATTGTGAAATGTGGTTAACCAATCGAAACTGATTATGGCCACTCTGTCCACCAACGAGAGGCGGCAGGAGGAGTAACACACACACACACACACACACGCACAGTCCTCGCGTAAAGAGCTTCAAAGTCATATTAACAGATGAGCTCTATCATTGAGGCATCATCTCGGATGGACTGTTCACTCTCTGAAAGTTTCTGGATCTAGGAAAAACACTGAAGAAGTTGGATTTGAGTATCTCGGGTTTCAATCATAAGTGATAATGACCGAGGAGCAGGACAAGTCCAGCGCGGAGACTCCGAGTAGCCCGGCCGGGTCATGCAGCTCGATGTCCCCGGAAGACTCGGACTCGGACGCGTCTTCATCCTCTCCCGCTGGGTCTGCCACACACACCTCACTCCTGATCACGAGGATGGGTAAAAAGCTGGAGGAGGAGGACGACAGGTTCCCGGCGTGTATCAGGGATGCGGTGTCTCAGGTTCTGAAGGGTTATGACTGGTCTCTGTTGCCCATGCCAGCGCGAGGCAGCGGCTCCAGCAAGAGCAAACCGCACGTCAAGAGACCGATGAACGCGTTCATGGTCTGGGCTCAAGCCGCGCGCAGGAAACTGGCGGACCAGTACCCGCACCTGCACAACGCCGAGCTCAGCAAAACACTCGGCAAACTCTGGAGGTAACAGATGCTTACTGGGATCCGCGTAGTTTTAGGAGATGTGTTTCAATATTGAGATTGTTTGTAGCCATCTGATAATAAAAGCTTTTTTAATACGAAAGAGTGCCATGGAAATCCTAACATAACCTGACATATATAAATATTTTAATTAATAAAATAATGTAGGCTATATGGAGGTAACACCCTTGTATTATTAACCCTTGAAAAATGTGAAGCTCCGGATATAACCCTCTTTAGTTAACCTGACTTCTACTGCTATTATTATGTATGATATACACTGGGTATACTCTCTAAGTCAGAGCTTTTTATTTTAGTGCATTATTATTATTATTATTATTTTTATTATTACATATTTACTTTAGACGTAAGATTAAGTAGTGTTTATACTTTCTGAAAGGTTTATATTCTAATTCAGTATCTTTTGGTCTGAAGTTCCTTATTCAGTGAACAGATTTTGTGTAAATACTGAATGCTGTCAGAACTGTGTCCTAGTGGGCAGCGCTTCCATGTGCGGCACTTGATCCGAGTCCCGACTTCATCCCTCTTTAGTCGATTCCTGAACTAACTGATGAATAACACTCTGAAAGTGAATAATGATTGATAATTCTGTCACTCAACAGACTGCTGACGGAGAATGAGAAGAGGCCGTTTGTGGAAGAAGCTGAAAGACTGAGAGTTCAGCACAAGAAAGATCACCCGGATTATAAGTACCAGCCGAGGCGCCGGAAGGGAGTGAAGCCAGGGCAGAGTGAGTCCGATGCCGGCGTTGATCTGTCCCATCACATGTATAAAGCCGAACCAGGAATGGGCCGATTGGCAAGTTCCTCGGATCATATCTCGGATCATACAGGTGAGATACACACTGCATATAGTAAGCATGGCATGCAAAATAAAATGAATAACCTGAAGCATCATTTTGTGGTGATTATCCATAGGCCAGCCTCATGGACCCCCGACACCCCCAACGACGCCCAAAACAGACCTCCATCATGGAGGAAAGCAAGATTCAAAGCACGAAGGAAGGCGTTTGCTCGACAGCAGTCGACAGAACATCGACTTCAGCAATGTTGACATTTCTGAGCTCAGCACAGACGTCATCAGCAACATAGAAACCTTCGATGTGCACGAGTTTGACCAATACTTGCCTCTCACCGGCCATGTTTCCACGCCGATTACCTCAGAGCACGGTCACGGGCAGAACGCCAGCGCTTACGCTTCTCCTTACAGCAACGGGGCGTCCTGGAGTCGCAAAGGGCCCGTGGCATCCTCGCTCCCGGGCACGAGTGAAGTGAACATGCACAGAGCTCACATTAAAACGGAGCAGTTGAGCCCGAGCCACTACAGCGAGCCCTCGCCCTCGCCCTCACACTCCGAGTACAGCGTTTACAGCCCGCATGCGTTCACCAGCGCTCAGTGTGACTATACAGACCTTCAGAGCTCCAGCTATTACAGCCCTTACTCCAGTTACCCGTCCGGCCTCTATCAGTACCCATACTTCCATTCCTCACGGAGACCGTACGGGAGCCCCATCCTCAACAGCTTGTCCATTCCCCCATCCCACAGTCCCAACACCAACTGGGACCAGCCCATTTACACCACGTTATCCAGGCCATAAGGCCCAGCCACGCCGTTGACTGTGTCCGTTAGCATGATAAAGGACAGCATTAGCTGAGGGGATTTGTGCCAACTAACTATGAAACAAGTGCCTGCTGATTTTTCCACATCATTCGATTTGCTCACACACATCCAAACATTGACTTGTTGGTGCTAAATGTGTGAATTTGTGCCAGCAGAAATCCAGTTACAGGACTTACAAACGTTTCCTTTTGATAATCACAGGCGTATTTTGTTGGATCGTCGTTTGATTTAGTTGTTTTTGAGAGTATTCCTGTGGGGGGAAATGATATCTCCAGCAAAACCTGGTTTTGTGTTCAGCTCAGCTGGCACCAGATAACTCTAAATTAAATCAAATCATTGAAAAATAATGGGTGACATAAATGGTTAGCAATGAAAAAATGATTTTTTATTGTCTTTTTATGTGTGCATAATTTCAGTGAGCACTTTAACATGTCAAAGGCTCTTCATTTGCTGTAAGTTCATTAATAATTGCATTTTTTTAACATCACCAGTCATTGATATCACATGCTTATTGTCAATGACTGCCTTGAATTAAATAAATAAAAAAATAATTATACAGCAATCAGTTCTGATTACATTGTAGGCTGTGAAACAAACACGCAAAACATTGGTCTAACATTGTCTAACAGTAATTGCTGACAATATTTGTGTAAAAAAATAAAACTTTATCTTAAAACTTACCGTCTAAACTTTGAGTATCTAAGCTGATGGCTACTATTGTGTCAAGTCACATTTATTTATACAGTGCTTTTTACAACACAGTTTTACAATAAGATAAAATAATGCAGCAAAGTTTGTTTCCAGAAGAAACTAGCGTCACAGTCCAGCTTGAGTAAGTTCAGTTTTGTTGTGCTCCTTTTATTGCATTTAGCTTGTTTTAGAGCCTTTTGTTTTTGTTGAGAACATTACTTAATAAAAATTAGCATAGCAAAAAGTACTGAAATATAATTTGGTTAAATAAAGTGCTTTTACATACATACATCGTTTATATATAGATATATACCATCACCAACAGATCTTAAATCATTGTTTCTGCTTGGGGAAATAATAACTGGCTGTTCCCGGCAGCTGCTGGAGTTTGTCTTACATCTGCAGCGAAAGCAGCAGCTGTCAGTGTCAAGAACGGGTGCCATGATTTTATTAAACAAAAGCTTTTGTCAAATTAGAAAACGGATGTATGTTTAAAGACCATTCAGGCAGTGAAATTATTTCAGTGCTGTTTCTTTCAAACGAATGAATAGATACGAGAGGAAACTTATTTTCCTTGCAAGCGTTTCTCATGTGATTCTAAGAATTATCAATGTTGCATCTTTATTTATTTTTTTAAAGATGTGCTTTAAGAGAATTACACATCTGTCCATTCCAATGACTGTCTGTCAGTCGTCGACACAAAGAGGTAAATCATATTCATGTTTCACATAGACATTTCATATTTTAATCACACTTGATTTTACTCATACTAAATGGACAGAAACTCAGTTCAGTTCATCTTCACAGTGTGAACACATGGAAATCTGCGTCAGCTGCTCAGAAACCTCTGTAGATTCAGAGTTAAGTGTGCGAGTACAGAAGGGATGAGGAGTGTCTGGGACTGCATGTGGTCTGCTGGGTAGAATTTCAAAGCGAGGTCTGGCATTCATGCCTCGGTCCAGAGAGGAGGAAGCACGGTGCCACTGCAAAGAACTGCTGAATTTTAATGATCTATTCTATTATGTAGTGGAGGGCTCTATTGTCTCTCTTTCTCCGGCAAGTAAGAAAAGAATTAATTGGACAGAAAATGGAGGGGCCGAAAAACTGACAGTCATTAGGGGGGATGTGAATGGATGATTACATGCACACGGGTGGATTTTTTTTCCATACTGTACTGTTTAACTGGAATACAGTCCGGTGACCAGTATGGCAATTAGGAAAACTTCAGCTCATAATCTTGACAACAGTGATGATAATAATAAAACTGATAATTAATGAGCAGATGGGATGTGGGTGGCTTTAGGAAGACTTGTTTTTCTCTGTTAAACTCTCGTTTCCTCTTGCGTTGGCCAGATATTTTGAGGAGGAACTCTTAAGAGAGAGCAGACGTGACTCAAGTGCATTAAATAAAGGCACATGAGTCTCATTTCACTCTCAAACATCCTTCAGATTGGAAATCATTACTAACTGCATCTGCATAGTGAAACACAAGTTATGAGTAAAGCAAACACACAATTACATGCTTTTCGACTCTTTTTGAAGAACACCAACGCAACCCTATGTTTTTATTTGATACAGTGGCTAAATCAACAAGAAATAAAGCATCAACAGTTTCAGACATTTCCAAAACAGCATTTCCATTGGCATGGCTCAAATTTATCTGACCATCATCAGTTTGTAGCAGTAAATGAAGAGATGTCATATCGATCACAAGTTCAGTATGGAGTACCACAAGGCTCAGTACTAGGACCGTTGCTGTTTACTCTGTACATGCTACCCTTGGAAGATTAATTAAAAAACATGGATGTAATTGTCACTGTTTCCCTGACAATAATCAACTCTATATCCATCTGAGGCCTGACAAAGCATACCAGTTCACAGCAGGATGAACTGGTATGCAGAGGATGAGCAAGTGGATAGTCGTGGCTATTTCTCTTGCTTATGAGTTGGCCGGACTGCCCGAGCCTAAGGTTACAGTCATAACGGAGGTGTTCCCTTTCAAGGGAACTTGCGATTCGTCGATTGACGGTGTGGGAATGTCTATACCCACGCCGCCGTAATGACAAGTTTCTGTCTAGTGTGAAATCATGAAGAAAGCACTAAGACACACCTGAGCCCCTGGTGTAGAGCTCAAGTCCAGGTTGGAAAGCCTTGGAAAACACGACAGAAGTTGGAGTATGGCTGCCGCTAAGGCCGTGTGTCCACCAAATACGCGGCTGGCGTATATTCCGGCGTATATCCACTTTCGAGGATATTTTGTATCATAACAAGCAAAGTCAAAACGCTCTCAAGCGCCCATAGCTAGGCGTTTTCAGCAGAGCGCCTAGCATTTTCAATAGTGACAGCATGCACTTTCAACAATCGCAACAAGCAGTATCCGTTGTATCCGTTGGCGTTTGTAAGGGTGGATTTCCTACAGGGGTTCAGGCTGCAAAACTGCAGAATGACTAAAGAAAAGTTATCAGCAAGATGGTAGAAAACTGTACATTTCTTGACACTGCTACTTATACCAATGACGGAAATAAGCGCAGTTATTATAGCTAAATATGTGGGAGAGCGTTGCTATAGTGTGACAATATTGTATTGCAATAGGTAGCACTTCAAAGTCAATACCGGCTAATCAAAACTAGTTAGCACTTTATTTGAAATTGAAAGGGTTTAATGTCAATATGGTTATGGTTACACTTAAAATAGTTACAAAATAAATGAGATGATAAAAACTTACACTATTAATTGTACCCAGCATATATGTAAAATGTTACCTAAGAGAAAGAAAAGAGGAGGCAAAGAAAGACCGCCAGAGAATTAGGGCGCAGTTTAGTTCAGAACAAGGCACTTCAAGGCAAGAAGAGTCGCTGAACGCTGTCATGTGGACCCGGGTGCACACCTGAGACTCCCTGGAGGGAGGTGATCTGAGTTCGACTGCACTTGAACCGTGGCGCGGTTCACGTTAATGTGAAGCAACACGGACTCGGTTGCGCACTTGTTCAGGAATTAAAGTAACCTATGCATGCGTTTCAGTTGATTATGATGTATTTAGTTAAATAAAACACATGTAAGGGATGACAGCGTTGATGATTTACCTTGGATACGAGCGAGACTGAGCCTGCAGTGTATTTGCGCATAGCGTGTGGAATCAGGGCAACAAATTAATGGAAATCCACTGTCTCCTCAAAACAGTCCATTTGCAAGCAGCAGAAAACCACCTAATGCGACACACACACACACGCACACAGTAAACCTGTGTTGTTTACTCAGTTGTTTACGTTCTGTTTTCTATCATGCACCGTGCACATTTGCGATGACGTAAGATGTATGCAAACGCACCAGGGTTCGGCAGAATCAAGTTGAGTGTGAAACCAGACAAACGCTGCGGGGGGAACAATCACACTCAGACTCGGACAGGCCCAGTGTGAAAGCAGCCTTAAAGGGTTACTTCAGGATTTAGCATTAAGCTTTGTATTAGTAGAAAACCTGTAGTATTTTCGAATTACCATGCTTTCCCCCCTCATATCCCCCTGAGAGGAGAGATTTATGTATTTTTTGTCTGGAAAAAATCCTCCGATGACGCAAAAATCGTCATTTTGCGTCATCGGAGGATTTTCTGTCCAGAGGCTAAAGACTACAGCCAGTAGATGGCGTTGTTCCGCATGTGTTCAGCCCGCCCATAGAGGGTGGGATCTCACTCACAGAATGTACACAGTATCAGCCGTCTTTCTTTGGAAGCTAAGCTAGCATGCTCTTGTTCTGTGGAGAAAGCTGAATAATAGGAGAAAGCTGAGTAAGTAGGGGTTACCATCTTCCTTTTCCCGGACTTGTCCGGCGGGCGAGACTGTTAAAAATGTCCGGGATTCGGCTTTTGCGTTCTACGGTCGCCATTCATTGTTTACATGCACACCTCTCGTTTCAATCTAACTGAATTAATTCCGATCGGTGAATCTGACTGTAGTGTTTACATGGACGCTAAACAAGTGCGTTTGATGCGGTTGATGTGCGTTTTAACATTGCTAAGAAAATTCCCGCTCCTCCGTGAGAGATGCGTTCTCCCGCGGCCGTCAGCCTCGTCCTGCTCGCCACAGTAAACATGATGAATGGCGACTGTAGAACGCAAAAGCCGAATCCCGGACATTTTGGGTCTCTAAATCCCTGGCAAACTCATCACTTAGGCTAGCCTTGTTGTTTTCAACTGTGCTCTCTAACCGGTAGGCGTGGCCTCCTAAGGCAGCGAAGCAAGTGCATTCTGGGAGTTGTTGTCTTTCATCCACATAAGCCAAAAATACATTTTCTGGCTTTTCTCAGTCTAGAAAGCTCCAAATTAAAAAATTTCTCCACATTTCTTCTACTTAAATGACATATTTTAAATACACATTCATCTTCCCAGAGGTGAAGTATCCCTTTAAAGAGCCAGAGCAACAGTTGCAATCTTCTTTTATCCCTTGCTTGACCATGTGACTGTAATCCAAATGTGAGGCATTCAAACTGACCAATCAGATAATTACAACTTCCCCCACTGTACTAAAGGGGTGACAGTTCGTAGACCTCTGAATGCACACACATCTTGGCCTCAGGCCTCGATCACTATCAGCACCTCTGCCTATAGGATTAGATAAGAGTAAGAAAGAGGGGGGTTGAAACAGTAAAAGATCAGTTAAATATCTGAAATATTTAAAACAGTTCAATATCTTTGATTATTTTCATCCTTACACGTCGTTCTTCCTCTTCCTCAGCTCTGGAAGTCTATGCAGCCCATAGAACCGTATGGTAAAAAGTTATGAAATTTGACACTGATAGAGGAGAGTCTGAAATGTCACTATAGCAAATTTGGAGTCTCTAACTCTCTCTCGCGCCACCAACTGTCCAAATTTGCTCTTACCTTTATGCTAATAACTTTTGAGCCGTAAGTGTTAGAAACAAAATTATTTTTTCATCCGATTCCTTGGCTAAAGACCATTCGATCGCAAGAATTTCGATTTTTTTTTTGATAAACCTACGTTTTTGAACACCTCCAATACGGTTTTGCCGATTTTCAAGAAAGTTTAGTCTTCAGACCATTCCAACAACAAGTATTGGAAGTCGAGTTGATTCATCAAACGTTTTTTGAACAGAATCTCTGCAATGCTTTATTGTATTGAGACCAAACTTTGTATATCTCATCATAATCATAACCAGAGGCTACAAGCTGCGTTTCGGCACAGCGCCACCTACTGGTCCGAAGACAGAAAATTTTCTTTTTTTGCTTATAACTTCTGAAAGATTCGGCCAAAAATCATAAAAGTGTTCTGGTTAGATTTGGGGCCGCATGCTGAGACAAATGATATGCAATTTTCCCCATATGAAGAAAATGAAGAAGAGGGGTAAATCTGCAGGTGAAAATAGCATGTCAGAAATATCAATGACCAAATTGGGATGGAATGCACAAATTATAGAGATTATACTGTATAATGTGGATCAATTAGCATAAAGACTAAAAACATTAGCTTTCTAATCTTTAGAACTTGTTTGATGTTTAGTTTATTCAGTTGTATCTTTACACAAACAGACAAACTGATCGATTAAATTGATTAACTGATATTTCATCATGATCATAACTGAAATGATATAATCAAATTTTATGAATAATCACATTTTATGCTGGTTTTTAGTTTCAAACATACAGTATATTGTGGAAAAGAGACTCTCTGTACCTCATTGTACACTTGGATTCATTTTTTATTTATTTCTACACGATAGGTTTGTCACAGAAATATTTTCCCCAAAGAAATGCATTGATGCGCAGCAGAAGTGAGAGGCAGATTTATCAGGAGGTGTGTGTGTGTTGTTCAGACCTCCATCAGTGTGTTTCACTGCCCCTGGAATTCAGTGTGTGGGAGGAACATTGGCTGAGAGTGTTCATATCCTCACAGGACGGAGGTGGAGAAACAAAGAGAGAGACCAGAAGTGAGAAACTCAGAGATCTGAGAGAGAACGGGTTAGAAATAAAAGTAATCTCTCCTCTCTCTTGGACTCCAGTCAGTGTTTGGCAGAAAGATGCATGAAGAATTGTATGTCTTGAGCCTTGATCATGCTTTACACACACATGCATTTGGGATTAAACACTCTCTCAATACAAAGACACTTGGTCCATTGTGGCTATACTTTTAGCTCAGTTCTATACTGTAGACTTTATCGAATAACACAATTTGATAACACAATACCAAAGAAAGAAAAATATATTATTTCCCAGTGACTCATATTGTTAGGGATATTTAGTTATGTTTGTTCTTAGTTTCACTTTCTTGGACTTTTAGTTAGTATTCATTGATTCCTGTTTTCCTTTATTCAGTTTTCCCGCTCCTTGTCTTTTCATCATGGTTACTAATATGACTTGTCATTAGTTTCAGCTGTGTTAATCTGTATATAAGTTACTCTATTTCAGTTCTCATTGGTTCTCTACGTTTACATTAGCGCTTGTGTTTCTTTAGTAACCTGTATGTATCTTTGAAGCTTATTAAAGCATACTTCCCTAATTTGTCGCCTTCGTGTGCTCCGGCTCATTAGTCGATCATTAATCATTAAGATGAGAATGTCAAATTAAAATTAAATTAAATTATAATAAATGGTGTCTGTGACCCATTAAAAATGCCGCAATTCAACTTTAGCTTTATATGTGCAAATAGCATCAACAACAGAAGATGAGGATTCACACACCGACACATCACCTCTGCTTCTGTGAACCAAAAATAAAAACACAAATAACTTTATAAAAGGAATAAAACTAGATGTACCTCATCGCGGTACAAAATATGACCGCCACTCAGGCCTGCACTGGCTTTCCACAAAAATAAATGACGTGGAGTAATTTGGCTGTATTGCGTGTTTATGTATATACCTAAAAAAAGTAATAGTATGTGCATGTCTGTCTGTGTGTGTGTGTGTGTGTGTGTGTGTGTGTGTGTGTGTGTTTGTGTGTGTGTGTGTGTGTGTGTGTTTGTGTATGTGTGTGTCTGTGTGTGTGTGTGTGTCTGTGCGTGTATGTATGTGTGCGTACATGTGTGCGCGTGTGTGTTTGTGTGTGTGTGTCTGTGCATGTGGATTTGTATGTGTGTGTATGGGTGTGTGTCTGTGCGTGTGGATGTCAGTGTGTGTGCATGCTTGCGTTTGTTTGTATTCCTGCATGTGTGTGTGTGACAGTATCATCCTAAACCAGCAACCCTTCGCTCAACAGCACCATCTACAGGCCGATGAGTGTACAGTCACTAAATGTGCACATAAATTAATTTTATACCCCCCATGGATGAAATTCTACAAAACTTAGCAGAGGATACCCCCAGAGGATGTCAGCGTCCCCGGGGAGTGGCCCCCGGGGACCAAACGAAAGTCTAGAAGTCTAGTGGGGCTACATGCCCACCAAATTTCATGTTCCCCTGTGTTTCGGTGTCCCTGGTATCGTTGACGAAAAATTTACGGGGGCCCCAGCGCGGGGGGGGGAGTGGCCCCCGGGGACCAAACGAAATTTTTCCGTAAAAGTCTAGTAGACCAACATACCATAAAAATTTCTTCATCCTCGGTGCCACGGTTCAGGTAGTTATTTAGGAAAAACTGCATTTTTTGGGTTTGGGGGGGCCCAGCGCGGGGGGGGAGTGGCCCCCGGGGACCAAACGAAATTTTTCCGTAGAAGTCTAGTGGGGCTACATGCCCACCAAATTTCATGTTCCCCGGTGCTTCGGTGTCCCTGGTATCGTTGACGAAAAATTTAAGGGGGCCCCAGCGCGGGGGGGGAAGTGGCCCCCGGGGACCAAACGAAATTTTTCCGTAAAAGTCTAGTAGACCAACATACCATAAAAATTTCTTCATCCTCGGTGCCACGGTTCAGGTAGTTATTTAGGAAAAACTGCATTTTTTGTGGTTTGGGGGGGCCCAGCGCGGGGGGGGAGTGGCCCCCGGGGACCAAACGAAATTTTTCCTTAGAAGTCTAGTGGGGCTACATGCCCACCAAATTTCATGTTCCCCGGTGCTTCGGTGTCCCTGGTATCGTTGACGAAAAATTCAGTAAGGTGACGAAAAAAAAAAAAAAAAAAAACTTTGACAATCCCTATATGACCGCTTTCGCTAGCTACGCTAGCGGCGGTCATAATAAACAGCACTACACAAAATATATTTCACTTAAAGGATTAGTTCATTTTCAGAAAAATGTTTGCTGATAATTTACTCACCCAGATGTCATCCAAGATATCCATGTCTTTCTTTCTTCAGTCAAAAAGAAATTAAGGTTTTTGAGGAAAACATTCCAGGATTTTTAAATATATATATATACTTTTTAACCACAAATGGCCGTTGTGTACCATCTCTGAGATGTGCCACGCATTACGTCATCATGTTGGAAAGTTCATGCGTCACGTCATCTAAGTTATTTGTCTGTGTTCTCCGGTTCAGAAAGGGAAGGGTGAAAAATGTCATCTCATTTTCTCCTCCAACTTCAAAATCGTCCGACATCTTTGTTTTAATTTATTAATATTATTATATTTTTTTTGTGACCTTTCCAACGTAATGACGTAATATGTCGCGCATCTCAGAGATGGTACACGACGGGCATTTGTGGTTAAAAAAGTATATATATATATATATATTTTTTTTTTTTTTTAGAAAATGACCGATGGTTTCTCTAGATAAGACCCTTATTTCTTGACTGGGATCGTGTCGAGACTTTGAAGCTGCATTGAGACGGACATTTGAACCTTCTGTGAACATTGGTATAGTTGGTTGCAATTGAAGTCCATTATATGTAGAAAAATCCTGGAATGTTTTCCTCAAAAACCTTAATTTCTTTTCAACTGAAGAAAGAAAGACATGGATATCTTGGATGACATCTGGGTGTATGGAGTCAAAATAGGGCCATATATATCTGCAAAATAAAAAAATGTTTTGCAAAAAAAAAAAAAGTTTTGCAAAAAAAAAAATGTTTTGCAAAAAAAAAATATGTTTTGCAAATAAAAATAGAGTATTGAGAAAAAAAATGCTTTTTTGCAAGTAAAAAATATAATTGCAAAAGAAAAGTTAACCACTGAGAGAAAAAAATAAAGTTTAGCAAAGTAAAACTTCAGCAGCATTGACTTTGCAACACATTTTTCCCTTTGCGCCGCTCCTTTAAATCCGCGTTTCAGTCATCCGTGCCTCTGCGGCGCAAGCTTTCCTTTGCGCTTCATTTTTCTATGCGCCTCGCTTTGTGTCCCTGATTTGACGTGGGGGAGGGGTCAAGAGGTTGGGGTGTGTCTCAGAGCCGTTAGGGTGTGTACAAGGGATGAAGGGAAGGCGCGTCCTTCTCGTTACGTCATCAGCGCGAGCCCCAGACCGAGTGGATCGATCGAAATGGCAGAGCAGAGACATGCGGGTGATGGATCACAGGTATGTATTATTGATCGCTTTCTTCAAGTTCACTAGATAGACCGATAACTAACGTTATATGTAACTATGTTTAACATCATATCCATCACCCGCATGTCTCTGCTCTGCCATTTCGATCAAACCACTCGGTCTGGGGCTCGCGCTGATGACGTAACGAGAAGGACGCGCCTTCCCTTCATCCCTTGTACACACCCTAACGGCTCTGAGACACACCCCAACCTCTTGACCCCTCCCCCACGTCAAATCAGGGACACAAAGCGAGGCGCATAGAAAAATGAAGCGCAAAGGAAAGCTTGCGCCGCAGAGGCACGGATGACTGAAACGCGGATTTAAAGGAGCGGCGGAAAGGGAAAAATGTGTTGCAAAGTCAATGCTGCTGAAGTTTTACTTTGCTAAACTTTATTTTTTTCTCTCAGTGGTTAACTTTTCTTTTGCAATTATATTTTTTACTTGCAAAAAAGCATTTTTTTTTCTCAATACTCTATTTTTATTTGCAAAACTTTTTTTTTTTTTGCAAAACATTTTTTTTTTTTTGCAAAACTTTTTTTTTTTTTGCAAAACATTTTTTTATTTTGCAGATATATATGGCCCTATTTTGACTCCATATGGGTGAGTAAATTATCAGCAAAAATGTTTTGAAAGTGAACTAATCCTTTAAGTAATTAACAGATTCGCCAAAAGAAAAAAACTGTGCGGCCAATGTTTATAATTCTTGTGTAATAACATCTAACTCATTAAGCTATTTTTCATCATTATTTAAAGCTCATTAATGAACTGACATTATTAAGTTTACATCTATTTCTTTCCAGATGAATTGGTGAATTCGTTGAATAATGTGAGCACTGATTGTGTTGCTCCACACGAGTTAGGGCCGCACTCCTTGATCAATCTTAGAGCCGAACATACGAGCGTCGTGTTCGGGGGAACGAGGTTTGCCTGTGGACATGGAAGAGCAAAGACTTCAGAGCGAAGCTGCCACCAGGGCCGGAGTGGGGCCACTTTTCAGCCCGGGAGTTTCAGGCCCAAGACCAGCCCACTTTTTCCATGGTGGAATTCCAAATTAGCACTTTTTCTAAATTGGATAAATGAAGCAACAGTTCAGCTCTTACTATTGTGTAGTTTGTATTAATAACAAATAATGTAAAGGTTAAATAATAATTCACTTAGACTTTATAAGCAATTGCGACTTTATTTCACACAATTTTGACTTTATATTTCGCAATTCTGACTTTATAACGCGACTTTATATCACAATTCTGACTATATATCTTGCAATTCCGACTTTATAAGCAACTGCAACTTTATTTCACGCAGTTCTGACTTTATATCTTGCAATTCTGACTTTATAAGAAGCAATTGCGACTTTATTTCACACAATTCTGACTTTATATCTCGTAATTCTGACTTTATAACACAATTGCGACTTTATATCACGCAATTCTGACTTTATATCTCTCATTCTGACTTTATAACACGCAATTGCGACTTTATTTCACGCACTTCTGACTTTATATCTCGCAATTCTGACTTTATAACATGCAATTGCGCCTTTATTTCACGCAATTTTGACTTTATATCTCGCAATTCTGAGAAATAAAGTCAGAATTGCGAGATGTAAACTCGCAATTGTGAGATAAAAAGTCGCAATTATCTTTTAAAATGTTTTATTCTGTGGCGGAAACAAAGCTTCCATACCTCCTGGCCTCTTCCTCCCATCCATCCTCCCTGACGCGTACCGTTACGGTAGGGCTGGCCCAGCTATCGGTAGGCGCCGGCGGAGCCGCGGTGGCCCAATATTTACCTGAGAAAACGTTTTGGAAAAGACGGACTATGGACCCAACCAACTCTATAGGAGGGGAGGGGAGAACTCCCTCACATGGTACAACCCATGCAGAGGCTGCGCGCTGCGGTGTCAGAATGCGAAACGTGTGTGGCCTATGTAACTAACGTGACATTGAAATGTGAAAAAAAAAAAAACTTTCCTCGACCGGCCCAAAAGTGAAGCGGCCCACCGGGAATTCTCCCGATTCTCCCGATTACCCACTCCGGGCCTGGCTGCCACCAAATAACATTCAGAGCCTCTAATAATCTTAATCAAACAGAGCGGTCCTGACTGAAATGAAGTTTGAGCAACCGAATGGAGCTGACGCTCAGCTGATTATAACTCCTCCTATTACCACTTAAGCAAGACATACGAGTTAATACGTGTGCTTACCTGTCCTCCATCCCCAACTCCTCCTCATTCAGACACACGATCGTCCTCCATCCCCAACTCCTCCTCGTTCAGACACACGATCGTCCTCCATCCCCAACTCCTCCTCGTTCAGACACACGATCGTCCTCCATCCCCAACTCCTCCTCGTTCAGACACACGATCGTCCTCCATCCCCAACTCCTCCTCGTTCAGACACACGATCATGTATTTGCTGTCAGCGGAGAGATATTTATCTGTCTTTCCAGCTCAAGTGTGCTCATTCTTGTCCAACTCATTACACTACCTGCATTACTTCCACGTGGAGATCTGTAACTGTTGTAAGGCTGGGCGGTATGACGATATCGGTACCACAGTATAAAATTAGATTTAGATATGTAAATATATAGCACTATTGACACTTCAGAGTGATGAAATGCATGAAGAGTTATAAGCACAATATATTCTCGGGAAAGCCGTGTCTCTCAGCATGCGATCACGAATTCAGTTCTCTTTTAGATCTTATTGCGCTTGAATGATCGAACACACACACATTTATGTCAAAATGCCCGTTGTGTGGAGTATTCATGCATGTGGTTATGTCTCAGTGAAAGTAAACAGTTGGGTGTGTAAACTGGACGTGTGTCAGTGTAATGGATCCGTGTGCTTGGTCTTAAAGTGACAGTAGCCTAATAAACCTGCAGCTCTGTTTCATAAATGTGAATGAAACAAATGAGAAAATAACTCACTGCTCTTGAATTTTTTTTTTTTTAGCTTTAAGAAGAATACATTTATATTGAATTCATACAGTGAAAACTATGCAATATTTTATATTTTTACATTTGATTATTAAATATACTTTTTATGTTTTTTTTTTTTTTTCTGTACAGCACTTTGGTCCACAATGATCAAACTGAGCAGTCCTGACTGAATTCTTTTTATCTCTTTTTCTAATATAATAATAAGGAGGAGTGAGAACAGTGGAAGGAGAGACGGGGAGCCAGAGATGTTTGCTGTTGTTTATGTTCGTGTGTGTCAGTCGGAATGAAGAGTGGCCCATTTTAGTTTTTTATTTTATTTTATTTTACTTTGTGATTATTTAAGTTCAGACAGTTCCTACCTCCTTCTTACCTAATAATGTAATTGTATTTTATTATTCGTTTTATTAATAAATTCTAATTCTTTATAAATCATTTGTCACTATTTCAGATTTGGTCTGATAAATGAGAGCACATTTATTGTGAATTTGTCTGGATTGAAATACAGTGTGTTAGCACAAACTGTAGGAGAGAAGCAAACTAAAGTAAAGCGCTGACTCTAGGCAGAATGCAAATGAGGGGTGGTCATTATGAATATGCTAATTGGCGTATTGCATCATTAAGTGACTTCGAGCAGGCTTCAGCGCCTTTCCATTGACAGTATTTGGCAACAGCTCCATGTGTAAGCGCGGGAAACAGCTGCAGTCGAGCTGAACCAATCTCAGCTGTCGAGGGCTTTACCGCTGAGCATCGGGAACACGTGTGGAAAATACCGGACTCACGGAGTAACTCAGGGAAAGTGTTGAAGCGACTCTTCCTCAGCTGTCACCACACTTCTCTGGTACCTCACTGCCTCTGCTAATGTTAACATACTTCAGATCGCTGCAGTAAAACAGTCATGTATGAGTTAAGTGACATGATATGTTTTGCACAGGTTTATTTCCATCTAGAGAGAAAAAACATGTTCATATCTTGTTTAAGATGTGCATTGATTTACAGACGAATACAGTGATAAAAGGCTTCAGGTAATCAGCATGATTTTGAGTGTGATATTATTTGTATACACCAGTCCTATAAAGAAGCTAATATCAAGGACTTTGTGCATTTTTGCTCTGCCAATGAAAATAGTTCCCAAAGCCAGCAGTGATGAGTCCAGCTTGTGGAGTGAAACACACAGTTAAAGCCTGTTCTAGTACAGTGGACACTGAAGCAAGCGATGTGCTGTGATCATGGTCATGTACATGTGTTTATAGTGCCCTCAACTGGCTCATTATATAAGGCATTTCAACTTTTCACAGCTCAAACAACATTAGCATAGATGGCTCAGATTTCTTTGGCATCTGCATTATACCAGTTGTGATTAGACTCTTGTCAGATGTTAAGATCACTGTATACTGGAGTTTTTACATTTTACTTTTCCTCTGTATAATGCTGGGGAGATCTTCATCTATTTTAAAATTATACTGTGCACGTGTCCATTTGGATCATAATGAACAAACAAACACAACAAGCACAATGTTGTTGTCGTGGGCACTTCCACATACAGAGAATCATGAATGCACATTAGCTGCTTTTTATTCATCATCCATGTACAACTGTGTGTAAAATCTTATGATTTTCACAATGGTCTGAACACAGTAGCTGAATGAGAATGAAAGGCCACTGTCTGACAGTAGGTGGCGCTTGTGGAGCAGCAGAAAGAGTCACGGAGAAGAAAGAAAGTCAGACATTAGAGAGCTGGTTCAGTTAAGCCTTTTTTACGACTCTGACTTCAGTACGAGTCAAGAACAATCGTAAAGCTGTTAAGACATCTCAGCTGTTGAAAAGGATACTTGATGAATTAGATGAATGATTGATTTCTTGATACAAAATGCAGACTTGAGAAAAAAAAATGTTCTTACATTTTTATAGATTCAAGTGTCTTGGATGATTGTATTCCACTATTGTTATTGTTATGGGGGGGGGAATGGTTCAGTTAAGCCAGGTTTTAGTTGAGATGTCTGTAAAGTGAGGGCATGACAGTTATATAATCTCCAACTAAATTATGTACATTAATTTCAGGATCTGGTGCATCCCTAGAAATAATCATTTTGGATCTAATTTTTTTTCAAAATAATACTTTCCAGAAATATGGCCTCTTGGCTCAACTTGCCCTTATTGAGAGGTTACATTTTGCTATTCGTTATGTTGAAGTAAACCTGAACATTTTTAGGCAGTTAATGTGGTATAGTTTATCAAAGAACGTATCATACGTATGTTTATCAAAGAACTTCCCCACATATTTGATAATTTTTTTTAAATCCTTTATTTAAAAATAAATAATTTTTATTTAGATTTAATTAAGTTTAAGGTATCATCTTTTTTATGGCATAGCTTTTTTTAACAATAGTCATTTTGTGTTCACATTTCATGGCACTTTCATGGCACACCGTGTAATATTGCAGCTATATATATATATATATATATATATATATATATATATATATATATATATATATATATATATATATATATTGTCTCAATTTCTTCATCTAGACTTGATGCCCTGTTCTCTTATGTTGTCTTCAAACATGTGTGCTAACATAATTTTGTGTATGGTTGCCTAAACAAGGGGTGGCTCAACTTCCCCACAGGCTCAAATCACCCCACTCTCCCCCTATATGCTTTAAAACAGCCATTCATATCAAATGCTTAAAGATTTTCAAAATGCCATATTGCTTCATAATTACAAACATTTGTTTAAAATTAGCCCTAAAGGTTTTTTTTTTTTTTTTTTACATTTCATCTGGACTAAAAAATGCTAGCGATTGAATGAGGTATAGCTTCACATTTGAAAGCCTCCAGGACTGTAACTCTCCATGACAGTTTTATTTTATTCGTTCATTTCAGTCAGATTCATAAATGGATGTTCATTTAACCCTCTGATTATCTTCATTTGGGCCAACACTAGTTATCTTTGGGGTCTCAGGGGACCCCAGACAATAACATTTAATTTTGTAACAGAATATATATATATATATTTTTTTTTTACAAATGTAATTTTACTCTGTTTATTAATGTTTTTACTCAACATTTGTGCAGTTTTTGGAGGATTTATGATATATTTTAAATTTATATAAATAAATAAATACATATTTTTTACCAAAAAAACAAAAAAACAGCTTTTTATGTCAAATTCACTTTAAAAAAGACCCATATTTCTAAATTTCATTCATGGGGATAACATGGATAATTTTACATGGTTTAGTGTAAATTTCTTGCCCATATTTTGTAAAATGTAGTTTTAAAAGTAAAAAATGATCATTTTAGCCACTAGATGGCTATAGAGCTCCACTATATGCTATTTGGCTAAGTTTTTCCAGTTGGATTCATATCTAAAAATATTATGAAATCACAATTCTAACAAAAAAAAAAAAAAAAAACAATAACAATTCTTTTTGAATAAAAAAACTTTTGTCAAAGTTTAGCATTTTTTGTATTGAAATTATAATATTTTCAATAATGTTACATTATGATTATACAGTTTTTTACAATCACTTAGTTACTATTTTCAGAACCTTGATGTCATTTTTCAAAACTCTAGACACAAATCTCAAAACAGTTATCACTTGTAACACAGGCTGTCTAATGTTTAAAACATTGCATTGTGCATTCACATCTTTAAAGATATCTTGCACAATCATTGGTTCAAAAAACTAATTTACTGTGAAATACCATTGAAACATAACTATAGATCACCCACACACAAGCAACCGATAGTTTCACTGTGTAGTTGTTCGTACAATCATTAAATATTGTAGAACAAAATAGGTGATACAGGTTTCATTATGGCACTACATGCACAGTAAATAAATCTAAATAAAGAGAATACTACAGACTCAGTGGAATCATTGAACAAAGTTTTTAATATATTGATGCAAAACACTACAGTATAATCACAACATAGGTTTATTTATAAAACTAATCATCAAAAATAATCTATGAAATAGAAATGAAAAGACAGTACTGTAAAACATCAAATGCAGTGTTCTTGCTTGCTTGTACTAGAAACAAAACAGGAGTGATTACTGTACTTCTACATTGTCATCAACTCTGTGTTGTGGATTTGGCCACAGGTTCTCATCTACATCACAATGGATGTTTTCATTAGCCAAGCATCTTGGGAAAAACCTTCGGGCATGGCGAATCCAGGCCTGACACTGGTCTGCTGTGATGTCATTGCAGGCGTCATCCATGGCCTGGAGAAGAGTGACTTGTTCATGAGGGTGCCTATCATGAACCTTCCATCTCCACGCGGAGAAAAATTCCTCAATCGGGTTAAGGAAGGGAGAGTATGGGGGTAAATACAGGGTGGTAAATTGTGCATGGGCCTGAAACCATGCTTGCACCACATGAGCATGATGGAACCTGACATTGTCCCACACAATGACATAGGTCACACCTTCAGCTCTACAAACCTGATCGAGCTCATCAAGAAAGGTGACAAGGAGAGCTGCATTATATGGTCCAATGTGAGGTCTGCATCCCACCACACCATCTTCTGATACAGCTGCACACATGGTAATGTTGGCCCCACGTTGTCCAGGTACTTGGATGGTTGCCCGCTGGCCAATGAAATTCCGACCTCTCCTCCTTGTCTTGGCCAGATTAAAACCTGCCTCATCCAAATATATGAATTTGTGATGGTCGTCATCAGCATCCAGCTCCATCACCCTCTAAAAATACATTTTGGAAAGAGATTTAGAGATTACTGTACAATGTAGAATTTTTGGGAATGTTTTTACAACAGCTATCTTGAAACTGAACTTACCTGAACATACTCAGTCCTCATTTGCTTCACTCTGTCTGCATTTCTTTCGAAAGGCACACGGTATAGTTGTTTTATAGATACCTGGTGCCTTTTCAGTATGCGTGCAATAGTCGCAATAGTCACTCTCAAACGAGGCCCACGACCACCTCTCAGAAGGGGTGCCTGTCCCCTGCCATTCCTTTGACCAACACGTCTTCCTCGTCTTCCTCCCACCACTGCTGCTTGACCTCCACTGTGATCTGGATCACCTGCTGGCTCCATGTTACATATCACTATGCTCTTGCAATTGGATCCCAATCAACTCTTTATATACTCATTCCACAATGTGCACTCAATCATCAGTAACGAGTTGGCAGAATTGGACAAGCAATTACAAGGGCCTGAATATATACAGTGCAGTGCTGACAATACTGTAAATAGTCTGAAGAGCTGGTACAGTATTTGGGACCATAGACACCGTGTCTGATGAAGCATTATTACTGTATACTGTAAAATATTAGGCTACATCCATGGATATTGTATTCTAATTGGCTCATGCTCCACGCCAATTGGTGACAATGAATCTCGTTATCTTGAAACTTTCATGATTGAACAAACATTGAACAAACTGTTCATGATTTACTGTAAACATGAAAGATTGTTTGTCTGTTTCCATACAACTATGCATTAAGAGTAATGCAACAGTTACTTATCATTTTGAGCAGTTGTATCAATTGATAGTTAGATCATTGTAAGGAAATGAATAGACACTCATTTGAAATGTAATGTGTGAATTGCCTTTTGAAATAGCAGTACTTTGATGTTAAAGGGGGGGTGAAATGCTCATTTTCACTCAATCTCCTGTTAATCTTGAGTACCTATAGAGTAATATTGCATCCTTCGTATCTCCAAAAAGTCTTTTGTTTTATTATATTTTTAATTGAAAGATTGGCTGTACCGAGTCTTTCCGGAAAAAAACGAGCGGCTGGAGGCGGGCCGTGTGGGCGGAGCTAAAGCTGTGCTAACGCGCTGAGCTAACAACACACAGAGACATTTGTTCAACAGTTTTACTCACCGTTCCAACGAACGACCGCGAACCTTTATCATTGTGACTGCTCGATCCTTAAGCATTAGACGATCTGGCGTTTGTTTATAAAACAATCATCGTCGAAATGCAGGGAACAACAGTCTTACACAACTCCGTTTATGCTCAGGAAAAACAAACTCCATCCACGGGTCCCTTAACGCTGGGTTCTTTGGGAATCTGTGCAGGGTTGTCTTGCCCTGGCAACCAAAAACACACTTCTTTGGTGACATTGACTTCCCAAAAGCCGGGCAGGGCGCTTTGATGGCGAACTGCTTTCGCTCTCTTGCTCTGGTCTACGAGTGCGCGCGCACCCGCGATCTTACCGGAGAAGTGCCCTTAGGACCCATATAAGGAAATTCCGCCCTCTCTTACGTAAGACAGAGCCATACTCGAAAAAAACTTTCCGAAACTTGTGACAAACCGGAAGGACAATTTTTGGAACAAAAATACTCCTTCAAACGTACAACTTAACTTTTGAAACTTTGACCATGTTTAGCATGGGAATCCAACTCTTTAACAGTGTAAAAAACTCAGTATGCATGAAACAGTAATTCACCCCCCCTTTAAGTTGTGTCATATTGAACAGGTGATTTTTGTTGAATGAACAAATGATCTAAGTTGTATGTGTATTGTATCCAAGCAATTGAGAAAAGGGTTAGAGTTTTGAAAAATGTGCATTTTGATCATTGGTTGTGAGTTTTGTGTCTAGAGTTGTGAAAAATGGCATCAAGGTTCTGAAAATAGTAACTAAGTGATTGTAAAAAAAACTGTAATTAAACCTGAAAAAGATAAAAGTTGATTTTTTAGAGTGTATTATTTATTTCAATCTTCTTTTTTCATATAATTGTACAAATGTAATCTACACTTCAGTTACTTACTGTAACAGAACAGATATGTACAGTTATATTGAGTACAAATACATGACATGAACATCAAAATGCAATGAACTGAACAGCATAACAAATGAGCAAATAAAGCAGTAACTTTTGTCTCTCCCTCTCTCTCACTCTATCTCTCTCTCTCTCTCTGTGTATATGTGTGTGTGTGTGTTCACATTGTCGATGTGTCAGAGTCACCAAGTTTATTTTTGTGGTGGTTCCGCATTTTGGACTATTTTATGTTACAAATTATTAGAGAGCAGTTTTTATAGTCTCACAAATGTGTGTGTGTGTGTGTGTGTGTGTGCATGTGAGCATGATAATTTTGCATTGTGGATGTTTTTTGCATTGTTGGAAGTGTGCCACTTTATTTCTGTCTATGTGTTCTGCGTTGTTTATGATTTTGGCGATGAATTTTGTATATTTTGACCCCGAAGACAACTAGTGTAGATTTTTGTAGATCTAGAAAGTGTTGGGAGCCGTAGAAAGTTTCATACCATTTGGACAAAGAGAAAAAAAAAATTTATTTGAGCAAAAGTCATTTGCGGGTTAAAAAGACCCAGAAGATGACCAGAGGGTTAAGTCCATTCATCCTTCCATTCAGTCCAAGTTGGTAGGAATACGCCAAAAACAACGTCAACCGCAACATGGAGGGGTTTGCAATAGAGATGTTGTCTTATTAAAATTTTACAACATTGAACACCATCTCCGCCGGTTTCAAAACATGTCTCCGTTATATTGTCATTTTCAGCATGTTTCCTATAACAACTTCTGACGTTTACATTTTACGTGGCGTGAGAAAGTCACATAAATCACGTGGAATCCGATCAGACTGAAACGTATTTCCAGAAATGCGAATTGAATAGGATTTCAAACCACATATGGATGTTGTCACGGAACAGTGAACGAGAGACGAGGATTCAAATGCAGAGGAGATTTAATAGTGACAAGCAGACAAGGTACAAACTCAAAACTCAGGAACTCCAGGAACGAGAAACTCGGACAAACGAACCAGCACAAGACTACAAACACAAGGAGGCTAAATAGGGGAACAAACAAAGGAGGGTAACGAGAAAGTCAGGTGGGACAAATTAACCAATAATCAGATAACAAGATGGGAGGGGCTAGACAATAGACACGAGCACATGGCCCAAAATAACAAAACACCCATGTGCAGCACAAGACAGGACAGGCATGTGACAGATGTAGCTTGAAACGGATTTATAAAAATCGCATTTCATGTGTTGACGTTTGTGGGCGGAACTATGAGACCAAATGTGTTTGTGTTTACAACATCTATATCGGCCTAGGAAGGTCGAAGCAACACGTGATTGGTGTCATTGGAAAGGTCTCGGTGAGTGCTTGTATCTCTGTGATGTTTCTAGGCCGAGATACATTTTTGAAACACAAATATATTTGGTCCTATACTTCCGCCCAGGTCAGTGACAAACTATATATCGTTCGAAAGGTCTTGCAAACGAGCCTACGCTGATGTCTCTGTTATGCACGGTTCCATATGTATATAGCCTATATATATTTCATCTTTTATTTAATAAAAATTCTAAATATTTAGTCCTTTAATACTAGAGTAGTATAGTGTAATTCTGATGTTTGGGTGCATAGCTATGGGACCAGAGTGTAGTAGTGCGACAAATCTTATTGATAATCCATGTTTTATTTACATTTTAGAGAGGAATTTGAGCCGTTTTCCGTCCCCTGCAGGGAAAACACTCGAGGTCTCCTCCAGGCTTTCTATCAGTTCCCCCGAGGGCAATAGCCTGACTACGTCAGACTTTGTACTTCCGCTCAATTTCATTTCACTTCTATACTCAGTCTGAGACAGCGTAATAGCTTTCCGTTTTCCTCCGGCCTGAAAACAGCCGGGCCAATCAACGAACAGAGGGCGGGCTGAGAGCCGTTACGTAGACGCTGATTGTACCGTAGATGCGTAGATTTACTTCTCATAATCTGCAAAAGTCGTTCACAGCAATGTTCACTCCGGTATTTCGCTCGATGGTTTTTGTTTTCACATCATACATGTTTACAGTGGAAGTTAGATGCGGCTGAGCATGCGCATAACACACGCCATAACCAAACGTTATGTGATTGGCTTACGGGTAACCAATGATTTTAAACTTCAGACAAGCGACCCCCCGCGAGAGAGAAAACACTTCTCTATTATGCCTTTCCAGACTCTGTCTACGAAGCAAAGCGAAGTAGCAGAGTTTGGTATTACCAGGCTACGAGGGCAAGCCTTCCTGAGGGATTCATATCCCTGGGTTCCCATCAGGAGTGGAGGATGCCAGTGAGCATGAGTTGTAGTCCAGCTAGCGGACATCTCGTCTGTGAAAGCTGGCCTACAATATCTGTTTGTGGGGAAGGTCGATAGGTCGATCTTGTGAATAAACACTTTGACCTAACGAGATACAAAGCAGAGGGAGTCAACGCATTGAGAAAATCCCAGGGTACAGTGCTAGCTTTTTTGGATGGTGGGTACTTTTTGAACGTCAGTTGTGTCACACCAATGTGCCCGCACCCTATGTTCAGCAGCGACTCGATGGCTAAGGCCCATGCAATCTGTCAAGGTTCAAGGTCAAGTAAAGGTTCTGTCACTTCTGTATAGTTTATTTCTTGGTTTTGTGACAGAGCCCTGACACTCCTGTTTTGTCTTGTCTTTGTTTGAGTACGGGGAGTCGAGCGTTCTCGAGCCGGGCGCTCTCTTGTCTGTGTGTTTCATGTGCGGGGCGTGGTGTTTGGATCCCGGCACGTCAGTCTAGTTTGGTTTCGGTTCTGTGTCGGGATTCGGACATTCATGCTCCTCGACGTTTGTCCTATGTTGTGAGTGCACAGGATGAGCTTACGCTTGTTCTGGTGTGCTCTGTCTTGTCGTGTTGAGCGTGCGGTTTCGAGTTCGCTCGGACCGTACGCTCTTCTGTCCACATGTTGTTGTGTTCTGTGTAGCACGCAGTTCGTGTTTACATCAGCTTGTGTTTTACATTAGCTGTGTGCTTTCAAGTTGTCATGTTTTGTGTGAACACGTGGCTAATGAGTGTTCTCGTTAGCTGCGTGTTCATGTCTCGTTTTGTGCTGGCACATGGCTTGTCATGTATGTTTCCTTGTGTCATGTGCTCTCCTGTCAATTGTCTTGCCCCGCCCATTTTTACCTGATTATTGATTGAGTTTGCCTTGTCCAGTTGCAGTCATGTTTTCCCCCACGGGGTAGTTTTTGTTTGCTTTTGTTTAAATTTTAAAATTAATAAAGCCCTTAACTCTGCATTATTGAGTCCTCGCTCCTTCCATCACCCCCATTACCTGACATAATCGGCCTTATCAATGCGCTGTTTAACAATTTCTCTGCTCGTTTGAGGAGTCTTCCTCCTGAGCATCTGGAGAGGCCAAGCATCCTCAATAACAACCTGTCAACCTTTTATTCCTCAACTCTTCCACCTTGTGGTGGAGGTCTGGCCTCCAGGAGGTTGTGGGTACCCCCGGAAGACTTTTCTCAGTGTACTCAATGGCTGAAGCCGCAAACTTCAAGACTAACATCGACCAACATTGATGTTTATCCCACGCTTTCCCAGGTTGTTTGACACAACAATTGTCATTTAAATCTCCTCCAACTCTACGCGGTAATGCCACATTGTCATGATCAGCACCCAGTAAGAAGCAGGCTCATCACGATGTGTGATCTGCACATTGCCTCCTCGGCTGTGAACCGCTCCTGGCAAATCCGCCGTTATAATAGCAATCCGCCATGGAAGCGCGCCTGCTCTTAAAGGGAATGTGAGATGTCGCTCTGATTGGTTTATTTCACGTTACGCCCAAACCACACCTATGAATAATGAAGCTACTTCAGACCAACACATTTTAGATTTGCGTCGGGCGCAAGAGTCATTTATCCCGCCGGTATAATAGCAACAGCGCCCGAGGCCTGCCCACAAAGTTACTTGCATTTGATACTTGTGTTTCAGATCGTTAAAATAGGGCCCCTTAAGTTTTTCCCTTAAGTATGAGATTTGGGGGCCGTGATTTCCCCTCAGGTAAGGGAATGACTTAAGGGTGTTGAATATAATCCCTTAAATGGTTCTCTTAGTAAGGGAAACCATTAAGTGTTTCACGACAGCGACCCAGGTTTTTCCATTATAAAATTCGATTGCTGCCATGGACACGTTATTTGTTAATACAGAAAACAAAAAAGAAAACTAAATATGAAAGAAGGACCAGACGAGAAGAAACTCAAATTACTCTTTAGCTTTTAACTTTAGCTGGACAATAACTTTATTCTAGAGCTGCTGTAAAGCCAAAACAATCTCTGTTACTTTAATTTCCTATTATCTCTGTATAGCTGCTTTGAAACAATGCATATTGTTAAAAGCGCTATATAAATGAAGGTGACTTGACTTGACTCAAATATTGAAAATTCTGTCATACCCTCATGTCAATCTAAACCCATAAGACTTTCATTCATCTTTAGTCAAAAATAAAAACATTTTTAATATTCGCTCATCATTTCTGTCCATTTATTAAAAGACATAAAATTAATCCATATGATTCAGGCGGTTTCGAAAACTCAAACGTGCGTGCAAGCGCGAGAACCAATGAGGTTCGTTCTTACACGTGACACACATGTTTGAGCTTCCGTTAACCATATAAGATGTGCTTTATGTGTTTATATCTGAAAAAACAGCAAAATTGAAATTTGATTATCATATAAAGCGGCCGGTCTCGTTAGAAGACTTGGATTGAACCTGCTCGCTCCGTGTAACACTTAAGGTGAAGTTTTCCAAACCTTATGTTATACTTAGGAAAATTACTGTTAAGGGGCTTTATGCAACACTTGTCGTTTTTAAGAGATTACTTAAGGGAAAAATAGATATTTAAGGGAAATTCTGAGGGTGTATGACATTTCACCTAAAGAAACCATTAAGTAACTTCGTTAAGAGAAGGGTGTTCTTAAGGGAAAATTACACTTGAGGTGCTTTATGCAACCGGGCACTGGCTCGCAAGTGTTACACCAGGACCTATGCGGGATTGGAGGGCGTGTTCCTTTTGGATACAAGTTTCAATGTGGTGTTGCAAGCAAGTGATTTTTTTGCGGAGCCCATGCTGGACCATCTTTTGGAGGCGGTTCCCATACTCGTCCCCTTCCGTCATAACAAAAATGGTCTCGGTCTATGCCATGTGGCCGTCTTCTCATGATCTGCTGTATAGGTACAAAGGATTGGGAGGGTATGAGAACAGCTGGAGTACTTTTCAGCTTGAGCTTGCTTTAGATGAGCTATTTTTTGGTGGGAAAATGCATAGTTTAGATTCAAACATGAGAAGTGACATGTTATAAATCACCCACACTCCGGTTTAGCCTGGCGTGAGATGTAACATAATGAAACAAGGATTATGACAAGGTGTTTTTCACCCTCAGAGTGACAGATGCATGGCACTCTTGAGTACAGTTCAGACACTGAACCCAATCTTCCTTTGGCTTTGAGTTTTTGAAGTGTTTCATGCACACAATACAGAAATTCTCCTCAGCATCTGAGGAATCTGTGTCCGGTGGCTTAAAGTTATGCAGTTTCTGTATGTTTTCTTAGACAGCCTAGGGCGCTGTTGGTTTGTGCGAGTCGACTTATCGTGTTAGTTGCCCAGACCTTTCTCAGGCAAGATTATTTTCTGTTTCACTTTGTCAGTGTGCTGCTCGTCTTCCAGTGGACGGCCAGATCAAGACGAGCCTTGACTTGTGAAGGTGTAAACTCACTATCCTTGAATATGTCTTGATTGTACGGCCAAATCCCACTGCACTGGAAGCCATCTTGAATGATCTCTGGTGTAGCTGCTATCCTCACAAGACCTGGAATATCATATACTGTCATGTTCTTCCCTGGATTTATTCTCATCCAGCAATCACTTACACTCCTGTTGAGGGGTTTGAGTTTATGACTACAGTGAGGGGAATATTAGCATCGCAACTCCATTGTTTTTGCTGAAGTCAATGGCTGTAATTAACAAGTGTGAGCAACGGTTATCTAGAAGAAGAAGCAACTCTTCTCAGGGTTGACCTTGGTGTGTTTTGCACCATAAAGAAGTGCTTCAGAAAGATGAGAAAATCCTCCTCCTGCATCCATCCTTTATTTCCACTTCCAATACTTCCTATCGGCCCCATCTCATATAAAGTGGTCTACGTAACGAATGCATGGGAAATTGGGACTGCTAATGTGAGACTGACCAGTTGACCCCTTTCGCCTGATGTCATCGCCCCAACCTGTTTAGTGCCACGTGTTTTCATTATTTCATCAAGTTTTCTGATAAACATTTCAACATTGTGTTTATAAAAACTGGTGGGCTCCTAATGGACAAGGTTGGGTTTATTTTAATGTAAGCTGAAAACAAGCTGATAATTCACTTGTAATTTTATTCGCATAATTTCACTATTTTCCATATTTCGGCCATCTGTATGTTTTACATTGGCACCACTATATATTAATAATTTCCCAAAGTGATAATTTCCCCCTAACTTTCTCCTATCTTATCCCTAATTCTACTCTTTATCCAACTTAGCCACGTGGACACAGTCCATTGAATGCATCTCCTCAGATATTCTGTAAGTTCTTTCTCTTGTTCATCAGTGAAGTCCTTCATCCCTCGATCCTTTCTCTTCTAACATCTTCCTCTTTTTACAAAATCTGTACAAGGTTATATGGCAAATACCATACAATTTTGCCACAGATCTTACAGACTTTCCCAGCTCTTTTACATAATCTGATGTTCGTATACCCAACCATGCATTTGTTTTTTCTATATTCAAAGTATTCCCATACTGAGATAGATCTAGAGATAGAGATTAGAGATGACAGTCTCTGTCGTTTTCTCCGCTGTACGTGTGTGGGTTAAGCAAGTTGAGAGTCTGAGCAGTCAAGTGGAAAGAAGTTGCTTATGTGCAGGTGAGATTCTCCGTCTTTAAATTATAAAAAAAACATTTTCAATCTCAATATTGCAAATAGCAACTTGTTAGCAACCACCGTTTTTAAGACACAATACAGTTTAAAAAACACAAGCAGGTTATAACTGGTGTGTTTTATGTCATAGATCAAAACGTGAAAATATTTAGAGGCTTTGTTAATCACAGACCTTATTTCAGGATTTAGCAAAAACCCATTCAAAAAACCCATAGACTTTAGGGCGAGGGAACCGGAAGTGCTAAAATGCTAACTCACTTCCGCATTTTGGTCTACAAAGTGACGTCATAACTTCGGCACTCTATGGCGTCTAAGCGATTATGGTGTTCTTATGACTTAAGGGTGTTGAATATAATCCCTTAAATGGTTCTCTTAGTAAGGGAAACCATTAAGTGTTTCACGACAGCGACCCAGGTTTTTCCATTATAAAATTCGATTGCTGCCATGGACACGTTATTTGTTAATACAGAAAACAAAAAAGAAAACTAAATATGAAAGAAGGACCAGACGAGAAGAAACTCAAATTACTCTTTAGCTTTTAACTTTAGCTGGACAATAACTTTATTCTAGAGCTGCTGTAAAGCCAAAACAATCTCTGTTACTTTAATTTCCTATTATCTCTGTATAGCTGCTTTGAAACAATGCATATTGTTAAAAGCGCTATATAAATGAAGGTGACTTGACTTGACTCAAATATTGAAAATTCTGTCATACCCTCATGTCAATCTAAACCCATAAGACTTTCATTCATCTTTAGTCAAAAATAAAAACATTTTTAATATTCGCTCATCATTTCTGTCCATTTATTAAAAGACATAAAATTAATCCATATGATTCAGGCGGTTTCGAAAACTCAAACGTGCGTGCAAGCGCGAGAACCAATGAGGTTCGTTCTTACACGTGACACACATGTTTGAGCTTCCGTTAACCATATAAGATGTGCTTTATGTGTTTATATCTGAAAAAACAGCAAAATTGAAATTTGATTATCATATAAAGCGGCCGGTCTCGTTAGAAGACTTGGATTGAACCTGCTCGCTCCGTGTAACACTTAAGGTGAAGTTTTCCAAACCTTATGTTATACTTAGGAAAATTACTGTTAAGGGGCTTTATGCAACACTTGTCGTTTTTAAGAGATTACCTAAGGGAAAAATAGATATTTAAGGGAAATTCTGAGGGTGTATGACATTTCACCTAAAGAAACCATTAAGTAACTTCGTTAAGAGAAGGGTGTTCTTAAGGGAAAATTACACTTGAGGTGCTTTATGCAACCGGGCACTGGCTCGCAAGTGTTACACCAGGACCTATGCGGGATTGGAGGGCGTGTTCCTTTTGGATACAAGTTTCAATGTGGTGTTGCAAGCAAGTGATTTTTTTGCGGAGCCCATGCTGGACCATCTTTTGGAGGCGGTTCCCATACTCGTCCCCTTCCGTCATAACAAAAATGGTCTCGGTCTATGCCATGTGGCCGTCTTCTCATGATCTGCTGTATAGGTACAAAGGATTGGGAGGGTATGAGAACAGCTGGAGTACTTTTCAGCTTGAGCTTGCTTTAGATGAGCTATTTTTTGGTGGGAAAATGCATAGTTTAGATTCAAACATGAGAAGTGACATGTTATAAATCACCCACACTCCGGTTTAGCCTGGCGTGAGATGTAACATAATGAAACAAGGATTATGACAAGGTGTTTTTCACCCTCAGAGTGACAGATGCATGGCACCCTTGAGTACAGTTCAGACACTGAACCCAATCTTCCTTTGGCTTTGAGTTTTTGAAGTGTTTCATGCACACAATACAGAAATTCTCCTCAGCATCTGAGGAATCTGTGTCCGGTGGCTTAAAGTTATGCAGTTTCTGTATGTTTTCTTAGACAGCCTAGGGCGCTGTTGGTTTGTGCGAGTCGACTTATCGTGTTAGTTGCCCAGACCTTTCTCAGGCAAGATTATTTTCTGTTTCACTTTGTCAGTGTGCTGCTCGTCTTCCAGTGGACGGCCAGATCAAGACGAGCCTTGACTTGTGAAGGTGTAAACTCACTATCCTTGAATATGTCTTGATTGTACGGCCAAATCCCACTGCACTGGAAGCCATCTTGAATGATCTCTGGTGTAGCTGCTATCCTCACAAGACCTGGAATATCATATACTGTCATGTTCTTCCCTGGATTTATTCTCATCCAGCAATCACTTACACTCCTGTTGAGGGGTTTGAGTTTATGACTACAGTGAGGGGAATATTAGCATCGCAACTCCATTGTTTTTGCTGAAGTCAATGGCTGTAATTAACAAGTGTGAGCAACGGTTATCTAGAAGAAGAAGCAACTCTTCTCAGGGTTGACCTTGGTGTGTTTTGCACCATAAAGAAGTGCTTCAGAAAGATGAGAAAATCCTCCTCCTGCATCCATCCTTTATTTCCACTTCCAATACTTCCTATCGGCCCCATCTCATATAAAGTGGTCTACGTAACGAATGCATGGGAAATTGGGACTGCTAATGTGAGACTGACCAGTTGACCCCTTTCGCCTGATGTCATCGCCCCAACCTGTTTAGTGCCACGTGTTTTCATTATTTCATCAAGTTTTCTGATAAACATTTCAACATTGTGTTTATAAAAACTGGTGGGCTCCTAATGGACAAGGTTGGGTTTATTTTAATGTAAGCTGAAAACAAGCTGATAATTCACTTGTAATTTTATTCGCATAATTTCACTATTTTCCATATTTCGGCCATCTGTATGTTTTACATTGGCACCACTATATATTAATAATTTCCCAAAGTGATAATTTCCCCCTAACTTTCTCCTATCTTATCCCTAATTCTACTCTTTATCCAACTTAGCCACGTGGACACAGTCCATTGAATGCATCTCCTCAGATATTCTGTAAGTTCTTTCTCTTGTTCATCAGTGAAGTCCTTCATCCCTCGATCCTTTCTCTTCTAACATCTTCCTCTTTTTACAAAATCTGTACAAGGTTATATGGCAAATACCATACAATTTTGCCACAGATCTTACAGACTTTCCCAGCTCTTTTACATAATCTGATGTTCGTATACCCAACCATGCATTTGTTTTTTCTATATTCAAAGTATTCCCATACTGAGATAGATCTAGAGATAGAGATTAGAGATGACAGTCTCTGTCGTTTTCTCCGCTGTACGTGTGTGGGTTAAGCAAGTTGAGAGTCTGAGCAGTCAAGTGGAAAGAAGTTGCTTATGTGCAGGTGAGATTCTCCGTCTTTAAATTATAAAAAAACATTTTCAATCTCAATATTGCAAATAAGCAAATTTGCATGATATGATAATCATACGTGCTGCTCATACCAGTATATCGTTACATAATTTTGTTTGACCGTTTTAGTTTGTCTAGAACTTTGCCATCGTTAACCACCAGATCCACAGTTACTCCTTCAATTTTAGTATTTTGCACACATCAGAGTTTATCTGAAAATAGTTTAACAATTGAAAGTTTCAGAATAAAATTCATATTCGATCAATGATTAAGGTGATTAAACAATGATTTCAAAGAAAACTACTATGTTTAACCCTAAGTTGATTCGGGCTATACATATTGTGTTCTCTGGGAATTGAACTCGCAACCTTTTGCACAGTTAACAAAATGCTCTAATCACTGAGCCACAGAAACCTTTCAGAAAGAGTTGTAGTAAACATCTGTATTTTCATAAAATAAGTAAACCATAAATTGTGTAGCCATTTCCTTCCTTTTCATCCATGGGTGGTGGAACATTTTTATCCTGTCTCAGGGAGTATGAACCCAGACAGCAAGCCAACATTGAATAAACATTGTTTTTCCATCTGAATCATCATTATGGTTGATATTGAAATTTCAATGCAAAATAAATGTTGAATCACCATTACCATATCGATGAAAACCTGATGTTATTAATGTTGATGTCAACAATATTGGAACAACATTGATCTATAGTTATCTTTATGATTGATTAAGCATTGCTATTTGGTTTACCAGGAGATCGCTGAATGTGTTGAAAAGTCATTGATTTATAGTTGACCGGGAAACGACGCTACAGTCTCTCCACAGAAATAAAGAACTGGTAATCGGTTACCTTAATATCACAGAATTCTGTGTACAACAATATTTGGAAAAACTACAATTTCAAAGACTAAATATATAACGTTATGTATATTAACTGAAAGGTAAACTAAGAACGTGAGGCTGAAACGCGGGCTAGTGAGAGATTTCTGTTTGTCATGATGACGTCTAAAGTCCCCGCCAAAGGATGTAGTCCCTTTTAGCAACTTGTTAGCAACCACCGTTTTTAAGACACAATACAGTTTAAAAAACACAAGCAGGTTATAACTGGTGTGTTTTATGTCATAGATCAAAACGTGAAAATATTTAGAGGCTTTGTTAATCACAGACCTTATTTCAGGATTTAGCAAAAACCCATTCAAAAAACCCATAGACTTTAGGGCGAGGGAACCGGAAGTGCTAAAATGCTAACTCACTTCCGCATTTTGGTCTACAAAGTGACGTCATAACTTCGGCACTCTATGGCGTCTAAGCGATTATGGTGTTCTGTTCTTGGGTGTAATAACAAAAAGTCGCAGTGGCTGAGTTTTGTTTTCGAAGGGAATATTCCCCACGATCAACATCAATGCTTTCATGTTTGCGCAAATCATTTCACACACCAGACTGCTTTACACACGAGGGTCAGTATAAAGCTGGTTTTGCTAAGAAGCTGCTCCTGAAAAAAGGATCAGTATTCGGTACCAACTATTCGTGTTCCTGCTGCACCTCCAGAAGAACTGAAGTGAGTGTAACGTTTTATTAACCTGTATATTAACCCATTTAATCCCACCGGTCACAATAGTGACCGTAAAAAAATGTTTCATTTCTAAGGCTCTAAAAATGTTACTGAATGATCTATCAATGCATTTCCAGCAGATATTGAAATAATAAAGGGTCTCAATGAAATATGTGCAGTGTCGCATGTTTACTGTAAATTGTCACATGACCAGAGCTGTTTATTTCCTGTTTGCGCCAAGAGAAGAGGATGGCAGCAAGAAAGCTCCCAAAGAAAAGGATATTAAAATATGTTAACATAAAGATAGGACATAGATTTTTGGTACACATCATGTTTAAGGTGTCTAGTATTGATATATGCATTTGCAATTACTCAACTTTATTTAATGTGGTCATAGAACTCACAAACATGTCAACGGCAACAATAGTGACCGGTGGGATAACCCATTGTATCTACATGCTAATACACATAGGCTAACTGTTCTACCTTACTTTCTGCTGCTACCTAACTTTCTACCTAATTTTACACACAGACACACACACATAAACACACACAAAGAAACACACACACACACGGACCCAAGGAAGACTAGATAGCTAGCTAATTCTGCTAGCTAATTCTGCTGCTACCTAACTTCCTACCTACTGCAACTTTCCACACAAACACACGCAAAAACTAGCTAGCTAACTAATTCTACCTAACTTTACACACACACACGCACAAGTGGTCTAGGAAGAAAAGCTGACCCCCCCCCCCCCCATCAAAATGTCCTAAATGTCCAAGATACTATCCCGTGGCCTCGAGACACTATCCCATGGCCTCGAGACACTATCCCGTGGCCTCAAGACACTATCCCATGGCCTCGAGACACTTTCACGTGACCTCAAGACACTTTCCCGTGGCCTCGGGACACTATCCCGTGGCCTCGAGACACTATCCCGTGGCCTCGAGACACTATCCCGTGGCCTCGAGACACTATCCCGTGGCCTCGATACACTATCCCGTGGCCTCCAGACACTATCCCGTGGCCTCCAGACACTATCCCATGGCCTCGAGACACTATCCCGTGGCCTCCAGACACTATCCCGTGGCCTCCAGACACTATCCCGTGGCCTCCAGACACTATACCGTGGCCTCGAGACACTATCCCGTGGCCTCGATACACTATCCCGTGGCCTCCAGACACTATCCCGTGTCCTCCAGACACTATCCCGTGGCCTCGACACACTATCCCTTGGCCTCCAGACACTATCCCGTGGCCTCGAGGCACTATCCCGTGGCCTCGAGACACTATCCCGTGGCCTCCAGACACTATCCCGTGGCCTCCAGACACTATCCCGTGGCCTCTAGACAATATACCGTGGCCTCGAGACACTATCCCGTGGCCTCGATACACTATCCCGTGGCCTCCAGACACTATCCCGTGGCCTCCAGACACTATCCCATGGCCTCGATACACTATCCCGTGGCCTCGATACACTATCCCGTGGCCTCGATACACTATCCCGTGGCCTCCAGACACTATCCCGTGGCCTCGAGACACTATCCCGTGGCCTCCAGACACTATCCCGTGGCCTCCAGACACTATCCCGTGGCCTCCAGACACTATCCCGTGGCCTCCAGACACTATCCCGTGGCCTCAAGACACTATCCCGTGGCCTCGAGACAATATACCGTGGCCTCGAGACACTATCCCGTGGCCTCGATACACTATCCCGTGGCCTCCAGACACTATCCCGTGGCCTCCAGACACTATCCCGTGGCCTCGATACACTATCCCGTGGCCTCCAGACACTATCCCGTGGCCTCGAGACACTATCCCGTGGCCTCCAGACACTATCCCGTGGCCTCCAGACACTATCCCGTGGCCTCGATACACTATCCCGTGGCCTCGATACACTATCCCGTGGCCTCCAGACACTATCCCGTGGCCTCCAGACACTATCCCGTGGCCTCCAGACACTATCCCGTGGCCTCCAGACACTATCCCGTGGCCTCCAGACACTATCCCGTGGCCTCGATACACTATCCCGTGGCCTCCAGACACTATCCCGTGGCCTCCAGACACTATCCCGTGGCCTCCAGACACTATCCCGTGGCCTCCAGACACTATCCCGTGGCCTCGAGACACTATCCCGTGGCCTCGAGACACTATACCGTGGCCTCGAGACACTATACCGTGGCCTCGAGACACTATCCCGTGGCCTCCAGACACTATCCCGTGGCCTCCAGACACTATCCCGTGGCCTCGAGACACTATCCCGTGGCCTCCAGACACTATCCCGTGGCCTCGAGACACTATCCCGTGGCCTCGAGACACTATCCCGTGGCCTCCAGACACTATCCCGTGGCCTCGAGACACTATCCCGTGACCTCCAGACACTATCCCGTGGCCTCCAGACACTATCCCGTGGCCTCCAGACACTATCCAGTGGCCTCGAGACACTATCCCGTGGCCTCGAGACACTATCCCGTGACCTCCAGACACTATCCCGTGGCCTCCAGACACTATACTGTGGCCTCCAGACACTATCCCGTGGCCTCGATACACTATCCCGTGGCCTCCAGACACTATCCCGTGTCCTCCAGACACTATCCCGTGGCCTCGAGACACTATCCCGTGGCCTCCAGACACTATCCCGTGGCCTCGAGGCACTATCCCGTGGCCTCGAGACACTATCCCGTGGCCTCCAGACACTATCCCGTGGCCTCCAGACACTATCCCGTGGCCTCAAGACACTATACCGTGGCCTCCAGACACTATCCCGTGGCCTCCAGACACTATCCCGTGGCCTCCAGACACTATCCCGTGGCCTCGAGACACTATCCCGTGGCCTCGAGACACTATCCCGTGACCTCCAGACACTATCCCGTGGCCTCCAGACACTATCCCGTGGCCTCCAGACACTATCCCGTGGCCTCCAGACACTATCCCGTGGCCTCGAGATACTATCCCGTGGCCTCGAGATACTATCCCGTGGCCTCCAGACACTATCCCGTGGCCTCCAGACACTATCCCGTGGCCTCCAGACACTATCCCGTGGCCTCCAGACACTATACCGTGGCCTCGAGACACTATCCCGTGGCCTCGATACACTATCCCGTGGCCTCCAGACACTATCCCGTGTCCTCCAGACACTATCCCGTGGCCTCGAGACACTATCCCTTGGCCTCCAGACACTATCCCGTGGCCTCGAGGCACTATCCCGTGGCCTCGAGACACTATCCCGTGGCCTCCAGACACTATCCCGTGGCCTCCAGACACTATCCCGTGGCCTCGAGACAATATACCGTGGCCTCGAGACACTATCCCGTGGCCTCGATACACTATCCCGTGGCCTCCAGACACTATCCCGTGGCCTCCAGACACTATCCCGTGGCCTCGATACACTATCCCGTGGCCTCGATACACTATCCCGTGGCCTCGATACACTATCCCGTGGCCTCCAGACACTATCCCGTGGCCTCGATACACTATCCCGTGGCCTCCAGACACTATCCTGTGGCCTCGATACACTATCCCGTGGCCTCGATACACTATCCCGTGGCCTCCAGACACTATCCCGTGGCCTCCAGACACTATCCCGTGGCCTCCAGACACTATCCCGTGGCCTCGATACACTATCCCGTGGCCTCCAGACACTATCCCGTGGCCTCCAGACACTATCCCATGGCCTCCAGACACTATCCCGTGGCCTCGATACACTATCCCGTGGCCTCAAGACACTATCCCGTGGCCTCCAGACACTATCCCGTGGCCTCAAGACACTATCCCGTGGCCTCGAGACAATATACCGTGGCCTCGAGACACTATCCCGTGGCCTCGATACACTATCCCGTGGCCTCCAGACACTATCCCGTGGCCTCCAGACACTATCCCGTGGCCTCGATACACTATCCCGTGGCCTCGAGACACTATCCCGTGGCCTCGAAACACTATCCCGTGGCCTCTAGACACTATCCCGTGGCCTCCAGACACTATCCCGTGGCCTCGATACACTATCCCGTGGCCTCGATACACTATCCCGTGGCCTCCAGACACTATCCCGTGGCCTCCAGACACTATCCCGTGGCCTCCAGACACTATCCCGTGGCCTCCAGACACTATCCCGTGGCCTCGATACACTATCCCGTGGCCTCCAGACACTATCCCGTGGCCTCCAGACACTATCCCGTGGCCTCCAGACACTATCCCGTGGCCTCCAGACACTATCCCGTGGCCTCCAGACACTATCCCGTGGCCTCGAGACACTATCCCGTGGCCTCGAGACACTATACCGTGGCCTCGAGACACTATACCGTGGCCTCGAGACACTATCCCGTGGCCTCCAGACACTATCCCGTGGCCTCCAGACACTATCCCGTGGCCTCGAGACACTATCCCGTGGCCTCCAGACACTATCCCGTGGCCTCGAGACACTATCCCGTGGCCTCGAGACACTATCCCGTGGCCTCCAGACACTATCCCGTGGCCTCGAGACACTATCCCGTGACCTCCAGACACTATCCCGTGGCCTCCAGACACTATCCCGTGGCCTCCAGACACTATCCAGTGGCCTCCAGACACTATCCCGTGGCCTCCAGACACTATCCCGTGGCCTCCAGACACTATCCCGTGGCCTCGAGACACTATCCCGTGGCCTCGAGACACTATCCCGTGGCCTCGAGACACTATACCGTGGCCTCGAGACACTATACCGTGGCCTCGAGACACTATCCCGTGGCCTCCAGACACTATCCCGTGGCCTCCAGACACTATCCCGTGGCCTCGAGACACTATCCCGTGGCCTCCAGACACTATCCCGTGGCCTCGAGACACTATCCCGTGGCCTCGAGACACTATCCCGTGGCCTCCAGACACTATCCCGTGGCCTCGAGACACTATCCCGTGACCTCCAGACACTATCCCGTGGCCTCCAGACACTATCCCGTGACCTCCAGACACTATCCCGTGGCCTCCAGACACTATACTGTGGCCTCCAGACACTATCCCGTGGCCTCGATACACTATCCCGTGGCCTCCAGACACTATCCCGTGTCCTCCAGACACTATCCCGTGGCCTCGAGACACTATCCCGTGGCCTCCAGACACTATCCCGTGGCCTCGAGGCACTATCCCGTGGCCTCGAGACACTATCCCGTGGCCTCCAGACACTATCCCGTGGCCTCCAGACACTATCCCGTGGCCTCAAGACACTATACCGTGGCCTCCAGACACTATCCCGTGGCCTCCAGACACTATCCCGTGGCCTCCAGACACTATCCCGTGGCCTCGAGACACTATCCCGTGGCCTCGAGACACTATCCCGTGACCTCCAGACACTATCCCGTGGCCTCCAGACACTATCCCGTGGCCTCCAGACACTATCCCGTGGCCTCCAGACACTATCCCGTGGCCTCGAGACACTATCCCGTGGCCTCGAGACACTATCCCGTGGCCCCCAGACACTATCCCGTGGCCTCCAGACACTATCCCGTGGCCTCCAGACACTATCCCGTGGCCTCCAGACACTATACCGTGGCCTCGAGACACTATCCCGTGGCCTCGATACACTATCCCGTGGCCTCCAGACACTATCCCGTGTCCTCCAGACACTATCCCGTGGCCTCGAGACACTATCCCTTGGCCTCCAGACACTATCCCGTGGCCTCGAGGCACTATCCCGTGGCCTCGAGACACTATCCCGTGGCCTCCAGACACTATCCCGTGGCCTCCAGACACTATCCCGTGGCCTCGAGACAATATACCGTGGCCTCGAGACACTATCCCGTGGCCTCGATACACTATCCCTTGGCCTCCAGACACTATCCCGTGGCCTCGAGGCACTATCCCGTGGCCTCGAGACACTATCCCGTGGCCTCCAGACACTATCCCGTGGCCTCCAGACACTATCCCGTGGCCTCGAGACAATATACCGTGGCCTCGAGACACTATCCCGTGGCCTCGATACACTATCCCGTGGCCTCCAGACACTATCCCGTGGCCTCCAGACACTATCCCGTGGCCTCGATACACTATCCCGTGGCCTCGATACACTATCCCGTGGCCTCGATACACTATCCCGTGGCCTCCAGACACTATCCCGTGGCCTCGAGACACTATCCCGTGGCCTCCAGACACTATCCCGTGGCCTCCAGACACTATCCCGTGGCCTCGATACACTATCCCGTGGCCTCCAGACACTATCCCGTGGCCTCCAGACACTATCCCATGGCCTCCAGACACTATCCCGTGGCCTCGATACACTATCCCGTGGCCTCAAGACACTATCCCGTGGCCTCCAGACACTATCCCGTGGCCTCCAGACACTATCCCGTGGCCTCCAGACACTATCCCGTGGCCTCAAGACACTATCCCGTGGCCTCGAGACAATATACCGTGGCCTCGAGACACTATCCCGTGGCCTCGATACACTATCCCGTGGCCTCCAGACACTATCCCGTGGCCTCCAGACACTATCCCGTGGCCTCGATACACTATCCCGTGGCCTCCAGACACTATCCCGTGGCCTCGATACACTATCCCGTGGCCTCGATACACTATCCCGTGGCCTCCAGACACTATCCCGTGGCCTCCAGACACTATCCCGTGGCCTCCAGACACTATCCCGTGGCCTCCAGACACTATCCCGTGGCCTCCAGACACTATCCCGTGGCCTCCAGACACTATCCCATGGCCTCCAGACACTATCCCGTGGCCTCGATACACTATCCCGTGGCCTCAAGACACTATCCCGTGGCCTCCAGACACTATCCCGTGGCCTCCAGACACTATCCCGTGGCCTCAAGACACTATCCCGTGGCCTCGAGACAATATACCGTGGCCTCGATACACTATCCCGTGGCCTCCAGACACTATCCCGTGGCCTCCAGACACTATCCCGTGGCCTCGATACACTATCCCGTGGCCTCCAGACACTATCCCGTGGCCTCCAGACACTATCCCGTGGCCTCAAGACACTATCCCGTGGCCTCGAGACAATATACCGTGGCCTCGAGACACTATCCCGTGGCCTCGATACACTATCCCGTGGCCTCCAGACACTATCCCGTGGCCTCCAGACACTATCCCGTGGCCTCGAGACACTATCCCGTGGCCTCCAGACACTATCCCGTGGCCTCCAGACACTATCCCGTGGCCTCGATACACTATCCCGTGGCCTCGATACACTATCCCGTGGCCTCCAGACACTATCCCGTGGCCTCCAGACACTATCCCGTGGCCTCCAGACACTATCCCGTGGCCTCCAGACACTATCCCGTGGCCTCCAGACACTATCCCGTGGCCTCGATACACTATCCCGTGGCCTCCAGACACTATCCCGTGGCCTCCAGACACTATCCCGTGGCCTCCAGACACTATCCCGTGGCCTCCAGACACTATCCCGTGGCCTCCAGACACTATCCCGTGGCCTCGAGACACTATCCCGTGGCCTCGAGACACTATACCGTGGCCTCGAGACACTATACCGTGGCCTCGAGACACTATACCGTGGCCTCGAGACACTATCCCGTGGCCTCCAGACACTATCCCGTGGCCTCCAGACACTATCCCGTGGCCTCGAGACACTATCCCGTGGCCTCCAGACACTATCCCGTGGCCTCGAGACACTATCCCGTGGCCGCGAGACACTATCCCGTGGCCTCCAGACACTATCCCGTGGCCTCGAGACACTATCCCGTGACCTCCAGACACTATCCCGTGGCCTCCAGACACTATCCCGTGGCCTCCAGACACTATCCAGTGGCCTCGAGACACTATCCCGTGGCCTCGAGACACTATCCCGTGACCTCCAGACACTATCCCGTGGCCTCCAGACACTATACCGTGGCCTCGAGACACTATCCCGTGGCCTCGATACACTATCCCGTGGCCTCCAGACACTATCCCGTGTCCTCCAGACACTATCCCGTGGCCTCGAGACACTATCCCGTGGCCTCAAGACACTATCCCGTGGCCTCGAGGCACTATCCCGTGGCCTCGAGACACTATCCCGTGGCCTCCAGACACTATCCCGTGGCCTCCAGACACTATCCCGTGGCCTCAAGACACTATACCGTGGCCTCGAGACACTATCCCGTGGCCTCGAGACACTATCCCGTGACCTCCAGACACTATCCCGTGGCCTCCAGACACTATCCCGTGGCCTCCAGACACTATCCCGTGGCCTCCAGACACTATCCCGTGGCCTCGAGACACTATCCCGTGGCCTCGAGATACTATCCCGTGGCCTCCAGACACTATCCCGTGGCCTCCAGACACTATCCCGTGGCCTCGAGATACTATCCCGTGGCCTCAAGATACTATCTCGTTACCTCGAGATACTATCCCGTGGCCTCAAGATACTATCCCGTGGACTCAGGATACTATCCCGTGGCCTCAAGATACTATCTCGTTACCTCAATATACTATCCCGTGGCCTCAAGATAGTATCCCGTGGCCTCAAGATACTATCTCGTTACCTCAAGATACTATCCTGTGGCCTCAAGATACTATCCCATGGCCTAGTATCTTAAAAATCTAAAGTTTTTGTTTGATCTAGTATCTTTATTTATATATATATTTTTTTTTATTGAGCATATATGTATTATACAATTTCAATCAACAATATAAAAGAGGCACAAATATTTTTTGTACATACAAAACAAAACAGAAAAGAAAGAAAAGACAAACAGCGCGAAAGTAGAATACAATTTTGTAGCAAGAAGTACAATAAGAGTTTATATAAAAAAAATGAAAGAAAATATGTGTTTATACAGATACTGATTGTAAGAAGTCTATGAAGGGTTGCCAAATATTATAAAAACCCGAGAGATTGTCCTTCAACAGATATCTAATTCTTTCTAAATGTAAAGTATTGGACAGATCTCGAAGCCACATTTTGTCAGTAGGTATCGCTGGTCCTTTCCATGACATCAAAAGTAACTTTTTTGCAGTGATAAGAGAGTAGGAAATGAACCGCTGCTGGGCTGAAGTAAATTTTCTAAATAACTCTGATGTGCCAAGAATAATCAACAATGGTTCAGGTGACAATGTAGTCTTAAAAATTCTTGACAGTACATTAAATACATCAGACCAATAACTGGTGACCTTCGGGCAAGAAAAAAAAGCATGGAAAAGTGTTGCATTAAGGGACTGACATTTATCACAATTCGATGAAGCGTTCGGGAAAATGTTGTGGATCTTTACTTTTGAAAAGTGAAGCCTATGTATAATTTTGAATTGTATAAGACGATGTCTCGTATTATAGGAGCAGGAGTGTATGTATTCCAGAGATTCTTCCCAGATGTCATCAGGAATATGGGTACCCATGTCCTTCTCCCAACTATCCTTATATTTATTGGATGAGGGGGAAGATATTGTTTGTAATTTGTTATATATATTAGAGATAAATTTATCTTTATATGGGGGTATAGTGAAACATTCATCTAGCATAGATTGTGGTTGTGTATCGAAACCTGGCATGAATTTTCGGATGTAATCTCTAACCTGTAGATATCTAAAGAAATTATTGTTATGTAGTTTGAACTTTGTTTGTAATTGTGCAAAGGAAGCAAATTTACCCTCAGTATACAGGTCACGGATACAACATAATCCTAATTTCCTCCAATTAGTAAACGTCAGATCTAAATTAGAAGGAGCAAAGGATGGATTTTTAGCAATTGGTAAAGAAAGAGGTAACGTTTTGTGTGTAAAGTGTGATTTAATTTGTTTCCATATACGAAACAAATTATGTATGATCGGATTTTGAACGTCCTTTGTTTTGTCAAGTGGCAATGGTGAAAGTACTAGGGCTGCAGGTAAATATGGATCACAGTCTTCCACTTCAATAGCTAACCAAGTGGGGAGTGTGTTAGAAGTGATGTTGAAGGAGTTAATATTTTTAAAAGCACACGCCTAATAATACATCATAAAATTTGGGAGGGATAGACCTCCGTTCATTTTAGATTTGGTTAAATGTTTTTTGTTAATTTTGGAGTTTTATAATCCCATAGAAAGGGTTGAATAATTGAATCAATTTTCTTGAAAAAGGATTTTGTTAAGAAAACAGGAATATTTTGAAACAAGTATAGTATTTGTGGTAAAAAGATCATCTTGATGGCATTTATCCTCCCAAGTAGCGATATTGGCAAGGTTTTCCAAAACTGAATTTTATTTTTAAGTTTTTCCAATAAAGGTGGGAAATTAGATTGCATGAGAGAGGAAAGTTTCTTTGTAACCTTTATACCCAAATATGTGAATTTGTCATTGGTAACCTTAAAGGGGAACCTTGCCAACGTTGTTTGAGGAATGTCATGAACTGGCATTAGTAAACTCTTTGTCCAATTTATCCGATATCCTGAAAATTTCCCAAACATTTCAATTTTTTCAAGAATGGATGGTATAGAGAGGAGAGGTTTGGTCACATATAACAAAATATCATCTGCATATAGCGAAATTTTATTTGTTGTGGTCTTTGTCTGATAACCATATATTTGGGGGTCTAAACGGATACTTTGTGCAAGTGGTTCAATGGCAAGAGCGAAAATTAGTGCTGACAGGGGGCATCCTTGCCGTGTTCCTCTGAACAGATGAAATGAGGAAGATAAATTGCGATTTGTATGAATTTGTGCTTTAGGATTTGTATATAAAAGTCTTATCCATTTAATGAACCTCTCACCTAAATTAAGTCGTTTAAGTACTTCGAACAGATATTCTCACTCTATCTGATCAAACGCCTTCTCAGCATCGAGAGTCAATATGGCTAGATCGTTGTGAATTTTCCTGTCAGTGTATAAGATATCAAACAGACGTCGTAAATTAGACGTTGAGGATCTATTTCATATAAAGCCAGTTTGATCGCTGTGAACTATTGTATTCATTAAAGGAGTTAGTCTATTGGCCAGGATTTTTGAATATATTTTATAATCTATGTTTAATAGAGAAATTGGACGATATGAGCCAACATTTAGCTCATCTTTACCCTTTTTATGAATAACAGTGATTGTAGCCTGAGTTAATGTTGGTGGCAGGGTGCCGTCTAGTTGGGCTTGGTTGTACATTCTATGGAGAAATGGTGTAAAAATATTACTACATTTTTTATAAAGTTCGACCGGCATACCATCAGGGCCAGGTGATTTTCCGCTTTTAAGGGAGGCTATTGCCTTTTGTATTTCTGTGGCTTGAATATCTGTATTAAGCATTTCCGAGTCTTCATGTGAGATTCTTGATAAGTTACATTCGTCTAGAAATTTATTCATAATATTGGGGTCACTATTACATTTTGAAGTGTACAAGTCAGAGTAAAACTGTAAGAAACGCATATTTATCTCCTTTGGCTTAAGTAGTATATGTCCCATGTCATCTCTAATCTTGTGAATAGCTCGATCGGCTTCTATTTTTTTAAGTTGCGAGCTAATAATTTGTGAGGCTTTTCTCCAAATTCAAACTGTTTTTGTTTAATGAATAAAAAAGCTGATGAAATTTTCCCAGAGAGAAGCTGATTGAGTTGATATTTCAGATTAGTTATTTCTGTATGCAAGTCGGGAGTGGGTTTTAAAGCATTCTGTCGGTCTAATTGTTGTATCTGTTCTTCAAGATGTTTACATTGAGTTACTTCTTTTTTCTTTTTGGCAGCTTCATATGAGATTACACATCCTCTCAAATAAGCTTTGAAAGCCTCCCATAAAGTGCATGGTGTGACTTCTGGGGTATCATTCGTTTCAAAATATAGTTTTATTTGAGCTTCAATGAATTTACAAAACTCCTTGTTTGTCAGTAAATAAGGGTTTAATCTCCAAGATCTACTGGGTGGGTCCATACCTTCCAAATATAAATTGAATGTTAATGGGCTGTGGTCTGAAATTGATATGGTATGATATTTCACATTAGTTGTGAATGGAACTAGTCGAGCGTCAATTAGGAAATAATCAATTCTACTATAAGAGTTATGAACTGCCGAAAAAAAGGAATAATCTCTGCCAGATGGGTTGGTAAAACGCCATAAATCTATTAAGTTCATACTTTTAAGGAATGAATTTATAAGAACACTTGAATTATTTTTGGGTATTTTACGAGATGCTGATCGATCAAGAAATGGGTCTAAAGGTGTGTTAAAATCTCCTCCTATTATTAACATAGTCTGCGATAAATTGGGAAGTAAACTGAAGACTTTCTTAAAAAATGCAGGGTTATCCATATTAGGAGCATATACATTGACGAGGGTTAGAGATGTGTTGTATATCTCTCCCGAGACAATGATATAACGACCATCTTTATCTGCTATAGTGGAATTATGAATAAAGGGTATGCCTTTCTTTATTATAATGGCTGCTCCTCTTGCTTTTGTGGAGAAAGACGTGTGATATATCTCTTTTACCCATTTAGCTTTCAATCTATTATGACAATTGTTTTTTAAATGTGTCTCTTGCAAAAAGGTTATGTCTGAGTGTAATGATTTTAAGTGATTCAAAACTTTACCCCTTTTCACCGGGTTGTTTGCGCCACGTATATTCCAGCTTGTAAATGTCAGTCCCTTTTTAACATTCAATGCGTTCGTCATATGTAATAAGAGGGAAAGTTGGCATATGAATGAGATGGGAAATCAAGTATCTATATGAATTATATTTAATGAAACTTGCTTCTATTGCTGCACAAGAATTGTAATTCTGCATATTCGCGAGCATAAACACAGTGAACAATGAATAAGTGAACAACATAAACTTAAATACCTTAGGCAAACCTAATGTAAACCTAATGTTCGTTCGCGGGAAAAAGCTAAAAAAAAAAAAAAAACTTCCCTGTATGAGTAACCTAACTTACTAAGACTGTTACTCCTTTTGGGGAAAGCTCCTCAAGCCAAAATATAAAGTCATGGCCATTTGTAACACAGAACAAAATATTTGTAGGATCAATTTAAAAATAAAGAATTAAAAAATAAGTAAAATCTGTATAGTAATCATACATTGTGAACAGTTTGTAAACTTGAGAATAAATTCTTATACATCTTATTGGATACCTCCAGAACAACGTTTAAGAAACGGTGGAGAAGCACTTCATCAAAGAAATGAGGATATTAACTTGAGTAAACCTTCGTAGCATATTGACAGTAAAAGTCCGATATAAAAGTCTCTCTCCACTTGCATTTCTTGTCATCTTACCACATTTTGTAAGGATCCCTTATCTGATGTATTATCAGTCTTTTAACTTCTTCCAGTTGATCCCGATGATGTTGTTGTGAGATGCGCAGCATACTCCTCGGCCTTTTGCGGATCTGTAAAGGATGACTGGGAGCCGTTGTGGGTCACTAGGAATCTCGCTGGGTAAAGTAAGCCATATCTGACGCCGGGTTGATTGCGCAATAGTTGCCTGGCTTTGTTGAATTGCGCCCTTCGCTTTGCCACTGACGGAGGGTAGTCGGGGAAGATGCTTATGGGTTTACCTTGATATTGAAGGTTTCTCATAGCGGCAGCTTTGCGGAGGATGTCTTCCAGGACGTGATAGTAATGGAGCCGTATTACGAATTGGCGCGGTGGATCAGAGGGGCTCGGACGTTGGCGAAGGGTCCTGTGGGCTCTGTCAATAAGCGGGGCTTCGTCCAACGAGAGTACATCTTTCAGCAAGTTGGCAATAAAGTCCCTCGGCTTCGTCGCTTCCGAGCCCTCTCGTACACCTGTAATTCTGATATTGTTTCTATGGGATCTTCCTTCTAAATCTTCATTCTTTTGTTTAAGACTGACAACTTCGGCACTGAGATTAGCCACCTGTTGCTCAAGTTGGCTAATGCTATCAGAGTGTGCAGTGGCGGCCTCTTCTATGTCAGTGACTTTAGCTTGTAGCGTTTGGGATTTTGCTTCAAGATTAGTAATAGACACTTGGGCGATGTTGTTAGTCGTAACAATCTCCGCTCTCAAATCGTTATACACACGCTCAATGCGTCTTTCCAAATTCTCACAGATGTCATCTTTTATCTTAGTCATTTCACCTCTGAGTGCTGTGATGGCAGCTAGTAGAGCTCGATTAGGAGGATCCTCCTCATCACCGCTGGACTCATTGGGCTGCGTGCCAGGCAAGGTCGGTGGTTGGTCGAGGCCTAGTTGAGTCGATTTCGGTTTCTTGGGTTTTTGTTTGCTCATGTTGAGATATCCAGTCGAACTTGAAGTCTTATTGTTTTAAAAGTAAATGCGTTCTGAAAGGGTAGAATTTACATAGTTGTTGGCCCTTGTAAGTATTTTTTTATCGGATTTGGCTAAGGGAGCTCTTAAAGACGCGTCTTACTCCGTCATCGCTCAGTGGCGCCCCCCTTAAAGATTTTATAAGGATTTTATACACTCTTATGCACACACACACACACACACGCGCGCACACACACACACACACACACACACACACACACACACACACACTCACACACACACACACACACAGCACAGGTCAAATAGACCTATATTCAGTCTGTCCAATGGTTGATACAACACATTATCCCACCGGTCACAATTGTGACCGATCATAAAACACACTTTTTCACACACTTTTCCATGAAAATTTTAAAAAATTATGATTGATTGTTTCAAAGGGATACTAATGACACATGATTTGGATATTTTTGTGTCTGAGAAAAATTTGGGATTAAATGGGTTAATATTTATATTAATCTTTGCAAATCGCTTGCACGCTTCATGATGAATGCGGCTGTTTACACTCAGGGTACATTATGGCATGTTTTCTATGTACGACGTTCTCAATATAATTCATAATCCCACGTTTATAATGAACAACACCTTATGGTTATTGTGTTATTGTGTTACAAACGGTGTACGCACAGAACAGAGGGGCGGGGTGAGCAAAGCTCATTATCATTTAAAGACACATGCACTTAAACGGCGTGCTGAAAACAGAGCTGTTTTTGACCAGGTAAAATGAGTGTTTTCTTACAATACTAATGAGAATTTTTAAAGTATATTACAAACTTTTCATTTAGACCCTAAAGAATCATATTAGCTTGTACAAAAATGGCATTATATGACCCCTTTAAATGTGCCAATCATCCACTGTGCAAAACACACACACACACACACACACACACACACACACACACACACACACACACACACACACACACACACACACACACACACACACACACACACAAATGAACTGGTAGGGCTATTACCATGCAGCATAATTGAGTCAGAAGACTGAAATAAGAGGTTGAAATGAGATCAGATCCAGATGGATTAAGCTGATAAAACATTCCTGTTTATTTTTGTAAACATTTTATTAAATTGTAATGTTACATGTAACAAAATGCTTTCTCTGTGTCTTCAGGTTTGTAGCAATAATAATGCCAAGACGTGTACACTTTAAAGAAATGTTTTATAGACCTTGACAAAAAATATTATTTTGAGAATTTCTTAAAAAATAAAATAAAATCTACATTTTAAAAGTAAGAAATTCTGGCCAAAAACTACTAGAGAATCCACAAGCCTCTCCTCAGAGAGCTAGACAGGCATCTGGTGGTTACACAATGAAATTACATGTTTTAAAAGGCCTAGTCTCTAAATTAATCATTAGTTGAAAGAAAAAAAAATAAATTTGAAGAATTTTTATTTAATTTTTTCAATGGCAAAAATTATTGAGGGTAAAGTTGAAGATTCTATGCATCTTATGTTTATATTTCAACATTGATCTTTTTTATGAAACCTTAATACACTCTAAAAATGCTATGTTGGCTTTAATGAACTTTTTTTTATGTCAACAGGTCCCACGTAACTATTACACTGGATTTATGTAACATTATTTATTTCAATTAACTTAAGTTAATTACATAAGGTTAATCCAATGCCGTTTAGTTAAATAAGGTCAGTAAACTGGATTATTTGTTTTGGTTGAATGTAAAAATATTAATTTTAGGATCACTGAACTTAATTAACTTAATTGTTTTGGACAAAATTAAGACTGTTAACCGTATTCAACTAAAAGGAATTGGATTAACCTTATGTAATTAACTTAAGTAAATAATGTTACATAAATCCAATGTAAACGGGGGACCTGTTGACATAAAAAAGTTAATTAAAGCCAACATGTATTTCTCAGTTTGCACAATGCTTAGTCCGCTATAACACACACACCTGGCAACCTGTAGGGTATTAAAAAATACAGGGACAACTGATTGTACACGAAACACAAATAAAGAATAGATAAGAATGATTTTAAAAAAATCAAGTTTGAGAGTTTAATGTAAATGGTGTACAGGCGCTTAGAAATAGTAAGAAAACATGGAATAAATTAATAATAAACATCTGTAAGGTAAAGTGAAAGAAAAGGTTTGAAATGAGAAGAATAAATACGAAATTATAAAGAGAGGAAAAAATGTGTATAAATATAAACAAACAATTTAGAAGAATAAAAAGATACATTTAACTGTACATTAGTGTAGGATGTGCAAAACGTCAGTGCAAATGTTCCCAGTTTGAAGGTGCAGCATATCAGTCTGAGTAGTGTGTGTTAATGTAATGCGTCTGAAACAAATCTATCTATCTATCTATCTATCTATCTATCTATCTATCTTTCTATCTATCTATCTATCTATCTATCTATCTATCTATCTATCTATCTATCTATCTATCTATCTATCTATCTATCTATCTATCTATCTATCTATCTATCTATCTATCTATCTATCTATCTATCTATCTATCTATCTATCTATATGGAATAATTGACGACAGGCTCCGCTTCGCGTCGTGACCGCATTACCACCTCGGGTGTGCATTATTTTTCTAATAATTCAACGGCCTGAAGTCAATTATTCCGCTTATACTACAGTTACCACACCTCGAAACATTGTTCAGATTATGTATTTCAAGACGTTTGTAAAGTTTTTGTCATTAAAACGCTCTTGTATGTAGGACTAATTTCTTACGCATCTAATCCAATGCCTCCGTTGCTAATTCCAAAACGTCATTTTAGAGTTAGTAATTTTAGAGTTAGTAACGGAGGTTTGAGCCACTGATAGCAGACTAATGCTGGGACACACGACTAGCTGACACATTCTCCGACTGTTTTCATCCACTGCAGCAGATTTTAAACACCGACTCTGAACACAGACTGAACGCGCTGAACACGCGCTTGGGCATGATCAGTCATACGTATCAAATTACATTCATAACCGGCCTTAAAGTGTGTCCCCAGTTATTAATGGAGTTATTAGAGAGAGAGATGTTGCAATAATGAGACAGAAAAGCATGTGCGTCAATATTATTATTTATTTATTAATTCAATTCCTTTTAATTAATTCGAATTCATTCTTTTATTTTCCTATTATTGACAGATGACAGACTAGCCAAATAAATGAAACAGAAAGCCCTTTTAACAAGTAGGCCTATTAATAATTATTTATTTGTTATATTATCTGCAATAATAATCTGTGCTGCAGGATTATCCATTTATTTAGCCTATATTCAGATTAATTTTCTATTGATTATAGATAGGACTATATACTTTATTTATTCAAATTAAACTGCATGTTTCCATTGATTGTGAAGCTAAACATTGAAAATTGCAGATCAAGCGCATGGGGCTAAATGTTTTTTCTTGTTATGAATTGTATCCTATTTTCCGTTATTACGGTTGACTACGCGAAGTGATATAGAACTGTAATGCGGTCAAGACCTGCCTGGAACTACTTTAGCTGTGCGTTTCCCTGAAAATAATGCACACCCACTGATCTATATAATGTCATTCTATATAGATCAGTGTGCACACCTTAGAAAGTTCGTCAACCAATCAGATTCAAGCATTCAACGGCCCTGTAGTATAAATATATATAAATTATGTTTAATGTCCAAATACCTGCGGGCATAAAGAAGCAAATTGGCTTCAATAAACATTTTTGGTTCAGTTTATTCCCAATCATTTGCTTATGTTAGAGCTCTGAGGTCATCTAGTGGCCTAGTCATTAAATGGCACTTTTTAAAATATTTTTTTTTTCCACAAATTCAATTGATTTCAATAAAATGTTTGAGTGGTCTGTGCACCCCCTTAAAAAAAAAAAAAAAGAGAGACTTAATCGACCCCCTCCAAGAAACTTCACATCAAAAATCATATCAAAGTCACATCTAAGACTAAACATCGCCAGACTTGTGGTGACAAACATGCTAGCTTTATCTTTTCGTAATGTTTTAATTTCATAAGGTTGTGTTTTGGTAAAGTTACCAGAAGGTCTTCTTCCTCTGATGATGTTGATGAGGGCGATGGTGACCTGAGACGTTTTGGTCTATGTAAATTAACCATTATGGTTTTCATGCATAATGTTATGCAACATTCCCCTCAAGCATAAAGACATGACACAGTTCCATTAGATTTTGTGTGTGATACAGTTAAAACTCAGACTAAAATGAGGATTATTTCATATTCAACAAAGAAATATGTGCTTACTTCCTTCGTTGTCGTATAGTACAGGTGTAACGTCTTGTTCTCTGTCTGTGTTTGGTCTGATGTTACACATGACCTTTCCCACTTTTCTCTTATTTTGTCAATTGAATTTGTAAGCAAGATTTAGCCTGTTAACTATTCGACTATAACATAAACTAGGTATAATATAATGTAGTGATAGTATTTGACAATATCAGAACAAATAAATAAAGCAACACCAGATGGTGTAGTTCTTAATTGCATACTTCTTCATAGAAAACTTCCTGATTCGTAGAGCACACGTGCAGCAAATTGTTTCCAGCCCTTTGATGGTTTGGGGGCAACTTTTTTTTAACACTTCTCAAAATCTGGAGCTTGTCACTATACGGCGGCCACCAATCAAGGCCATCTGAAAACCACTCCTTTGCCACCGAGGCCAGTTTTACTTTCCTTCTCAAATTGTACTATTAGGTACATATTCACCTAGTACAAAATAATTAACAAAGTAAAAAAGTGTACTTAATTATGTAATAATCAGTTGGGTAAAGATAAAAATACCACCTGGTACAGGTCATGCTCTTGTGTGATACATAATGACTTTACACCAGAAAAATCTCTCACAACCAGTTTATATCAGGACACCAGGGTTTAAAGTTCATCCACCCAATGCAGGTCAAATTTACTTTAAACTTTACTTAATGTCTTAACTTAATTGTAAAAATCTAGTGATCTGCACTATTCACATACTATGCTTTGTTTACTCAGAAAACCCAAGTTCAGATTAATTGATTGGTTTGAGTGTGGTTTTTGAGGTGGGGAAAATCTTAATGGACCTTTCACTCATTTTCTCCACTTCTGCAGGTATTTTTCTCTGTTTGCATTCACTCATTTCCCAAGGTCATCTTAAATGTTGAAATTTTAATACAACTGAAAAATTTGAGATAACATCACATACGCTGACTTCATAAATTGATGTTGATTTTTCTAAAATGTTTTAGTCACCATTATGGTGATTAGTGTTCCCCCCTGGTTGGGCATTTGAAACTTTTACTATTGAAATTTTCTTCCCATTGATGCAGCGATTGCAACAAGAAATCAGTTATTTTGTTTCAAAGGAAGAGAAGAAATTATATGTATATTATATATTTATATCCAGCTGGTCACTTTTATGCAGTAATTAGGCAGCGAAGTTGCATATTTAATACATATGAACTGATTATTTTAACAAATCCAAACACACCAAAACTATCCCACCTCCTGTCCATCTACCATCTCTCAGACTCTTGCTTGACTCTTTCCACAATCTTATGAAATTGTATATGTACTGTGCATTATGTCTGTCTGTCTGCCTTTCAGTCCGTCCGTCCCTACATCGTCTGTCCGTCCGCCCCCTAGATGCTGCCTCTTCTTCCACCAAAGCTTCTTCCTCTGGTCTGCCCTAATCTCCCTACATGAACAGTAAGTAGTAACTGTAAAATGTTTTGTTTTTGCTTACTAGCCAAATTCACATTTTCACTAAGTTGGGCCTACAACCAACGTATAATTAAAGGTGCAGTGTGTAATATTTAGGAGGATCTATTGAGAGGAATCCAATATAATATACATAAATATGTTTTCAGTGGTGTGTAAAGACTTTACAAAGCAAATTGTTATGCTGAATCGTTGTTGATCTTTTGAAGTGTTTCGAACCTGAATCTCTGACAAAATGTCAAAAGTCCAATGTCAAACCAATTTTATATCGGTATCATGTCACTAGCTATGTACAGCAACAAATTGTCTCCCATGAGCTATAAGGAAAACCTTTCATTCTGCCAGTCCAATACTGCAGTGCTGTGTCATGTCCAAGAGGCCATCTACAGTACTAAACGTATGCCAAACGTAGATTCACTGTGCAGGCCAGGGGACGTTTTAGTCTTTGAAGTCAACTTTGTAGTGGTTAAAATGAACTTTGGTTCTATCAACTCCGCCGTCTGGAAGAGATTTAATATGAAAATGTCCATGTTAGTTAAGGGGGTCGCACACCGGACGAGAAGCGCAGCGTCCACGTCTTTAAAATTCGATTTTCATACAGTGTCGGCTACACACACCGGCGGCGCCCAGCTACGGCTCAGGACCCTGTTCAAAATTCGCCATGTAGTTTTATATTAAATTTACATTATATTTGTCTCAAATTGTCGTTAATGTAGCCTACTGACTTCAACCTGCGCTCCAAGATACATTTCGTTTTTACATTAATTTACAGAAATCAGCTGCGTGGATGAAAATTCCTGTTATCGGATTTTCCAGTGAGATTCTCAATTCATTCAGTTAACGGACGCTCTGAGGTAAAGTGTTCAGACTGCAGACTCAGCAACGATTGTATTTAATTGTACAGTACAATCATAACATAGTACAGACATTATCTTAATTTCATAATGTCCTTAAACATAACAATATTGCTGGCCATAAGCTGAGAATGTGCGCGTCCGGTGTGCGATACAGTTGTACAAGACGCGCCGCTACGCTTCTCATTCGGTGTGCGACCTCCTTTAGGCCCACCCTAAATGCTCTAATATTTTGAGACGCGCGCGAGGACGCCCATCCCAACATCCCACCCCTCCTGTGATCCATGGTTTGTCTGTATGTGTATTCAGAGCAAGTGTGCAACGAACTTTTAATATAATAATAATAATATTAAACTGCGTTAATGCCAGATAAAATAATTGTCGGCGTTAATTAATTAATGCTATATATTTATTATATAATATGTACTTTTAAGACACTATCTAAAAGTGATAACTATCGAAAGAGATTGTTGTGTTTGGCTTCAGGGCAATTTGAAGGATTGCATTCCTTCTCTGTAAAAAAAAACAAAACAAAAAAACATGGACATTTGTATTGTTATCCCTTGATTTGTAAATAAATATATATAACAACCTGTAATGGTGTACATTTAGTTTAGGCAAAGGGAAAGTAACTTGTTTATTCCGCTCTGGAGCGGCATACATCCATGGCGAGAGGTTCACATCTGCCTGATGAGATGTGCTCTGAGCCGGCGTGTAAGGAAGTAGCCAATCGGTAGTTTAAAAGAAGTATATTTTTTATTAAGCCACTGGCTGCTTTAAAACAACAAAACATCACGTCACATCAAAAACCTGTTCTGAAGGTTAAATATTTCTTGTTAAATTGAAAATAGTGTTGTACAATCAAGACAAATCAACTGTATTATGATTGAGAAAAAAACATCCACTAAAAATTAAAATAGCATGTGAGTGCAGTGGAGGGCTAATGCAGATTGAAGAAATTATCTCGGAAAGAAAGATGCACCCATGTTTTCTGACATTTCGTTGTTAAAGTTTGGTTCGGTTTTGAGAACAGTATCTGCCTGCAAAAGAGAAAAGACCAATACAAGGCAGTTTCATGTGCAGGGTCCCTTATTATTCAGTATTGTGGTGATTTCAGGCCTGCATCAGGTTCTACAAAGAAGGATCTGTTTGTAATCAGAGTTATATAGAATATGATTTAAATTTACCTGGAGTGATATGGGTTTCCCGTAGCGAATTTTTGTGACCAGGTGCTCACAGTTGTTGTCGAGTACTCCGTATTTTCCGGAGCCATCACGGAAAAGCTGTTCAATAGCTGCTTTCATCTCCTTTTCAGATTTTGGTGTAAGTCCCGTAATCGTATCCAATGAATTGTCGACTACGCCTTTTTTGTCGAACAGACTTTGCTTCACAGTGGCATTTTTTTTACTCTGTGATCCACTTTCACCTAAAGGAAATATTAAACTGTCAAAGCCAAACTGTTTCCCCCATTCCTAGATTGATCCAGTAAAACCCCAACTGGGTAATTGTATGTAAAAAATAATAATGTGATATAACTTACAGGTCACCTGACCATGTCTGGATAATAAACAAAATATACAACAGACAAGCACACGCTGCACAGTATACTGTATACAGTTATACCAGAATGTTTAAAAAGTATTACACAACAGCCTGTGAAACACATGTCGAATTGTTTAAATGCATTTTAAATCCTTAATAAAATGCATGTTACTGCATACTGAATATGTACTCATGTTCAAAATATGTTGCTAGGTACTATTGTTTGATTCTTCATAATGCAGTTTTATATATTGCAGAGGTGCAGTGCATTTACATCGTGTCTTTGTCTTACCATGGGGACATGGGTTAAAGTGCTTTGAGACAGGAATGTTTAGGTGATGAAAGAATACTGATCACCGTTGCAGTTAAAATAACAAGTTGACATTCGATAATTAACATGAATACAATTATGCATGCGATTCACATGTAAAACAATGCTTTTGAAAGCTCTATAGTTGCTGAAAATAAGATAAATTACCCTCCCCCCCCCATTCTGGGTCTGTTAAATATTGACTATAACTGTTTTTTAATCCTTTACTGCATAAAGCAGTAGCTGAAACCTAGACGTTAACAGAAGTGCAAAATGAGTGTATCAGTGTTCTTGTAAAGTTTTTAAAAAGTATTTAAGAAGCACTTTTAGTAAGACAGAGGCTAGTCAGAGATAGGAAACCATGAATTGAAGTTTCTACAGAGGATCACTGTACCTGTAAACTCGACAACCGTATCTTGTCCCTTTTCATTCTTTCCAGTGTACATAGCATAGTGTGTGTACGCAATATGAGGGTATTTAATGAGGTCTCCAAAATTCATGGCCTAGGAAGAAAAAAAGACTATTAAATTCTATCAACTTGTACTTCCATGTAGGATAAACACATTATAGCAGGTTTATTCCAAACTGAAAATAAAGTCTTACATTACCATAATTTTCACTGTGCTTGTATAGTATAGGAAAAACATAACATACCTTAGTTTTAAGTTTAAAAACTGACTTACTGTAGCAACAGTGATCGACTGACAGTACACCACTGGAGAATTCCTCTGCTGCAACTTCTACGATGGTGTTGGATTTCAACTAGTCCTGCTGCTCTTATACACATTCATTTACATATTCATAAGGGTATGAGGAAGTGCCGTCCTCTTTCCCTAGAACCGTAAAATTGCACAATCACTTTCTAACACTTGTTTACATCACGCATAATTGGCTGTGGTTATTATAATGAGCTGCTCCTTCGCTTCCATTGGTCATATTTTCTTGGCTGTGGTTCTGTAGTCGAGTCTCCTTTATTTATATAGCACTTTTTACAGTACAGATTGTATCAGATTGTTGGCTTTCTTCCAAGGGGCAACATTCTAATCTGAAAAATGAAGCCTACCCGGAAGTGCGAAAAACTGCAATACATCGAAAATCCGCTAGGGGCCGGTCCCAAAAGGGAGCAAATGTCCATAGACCACCATGTTAAAATGTCCGTTTTCACAGCATAAATTCATGTTTTTACAGGTTGGTCCCATGGACTTTTATTGTATTTTTCGATAGGTTCCGAGTGCCTGACAACTGTGAGGGGGGTGAATTTTTTTCTAACTCGTTAGTTTAGATCGTATTTAGATATAAAATGTATGACAAATAAGGGCGTGGTTAACTTTGATTGACAGCTTGATTGACAACATAAGAAGCGCCATTTTTTAACACAGTTGAAATATAATACTACTGTTTCTGTATCATGAAATGTAGTTTTAAGAGTTTTTCAGGCGAGAATGTAGTTTAAAGCTCAAATCTGTGGTTTATTTATAAAGATTTATGAAAATTTTATCTAGGTTGTGAGATCCAGCGATGACCGGGGCGCTCGGCGCTCATGTACCCCGCCTGGAACAGCCTTTCCTCGGCTTGTCGTTCTGACGTTTGCCGCTGACTCTGGTGTCTCTGTAGTGGTTAAACATGAGATATAATTCGTCTTGTGTATATCTAATGGGCAATTTTTGGTCTCGTGAATCTATCATTTGTTCCCTGGCCAATCGTTTTGGCTGAGGGGAAGTTTCATAACTTTATAAGCTATTTAACTTTACCGTTGTATGGTTAGATTAGAGCGCTGGCTTTGTGTGTTTGACTGAATTGTTTGCTTTATTTGTATAGGTTCTTGTACCTTTTACTTATACTTTTATAATGGCTAATACTGATAAAACTGAAATTAAACAAAAAGAGACTGGGTTGAGTTTTGTCATTTTAAATTTTAATACAACGAATATGATCTGTAATGTTGTTTACTGCAAAATCTGTTTTTTAGTACAAATGCACATATTGCCTGGACCATATTAAAATGTTTAATATTTTTATATTATATTTAAAACGAAAAGAGGCAGGTTTGTGTTTTATATTTCGTTTTGTTATAAATAGGCAAACGTTATATGCAGTGAATATAATCAATACGCATTGCCTGAACCACATTTGTGTGGCTATAATGTTTAAGATTTCTTTAAATGAAAACGAAAAGAGTTAGTATGGTGTTTTATAACATATTTCGTTGCCTAAAATATACACAGAGATAACCGGGGTAGCAGATCGAGCTGAGTGACGCGCGCTGCGTCCTTTACCCATATATGGATTGGCCAGAAGGTGGGCGGGGTTAGGTTTTCTCAAGATTTTCCAAGATGGCGCTGCCCATACCCCCATAAACGGCTTCAAACCCGTTCTTCAGAAAGTCTATGGGTGACGTCACAGACGCTTTGTCCATATTTTTTACAGTCTATGCTTTCTTCGTCCAAGTGCTGGCTTTCCTGGTCCATTTTTATGTAAATGTTTGGAGAACGGCCAGTTGGACGATGGACAGTGCACAACCTGAATTGTCTTCGGATGGTTCATGGATTTATTTTCCCCCAACCCTAATGCTGGTTTCACACTGCAAGCGTCAGTACCCAAATCAAACCCGAGTGGAGGTTTTTTTTATTATTACTATTCTTGTAAACATATCGAAGTACGTCTGAAATGACAAGATCAGAGCTGTTTTCTTGGATGTTTTTGTTTACATGAACACAGCCAAACCTGCACCAAGTATTTATGTTTGTGATACTTCCAAAAAAAAAAACAGTGTATGAGTGAAAGAACGTACCTGAATCATGAAAGCAGGGCTCTCAAGTTTTATCAAAAGTTTGGAGTGAGATCTGTTAGGGGAGGAGCCACCCAAATATTTGCAGCAGTGGCCCCTCGGCCCCACCAAATTTGCTCAAATTTGGTTCTATAGTTATGTGTGTTTGAATATATGTGCGCAGGTTTGGAATTCCCTACAAGCCAAGCCTAAACAAAGTACTTGTCTTTCCTCATAAATTTTGATAAAGAATTTTATTTTATTTTGTCACTTCGGGGTAGGAACGCAAAACGAATTTTCCCGACAACGCCTTATCTGTAGAGTGGTTATCTTCTTGAGATCTTATTGAGACCAGCACAAAACAACCAGCACTGGTTTCCGAAAACCAGTCAGTATCTGGTGTGACCACCATTTGCCTCACGCAGTGCAAGCAGTTGATCAGGTTGATATTGTGGCCTGTGGAATGTTAGTCCACTCCTCTTCAATGGCTGTATATCGAACTTGCTGTATATTGTCAGGACCTGGAACATGCTGTCGATCCAGAGCAACAGAATGTTGCTTTATAATTTTGTTCAGTGAATGTACTCTTAGAACCATCTACAATTTATTACAATGTAAAACCCAATTAGTAAACTTTCTCATAAATAGTCCACAGCAGATCATAAGGAATCCCTTGTCATAAACGTGAAATACTCGTGGCCAACTACTCTGTCAAGTCAAATCATCTTCATTTATATAGCGCGTTTAACAATGGAGATTGTTTCAAAGCAGCTTTACAGAGATAAGCGTATAATTTAAGGTAACAGATTATTTTGGCTTTATAGCAGTTAGTTTTAATTGATTTGCTTCCGTCGCAACAATCATTTGTTATTAAATTAGGGGCCACTAAGACGAGACCATTCTCTCTACACAGACTTTAAACGCGATCCTGTGAGAAACGCTGATGGCGTTCACATGCACATTAAGAATTTGTTCTATAGTTATGTGCGTTTGAATATATGTACGCAGGTTTGGAATTCCCTTCAAGCCAAGCCTAAACAAAGTACTGGTCTTTCCTTATAAATTTTGATAAAGAATTTTATTTTATTTTGTCGCTTCGGGGTAGGAATTTTCGACGATCCTCCATAGGGAGAGACTAGTTGGCACTTCAGCACTGCGTTGTCATCGGGTCCAGGTGAAGGTCCTTCGTCAGATCTGGATACGGCCTGGATCCGGTAGGCTGCGGGAAGACCTCGGGATAAACAAAGACACTAAAATTAGCGTAGATGCCATTCTTCTTATGATGTAACGAGTACATCAGGATTTATGGGAAGTGTTCCCGGTTCCGGCTGACCTAATCTATGCAGCATAACATTGAATTAAAGAAGTCTATAATGTATTATGTGAACGCTAGGTCAAAGAGATGTGTCTTTAATCTAGCTTTGAACTGACAGAGTGTGTCTGCTTCCCGGACAATGGTAGGAAGACTGTTCCAAAGTTTTGGTGCTAAATAGGAGAAGGATCTACCGCCAGCAGTTGATTTTGATATTCTAGGTATAATCAACTGGCCGGAATTTTGTGATCACAATAGACGTGAAGGACTATAATGCGTTAAGAGCTCGCTCAAGTACTGCGGAGCTAAACCATTTAGTGCTTTGTAAGTAATCAGCAATATTTTAAAATTGATGCGATGTTTAATAGGGAGCCAATGCAGTTTTGACAGAACTGGGCTAATATGGTCATACTTCCTGGTTCTGGTAAGAACTCGAGCTGCTGCGTTTTGGACCAGCTGTAGTTTGTTTATTAAGCGTGCAGGGCAACCACCCAGTAGGGCATTACAATAATCTAGCCTTGAGGTCATGAACGCATGAACTAATTGTTCCGCATTTGTCAATGAGAGCATATGACGTAATTTAGATATATTTTTAAGATGGAAAAATGCAGTTTTACAGATACTAGACACGTGACTTTCAAATGAAAGATTGGTATCAAAGAGCACACCCAGGTTCCTAACCGACGACGAAGACTTAACAGAGCAGCCATCAAGTGTTAGACAGTATTCTAGGTTATTACGTGAGGAAGTTTTTTGTCCAATAATTAGAAACTCTGTTTTTTCAGAATTTAGAAGTAGGAAATTACAAGTCATCCAATTTTTTATATCCGCTATGCATTCCGTTAATTTTGTGAATTGATAAGTTTTGTTAGGTTTTGAAGAAATATAGAGCTGAGTATCGTCAGCATAACAGTGAAAGCTAATTCCATGTTTCCTAATGATATCTCCTAAGGGTAGCATGTACAGAGTGAACAGCAGCGGTCCTAGTACTGAGCCTTGTGGTACGCCATACTGAACTTGTGATCGATGAGACATCTCATCATTTACTGCTACAAACTGATAACGGTCAGATAAGTATGATTTAAACCATGCTAGTGCAATTTCACTTATGCCAACATAATGTTCGAGTCTATTTAAAAGAACGTTGTGGTCGATGGTGTCAAATGCAGCACTAAGATCGAGTAACACTAATAGAGAGACACAACCACGATCGGATGATAAGAGCAAATCATTTGTGACTCTAATGAGAGCCGTCTCGGTACTATGGTACGGTCTAAATCCGGACTGGAAATCCTCAGATATCATTTCTTTCAAGAATGTCTTTAAATGCCATACCCAATGCATCTTTGTCATTATCGATGTGTATATTAAAATCATCAACAATTAGTACTTTATCTGCACTGCAGTCAATATTAATTCTGATAGAAAGTCCGCAAATTCTTTGATAAAGTCTGTATGGTGCCCTGGTGGCCTGTATACAGTAGCCAGCATAAATCTCAAACGTGATTTATCATTTATACTATATATTTTTACATTAAGCACCAATGCTTCAAAAGAATTATATTTAAAACTTGATTTCTTAGTGGTTTTGAAAATATTACTATAGATTACAGCAACTCCTCCCACTTTGCGTTTCAGATGAGGCTCATGTTTATAACAGTAATCTTGCGGGGTGGACTCATTTAAAGTAATGTAATAGTTTGGTTTTAGCCAGGTTTCTGTCAAACACAGCACATCTAGGTTATTATCTGAAATCATATCATTAACAACGAATGCTTTTGAAGTAAGCGAACGTATATTCAGCAACCCAAGCTTTAGCATTTGCTCATCTGTATTATAGCTGTTTTTTATTTGTTGAACATCAATTAAATTTTTAACCTTAGATGGGTTTAAATGTTTTTTGGATTTCCAAGTTCGGGGAACAGACACAGTCTCTATATGATGATAGCTAGGTGAAAGAGGCTCTATGTAATGGGATTTATCTGACCTGGGTGACGCGAGGCCGCTAGCAGACGGTCGGTTTAGCCAGTCTGTCTGCTTCCTGACCTGAGCCCCAGATTGTCATGTTTGAGCTCTAAGACTATGAGCCATATTACTAGAGAGAAGAGCAGAACCATCCCAGGAGGGATGAATACCATCTCTTTTCAACAGGTCAGGTTTGCCCCAAAAACTTTTCCAATTGTCTATGAATTCTATATTATTTTGCGGACACCACTTAGACAGCCAACCGTTAAGCGGACACAATCTACTAACTATCTCATCACTCCTGCGAACAGGAAGGGGGCCAGAGCAAATTACAGTCCTTGACATCGTACTTGCGAGTTCACACACCTCTTTAATATTAATAATACTCTGAATCCATGAGTCATGAGCTTGAAAGGATGGACAATACCACTTTTAAAATTTTTATATCCAATACTTTCGTTTAACATTGTTAAACATGGTTTAACAATCATGTTAGGCCATATGGCCGTTCTTTTGCAGCTAAATGTGCTCTTCAAGCACTCTTCGTTTACTTTCTAAATGTTCTCTGGATATTTCTTGATTACACATTTTTAGTTTTTACATGTAGGCCTGCTTGTTAGGAATTCTAAAACTAAAATGATTCACTTTAGCTGGTGTTTTGACCTTAAACACACCATAAAAATCCTCTCATAGTTTTAAAGGGTGTGGAGTATGTGACAAAACAATCATTTTTACAAAGAATTGAGATGTAATTATGGTGTAAACAGTTTTACTTCCTCATTTTCAGTTGCCTGTTTTTGAGGAATGCAAAACTACCCAACACACCCCAAGGGAGGGATATATCCAGTCACCCATTGAGCATGTTCAACTTCGCACAGCCATTGAAGAGGACCAACATTCCAGTTCATGCGAATGAGGCGAATTGAGCTTCTGGCGCGATAAGCGTGAGTGATTTTATTTGGTGCTTTTTGTGCATTCGAGCGTTTGACGCAAATTCACGTCTGACGCCTGAGTTGAAAAATCTGAACTTTGGTGTCTATTCACTATTGGCGTTAACCAATCAGGAGTCTGCTTGCTGCTGTCATGTGGTGAAGTCACGTGATAAACGGGGGCAGGCCCACTTTTCAGTTTATAATGTTATTTTATATGTTTGGCCTCAATAACTTATTTTATATGTTTGGCCTCAGTAAATTATTTTGTAATATGACTAAATGCCTGGTGTGGTCCTAATGCACAACAAAGCAAATCTTTTATCCCATAAAAACGATTTCAATTTGAGACATAGATATTCATTTTGTATTGAATGCTATTTATTCCATACCTAAATCTAGATTATGTGAAACAATATTATTCTAATGTAAAGACAACCCAACATACTTTAGTGTACAAGAACATAGTTCGTGTCTGGACGGTGTTGTGTGAGAAAAGAAATTCACAAGATAGGTTAATTACTTTTAGAGGCTGGCACCATTTATCATCAAAACAAAAATAAATTACATATTAGGTGGGTGAGGGTGATCTGTGACTTTCTCAATGAATGCTCGATTAACATCAGCCATCTTGCAAACAGACAACCGTCAAGCACTTGTCCCTCCCACAAGAAGCGGATTTCGCCTCAGACGCGCGTCAATTTTGCTTCAAACGCTTGCTTTATACGCTTGAACATTTTGAATTCATTCAAGTGTCCAAAGCGAATAGGACGCACGAATGAATTCAAAATGTTCAAGCGTCCAACTAGACACGATAGATGCGAATTTGACGCTCTATTCGCGTTTGGTGTGAATGCAGCATAAGGCACACCTGTGCAATAATCATGCTGTCTGATCAGTATCTTGATATGCTACACTTGGAGGTGGATGGATAGGGCTGGGTAAAAAATATCTTTCTCGATTTTAATCGATTCTCATTTTTACGAACCGATATCGAATCTTAAATCCCAAGAGTCGATTAGTCATCCTGTTTTCAGTTGATGAATGAATGTAACATTGTAGCGCGCATCCCATCCAATAAATCACAATAATCGTTGTGCTTTATTACTACTGATATGAAACAAAGTAAACAAATGATGTCAATTTTCTTACGAAATTCAAAAACATAAATACCGTTTTGGCGCTGTGGCGTGAGATCGCTCTGACACATCTCAGCTCTAGAGAAGCACATGATCTTCTCTTCCGCATTAATAACACCAGTTACAGCGTGAAATAAACATGAATGAGCATCTGAAAGTGTGTTAAATGATATAGTACTTAAAGTCCCTGTAAAGGCAGTTCTAAAAAAAAATTCTAAACACATTATAAATGTTAGAAATGTATTGCTAAATCATATTACAAAGACTGTGCACTGTGAAGTACTGAATTGTGGAGTTAGACCGTTAAACAGTTTTTCACCGTTGCTGTGTTCCGGATTTTTTGGGCCGGGCTAAAACGGGGGCTCGATGACGCACTGGAGCCCCTGAGCTCCTGGACACGCCCCTACTTGATGACGCACTGGAGCCCCTGAGCTCCTGGACACGCCCCTACTTGATGACGCACTGGAGCCCCTGAGCTCCTGGACACGCCCCTACTTGATGACGCACTGGAGCCCCTGAGCTCCTGGACACGCCCCTACTTGATGACGCACTGGAGCCCCTGAGCTCCTGGACACGCCCCTACTTGATGACGCACTGGAGCCCATTCACATCAGTTTGCAACTCAATCGCGACTGAGTTACTGTCAGTACTATTAGTTATTACATCCTACAGTTTGCTAGCTAGCTATGCCTTCGTCACGGAAATGCGTATTACCTGGATGCGATCACGTACAAAACAGATCGGTGTCCTTATTTAAATTTCCTAAAAAACTATCATATCAACAAGAGGTGGATTAATTTTGTGAAGAGCCACATGATGGAGAGCTGAGGATCACCGCCAAAACCTGCCTCTGTAGTGATCATTTTACACGGGATAGTTTTATAAACTTTCGTCGGAGACAACTGGGATTCATTCACTAAATCCGCTGTTACTGGTGAATGTGGCCGAACCGACTATCTCCCGCCTCGGCCTTCATCCTCCCGTCGCGCCTACAACTGGTGCCATCATCGGCAGTGCGTGCCCACCAATGAGTGTAAGTTGCCTTGTGTTCTTATGTTATAATTATAGTAGGTAGTCCAGGCTCGAACAAGTCGATGGCAGCGAGCTTTCCTGTGAGTGGGCGTGGTTTCAGCGCAGCCTGCGGAGAGCAGAGACTACTGCTCATTTTTTCAAGATTTTGATCGCTTATTTTATGTACTTGCCGGCTTTTTTTATCATTAAAATTTGGCTGGGTGGCTAATAACACATTTTTCTGTGGTGTGACAAACTCAGAACACATACTTAATTGTGACTTTACAGGGACTTTAACTTATTGAGATCCGTATCATGTGACATGGAGTCGCTCAATCAGTGTTTCAACTGTGGAAAGACGTCAGTAAATCAGCTTGTAAACAATGTCATGTAACGTCACATTTACCTCAGAAAAACCATATCCAGTGACCATAAACTCGTCAGTGAGCGAGAAAAATTAACTCTGGAGAGGAGCATTTTGCTAAATATATGCACCATATTACATATTCATTATCATTTTTAATGTTCTTCAATTTTTAATGCATGTTAGAATAAATCTGGCAGGTTTTTATGAAAGCCACCATTTAAATGTTTATATTTCATATAACTTTATTATTATAAAAATAAGTGTAATTTAAGTGTTTGTATACAAATCAGTTAATTTTTACCTTCAATATTATAGTAGGCTAATGAAGCCTATAGGCTACAACTGACTCCCATAGTTTACAGCATTAGTGAAGAGATTTGTTTTCCTTGAGAAGATTTGCCATGTATTGTACCTGATATCCAAAATAATCAATATTGAATCGAATCGAATCGGATTGCAAGCTTGTGAATCGAAATCGAATCGTGAAATTTGTGCCAATACCCAGCCCTAGTAAACACCAATTAGTAAACTTTCTCATAAATAGTCCACAGTATCATAAGGTATCCCTTGTCATATAAATGTGAAATACTCGTTGCCAACTACTCTGAAACCATGAGTCATGAGCTTGAAAGGATGGACAATACCACTTTTTAGGCCAGTCCTCAACATGTTTAACATTGTTAAACATGGTTTAACAATCATGTTAGTCCATATGGCCGTTCTTTTGCCGCTAAATGTGCTCTTCAAGCACTCTTCGTTTACTTTCTAAATGTTCTCTGGATATTTCTTGATTACACATTTTTAGTTTTTACATGTAGGCCTGCTTGTTAGGAATTCTAAAACTAAAATGATTCACTTTAGCTGGTGTTTTGACCTTAAACACACCATAAAAGTCCTCTCATAGTTTTAAAGGGTGTGGAGTATGTGACAAAACAATCATTTTTACAAAGAATTGAGATGTAATTATGGTGTAATGAGCAGTAGCGGAGATAGCGTGGATGCTTGGGTGTGGCCGCACTAGGTGTTCTTCTTGATAGCATTCTTTAAGCGCAAAACGCGAGAGAACACGTCTGCATGCCTGCTGTTTTCTGTGCTGCGCACTCACAAAGCACGAAAAGAGCTGCCTCTCATATAGTGCACGGACACATACACAATTATATCTCACAATTATCCTTCTAGTTAATTTATAGCATCAAATAAACATGAATAAACATTAGAAGAATTGTTGTTTCAACCACGGAAATTCAATCTTTTTTCAAGTTCAAATATCCCCTTAAACAGTCGGTTTTGTCTTAAATGGTTGAGAAAGAAAAACAGTAAGCCTATGTCTATTGAATCAGTGCACTGACAGCATTTAGGCCCCGTTTACACTGCCAGTGAAATGTGACCCAATTCCGATTTTTTGCTCACATGTGACACAGATCGGATGTGTTCTATGACAGTGTAAACAGGAAAAAAACGCATGCATTCGGATATTTCCAGATCGGTTTCAGGCCTCATTCATATGTGGAAATAAATCGGATATGTGCCAATGCGACTGTCATGTAAACAGGCAGATCGGATTTTCTGAGGCATTAGGCAACGTCTCCGTGGTTTAATGACGAGAGAAACCCAGACGCACATCTGCAAAGGGACGGATGGCCCGACGAAACGTTGTGTGTCCATGTGGAGAGGGGCACGGGAAGTGTTTTCACTTTTTTTTACATGATTGTAAATTTAACGAAAATTTTTGTTCATTTACATTTATTCATTTTAAGCAATTAGTAATTTATTTGTAATAAACACTTTAAGTGGGCTATTTAAATTTAAAAAGTGTTAGGACTATTTACATGTTCAATTATATTTTTAAAACATACGTGCAGATTGTGATGTAATATTGTGTGTGCATAGAAAGAATTTGTCCACAGCCGCTCAAAAAAGAAAAAGAAAATTGGCCACAGCTGCTCTACTCCTGAGCGCAACTCCACTGTCAGTGTTGTGTAAGTAGCCTACAATTTATGTGCCGTAGATCGTCCGTTGCATTACGAATGAAAGCAGTATCAATAATGTCATGTGATGTGCAGTCAAGTTCAGGTGTGTGTATGTTGTTTTAACGAGTGTTCTCACCGATACGCTTGTGATTCGTGGAGTTTTAACGAGTTTTATAGACATTGTTTCTTATTCAAAAGTGGTGTTTGGCAACTTTGCATATCGCAGAGCATGAAACGTACTCGGTTACTAATGTAACCTCGATTCTCTCTAGAAGAGGGAACGAGTATTGCGTAAGGTTAGCTTACGCATCGGGAAAGTCTTCTTTCTTCGAGATCTGAAGCCAAAAAATTATCCTTAATTTTGTATACATTGTCAACGCAGTGCAGCAGCCGACAGACCTAGGCAGGCTGTATAAGCGTGCTCATTGGCTGCTCGGCGGCAACTGCTTAAGCCTATCGGTGAGCGCTCTGAACGCGGCAACCAATGAGGGCGCTTCGCGCCCTCCACACCCTTCTAACCGTCAGAATGGGTGTGGCCAGCGTGTATATATTCAGCGCTCATAGGCTAAAATTCTGGTTTTCGCAGTCTGAAGCGCAAAAGCTCGTGGCGCGACACGGCAGGTTACGCAATACTCGTTCCCTCTTCTAGAGAGAACCGAGGTTACATTAGTAACCGAGTACGTTCTCTTACGAGAGGTCTCTCGTATTGCGTAAGGTTAGCTTACGCATCGGGAACCCTTTGTCAACGCCGTGTGCGCCGAGCATCCAGCCCATGAATCCCAGGAAACCGGGGAAAACACTCTGCTGGGAAATGTGGCCGGTCGGAGAGACGGGCCAGCGCAGTACAGGCACTTCATGCAGCATATGAAATAGAGCGGCGCGGCCGGTCTATAAACATATAACAGTACAAATAGTAGGGCCGGCAGAGCGAGCCCATACAGTACATAAGCACTCATAAGGGTAGGAGAAAAACGACATAGTCGGTCTCACATGAAGGGAAAAATTCCCGCGCAACAGAGAATAATACGGGTGGCCAGCAGCGCGGGCCAGCACCGACAACAGCGCGTAACGGGAAATAGGAAACAGAGCGGATCAGCCGGTCTGAGTCAAACACTTCACCCTGAGTATAGTACCAGAATAGCGCCAGCATATGAACGTAGTCTGCACACGAGAAATGGGCAGAGCATACATGTCACTTATGCTGACAGTATTTTTGCCCGTAGGGCAGGAACTTCCAGGTTATAAAACCTCACGAATGTTGATGGGGAGGCCCAGCCCGCCGCCATACAAATACCGTGATTAGAAATTTCGCTGGACCAGGCCTACGACGAGGCCATGCCTCTAGTGGAGTGGGCTCTGAAGCCCAGAGGGCACTGCAGGTGTCTGGAGGCATAAGCTGCTGCTATCGCGTCCACTATCCACCTGGACAAGCTCTGTTTCGAGGCGGCAAGACCCTTGGTGCGTCCGCCGAAGGAAACAAAGAGCTGCTCTGAACGCCTGAAAGCGGCGGAGCGCGTGATGTAAACTCTCAGCGCCCGGACAGGGAATAGGAGGTTATCACTGTCTCCACTGTCGGATGCTGGCAGAGCCGAGAGGGACATAACTTGTGCCCTAAACGGGGTTCCAATCGCTTTGGGGATGTAACCGTGTCTCGGTCTGAGAATGACTTTCGAGTCATTCGGCCCGAACTCAAGACATGCAGGGCTAACAGATAGCGCGTGCAAATCACCCACTCGTTTGACTGAAGACAGAGCTATCAGAAAAACGGTTTTAAGCGACAGATACTTTAGATCCGCGGATTCAAGCGGTTCAAACGGAAAAGCCTCTAGGGCCGCTAGGACCAAGGACAGATCCCACGAGGGAACCGAGGGGGGCCGCGGGGGATTCATCCGTCTAGCTCCTCTGAGGAAGCGGATAATGAGCTCATTCCTTCCCATTGCCCGGCCGCGCGTCGTCTCAGCGAACGCTGCAATAGCGGCCACATATACTTTGAGCGTGGAAGGGGATCTGCCCTTTTCCAACAGCTCTTGTAAGAAGGAGAGCACCCGCGGGACCCCGCATGCGCGCGGATCCAAGTTTTTAGTAGCGCACCATTTAGAAAACACCGACCATTTAGACGCGTAGAGCCGTCTCGTGGAGGGGGCTCTCGACTGTGTGATCGTGTTCACGACCCCTTCTGACAGGTCAACGGGTATCCGTTGATCACCCATGCATGCAGCGACCAGCACTCTGGATGGGGATGCCAGATCGATCCACCGGCTTGGGAGAGGAGATCCTTTCTCACCGGGATTGGCCATGGGGGTGAGTGCGACAGCCTCACTAGCTCTGGGTACCAAGTTTGGTTTTCCCACAGCACTGAGTGGTGCGTTTCTCTGATCCTCGAAATGACCTGTGGCAACAGGGAGATCGGAGGAAAAGCATACAGCGGGAGGCTGGGCCATGTCTGGGACAGCGCGTCCTCGCTCTTCGAGTACTTCGGGCATTGAGCATTGTCTTTCGACGCAAAGAGGTCGATTTCCGCTCTGCCGAATAGGCGCCAGAGAAACTGGACTGTCTGGGGGTGCAGAGACCATTCTCCCGGGGGAATGTTGTCCCTGGACAGTCTGTCTGGACCGACATTCAGGTGGCCCGGCACGTGCGCGGCTCTCAGCGAGCGCAGCGAGCGGTAAGCCCACACGAGAAGGCGTTCTGTCAGCCTGCACAGATTCCTGGATCTGACACCGCCCTGTCGGTTCACATAGGATACCACGGACGTGTTGTCCGAGCGGACTAGCACATGGTGATCCCGTATGAATGGGAGGAAGCGCCTGAGCGCGTTCTCGACCGCTATCATCTCCAAACAGTTTATGTGGAGGCATTTTTCCCGGTCTGACCACAGGCCAAAAGCCGGTTTGCCCTCGAACAGAGCGCCCCAGCCTGAGGTGGAAGCGTCCGTCGAGATAACTTTGCGGTGTGAGATAGCTCCCATTGTCACTCCCCGCTGGTACCAGTCGGCCGCTAACCAGGGCTTCAGAGCTGAAACGCAGCTCTGAGTCACTCTGATGCGGATACCGCCGGAAGCCCATGTCTGGTTGTCTGGTGGTGAGCATTTTGAATGGTCTTCTCATAAGAGCCTCGTTCAAACGTCTCAGATCCAAAATTGGTCTGAGAGCTCCGTCCTTCTTGGGAACGAGGAAATAACGGCTGTAAAAGCCCGACTCGCTCATGGAAGGGGAAACCGGTTCTATAGCCCTTTTGCACAGAAGTGTAGCTATTTCTGCTCGAAGTAGATGTGCTACTTCCCCATTCACTCTGGTCTCGATACGCGCTTGAAAGCGCGGAGGGCGGCGAGCGAACAGCAGAGTATAGCCCTGTTTTACTGTGCTTAGCACCCGTTCTGATGCGCCTGGAATAGTTTCCCACGCTTTTGCGTGTGCAGCCAGGGGCAGAATGGCCTCCGGGCTCCGATCGCCGCACATCGCGGGCTCGAGAGCTCGAAACGGAGGGGCGGGCGCGGCGCGCGCGCTCTTGGTGCTTAGATACGGCGGATCGCACGCAGCGATAGCTGGCCGTTTTACACACAGTGTCCCGGTGGCTTTAGACGGGGAACATAAAGTGTGAGGCGCGACGCGCGATGGCGGCGTCGGGGGCGAAAATGTTCGTTAGTATGTGTGAGCGCTCGAGGGCGGGCACAGGAGTTACATTCAGGGGCGAGCGCGGCGCGGGCGCGGCGCGCGCGCTCTTGGTGGTTAGATACGGCGGATCGCACGTAGCGATAGCTGGCCGTTTTACACACAGTGTCCCGGTGGCTTTGGACGGGGAACATATAGTGTGAGGCGCGAAAATGTAGTTAGTATGTGTGAGCGCTCGAGGGCGGGCACAGGACTCACATTTAAAACATGACCGGTCGTGCGAGGCCGTGTGACAGAGAGGGCAGTGAGTAGGTGTGGGCACGGAGAAGTGGACACGTGACCTACTTTTAACACTAAAGCGGCTTTTGCCTGCTTCATGAGAGTGGGCTCTGTGAGAGACACGGGATGTATAGTGCTTGTGTACAGGGGTGAACACAGAAACGTGGGCACATTCACTGTACTAGAAACACATACGGCGTCAGCCGTGCAACCAGACATTATGCTCTTTTGAAATTTTTCTGGGTTGCCGTGAGAACGGCGGATGCGCGCAGGCGAGCGGGTAGATACCGGCTCGTTGACTGCGGGGTAAACAGCTGCAGTAGCCGTGGCAACGGGGACTGACAGAGCGTTAAGCTTCGACGGTGGTCCAGCCGCAGGGCTGCGGGATTTAACCGTCTTTTCTTCTCTCGTGTTTAGACGCTCAAAAATACTCGAGCACCCTGAGAAGGTGTGGTGCGAGAGGCGGGTTCGCTTTCTGTAAGTAAGAAAGACTGGCCGCGAGCTCGGAGAAGCAAGCAGCATAAATTTTATTTTCCCCGAGAGCTGGGATCAAACGCGGATCTCTCGCATGAAAGCGTATGATTCTGCCACTGAGCCACAGGGGAAACACATAAGCTTTCAGTTAGCGCGAGCATATAAAAAGCGACCTCATGTGTCGCGTCGGCGTTTGTTTGCAGGCGAGCGTGTGTTTAAAACAGGCTCGTTTACTGCAATAGTAATATTTCCAGTCGCCTGAACTTAAGAGGGGACTGAGAAATGTGTGAGGATTGGCGGTTGTCCAGCCGTAGCGAGACTAACACACTCTCTTCTCTTTTCGCCGGTGAGTGAGGCGTGGACGCTGAACGCTGCTCGTGACCGTCCGCTTTGTCATCCCTTGAACGGCGCAATCTGCGCGGCCCAACGAGGGAGAGAGCGGGCTTGTTTTTTGTATGTAAGAAAAACTGGCCGCGAGCTCGGAGAAGCGAACAGCATAAACTTTAACTGCCGCGAGAGCGGGGACCGAACCCCGGTCTCTAGCTTGACAGTCTAGGATTCCGCCACTGAGCCACAGGGGAGAATACATTAGTATCATGTCTTGTGACAGCGTTTGCTTGCAGGCGAGCGTGTATTTATAACAGGCTCGTATACTGCAATAGTAACAATTCCAGTCGCCTGAACTTAAGAGGGGACTGAGAAATGTGTGAGAATGGAGGTTATAGTCCAGGCCACGGCGGGACGAAAACACTCTGTTCCCCTTTCACCGGTGACGCGCGAGGACGGAGTAGCTTTCTTGTAACGTAAAGAGAGCTCAGACCGTCCGCTCCTGCCATCCCTTGTGAGCGGCGCAGTTTGCGCGGCTCGAACAGAGGGAGAGGAAACTCGCTCCGTGACCGTCCGCTCCTGCCATCCCTCGTGAGCGGCGTATTGCACGGCTCGAACAGAGGGAGAGGAAACTCGCTCCGAGACCGTCCGCTTCTGCCATCCCTCGTGAGCGGCTCAGTTTGCGCGGCTCGAACAGAGGGAGAGGAAACTCGCTCCGAGACCGTCCGCTTCTGCCATCCCTTGTGAGCGGCGTATTGCACGGCTCGAACAGAGGGAGAGTACGGGTATCTATCACATTCGCCTCATCTCCTGACGCGGCGGCGGCGCGGGCAGAGCCGGCGGTTGAGCGGCCGGGAGGGAGAGGGCGAGAGAGAGCTCGAGGGAGAGGTTCCGGCGAGCTCCTCAGTCACAACAGTCTCCGGTGGTCGCTGCGAGCGGCGCTTCTTATTGCGCGGCCCGGCAGGGACAGGCGGAGCGACAGCTTGGTCGAAAGCTTCAAGTCGAGCCCGCAGGGTCGACATTGAAAGCTCTTCGCACTCGGAGAGTGCGGTGGCGGCGTGCCCGCGGCCCAGGCGGAGAGCGCAGAGAGGTGGCGGTCTCCGTTGCTGAGCGGGGAGCGGCACGAGCCGCAAAAACGAGGCGTTATTACAAAAACGCCTCGTGCTCTTTTAGAGTACACACAGAAACAGTAATAATGTAAAGGATATGTCGCCGGATAGCGTAGCAGGCACGGATGGCTGCAGGCGGCGAAGACGGCCGGCTTCCTCAGGCGCTGTCCTAAGCTTGCTGGTCGCTGGTTTCAACGGCGGCGGCTCTCAAGATCCAGCGATGCGAAGAGCGTCGCTGAAGACAAGAAAATCAGAATTTTAGCCTATGAGCGCTGAATATATACACGCTGGCCACACCCATTCTGACGGTTAGAAGGGTGTGGAGGGCGCGAAGCGCCCTCATTGGTTGCCGCGTTCAGAGCGCTCACCGATAGGCTTAAGCAGTTGCCGCCGAGCAGCCAATGAGCACGCTTATACAGCCTGCCTAGGTCTGTCGGCTGCTGCACTGCGTTGACAATGTATACAAAATTAAGGATAATTTTTTGGCTTCAGATCTCGAAGAAAGAAGACTTTCCCGATGCGTAAGCTAACCTTACGCAATACGAGAGACCTCTCGTAAGAGAACATATTTTGTGTTTGTCCATTTGTGCAAGAGAATTTAACCCTTTAAGCATGCGCGGTATGTTTCAGATAGTAGCCTAGCCTATGGCAAGTGTAAACACATGAATCAGACATGGGTCACAATTTAAAGAACGTGTAAACAGACAGTCAAAAAAATCGGATATAGGCAACAAATCAGAATTGGGCATCAAGACCTGCAGTGTAAACGAGGCCATACTCACTGCTGCCATTAATGTTGATCAAAGAAAAAAAGAAAAAGAAAATCACTCACTGAACTTTTCTAACTTTAATTAGCTTAATATTTTATTTGCCTGTTGTTTGGTGATGACTGCTCCAACTGCAACATGAGTCTGTGCATGCGACCTTGAGATGCGTTCCCTGTCAAACATAATTTATCCTTATTTTCGTAATTTTGTTAAACATTTTTTCTTGGCTCAACAAGTGACACATTATTACATATGCATTCATCAGATATTTTACGTATTTTTTAACGGTTTTAATTTTAAAATGACTTGGTAGCAGAGGGCCCCATGATGAAGCTGTACTGAGTACAAGCCCCACTGTACTGAGAGTCTAGCTCCGCCCCTGGTATTAATTATGAACAGTTTTACTTCCTCATTTTCAGTTGCCTGTTTTTGAGGAACGCGAAACTACCCGTCACACCACAATTCTTGGAAAAAACAACTATTTTCTGAGAACAAGATACCAAGGGCGGAGGGAGACGTAATTAGGATGCAATTGGGCTACCCCTGCTTCTGCACTAGCATTAAAACCTAACCCTCACAGGGGAATAGGACCAGATTCTTTCAACATACCTAAACCCACCCGTCATAGGTGATGGGCTTAATTTATATATGACTGGGCTGTCCCGGGTCTTGAAACAATCATGGAAAAATGGTCTGGCGTTGTCTTTTCACAAACCTAACCTAACCTTAAGTCCCCAAAGCGTTATAATTGTCATGAACACAGCCAAACTTGTACCAAGTATTTATGTTTGTGATACTTCCACATAAAACAGTGTAATGAGTGAAAGAACGTACCTGAATCATGAAAGCAGGGCCCTCAAGTTTTATCAAAAGTTTGGAGTGAGATCTGTTAGGGGAGATCACTCCAAATCTTAAAAATCTAAATTCAGAATCTGTGGCAAGAGAGTATTGTTAGTGAATAGATCTATATTCACTAAGAGTTTCTTTATTATAGAAAGATTTTATTATTTGGTTAGGGCTGTCTGAAAGGAAGATATTGAAAAGGAGAGCGGAAGAGGTACCCCAGCAGAGGGTTGATTGAGATAGAGATTGAGATAGAGGGTAGACCATGGATTGTAGGTCCAGTGCGCTGCAAACCTGCTCCATCTCTTCCATCTCAGATAGGGGATCCCTGAATTTAGTGAATCAGGAATTCACAATCCCGAGAGAAAAATAAAAAAGTTGTGTCCCAAATTGGCGTGGACCAGTATATGTAACTGTCATGTCGGAGTCTACTTCGCAGTTTCATCACGCAGAAGCCAAGCTGGGTTGTTCAAAGATCGCCGCCTATATTTCTGCAATAACTTCAGGTGAGTTTTAACCGTGACTAAGATATGGCAGACAGATTAAGTAAACTGAACAGTCCTGGAACAAACAGTGAGACAGAAGAGAGCAAACGCTGTAAGCAGCAGAAATTATTAAGTAAATGGTAGTCAGGGTTTTGATTTTGTTTGGAAATATAAACATAACTTGACTGGCTACAAACAAAGAAAGAAACTGAAAAATTCTAAATTTTAGCCTCGTATTGCTTACAATGATTACAAAAAGCAAGTAAAGGAAATTATGGGTTGGGCATCATTTCCTTGGAAAGGTGTGACTAAAGTTAAACAGAAACTATGTGAAAACCCCTTAGAATATGTTGAGTGATTTTCTGTGCAGCTTATGAAAATGAATTTTCTGCCAATGATAATGATGAAGATTATGATTCGGCTATTGTGATTGAATCCGCCTCTGGTGGACTGTAAGAGAATACAGGGAACTGGTTAACAGTGGCTCTGTTTACATTCCTGATTGGGACACACTGCTTCAAGGGTGTGCATTAAGTTGGCAAGCTCAGTGATCAAACTATAGGCAAGGTGTGTGTTGCTGTAGTTGAGGCTGACACACGAACCCACCAGATGACAGAGAGGGTTTTAATTATGGTCAGCAGGGCCATTTAGCCCGTAATTGTAAATGCCCACTCAGAAGGTGTAAAATAATAATAATAATAATAAAGTGACAGAAATTTCTGGTGTTAATGTGGGTTTGAAAGTAGGTCAGTGTTTAATATGACGATATTAAAGTTTCCATCTGAGAAAGAACAAGAGATAAAAAAATAAATAAAAAAAACTGGTCAAAAGAGTGAAGTCCTTAATAATATTTTTTTATAATATTAATTTGTATAAGTGAATTGATACAGAATATAAAATGAATGACTCCAACAAATGTGAGTTGCAAAAATATATAAAATTATGTTTATTTGAAAATGCATGTAATTTCTGGCAAAGATGCCTTAAGTTGAGAGTTAAAAGATGTTAGATAAAGTTTGATGTTACACGTTTATGAAAATGCAGTGTACCAGTCCTGAATGCCTCAGAGTCTCTCTCTCATTCAGTGTCAGCTAAAAGCTGTTATCTGAGCCGGTGTCATAAGTGATGATAAGCTATTTATAGTAAAGCACAGTGTTTCAGTTGAAAACCATATGGAGATGTTAAAAGAAATCATGCTACAGGCAGTCCAGATTTCATACATTTAAAGCGAAATTTGTAAATGTTTTAAAAGTAAAACTGAATGACTTTAAAGAAACCTTAAACAATAGAAGTGAAGTTCTTGACTAGTTTAATTCAGGGCCAGTAACTTCTTTGACTCCACCATACAGGGCCGATGGCTCCGGCTGTAACACTGAATGGACGTTGTGATAACTAAATTCATTGAGTATATTCTCAGTATTGCGATTTTGCTGATTTGAAGATTTTTAAAAGATTTAAGTGATTAAATACTGCTGTTTTTAACCTGTCTCCCTGTGTTAACGCTCTGGTGACTCTTCAACGCACCTTCCTTAAGCTCCAGAAAACAACTGAGTCTGTTGAAGAAAACGGTCACAGATTCTGTCATGGGGAAGAGCGGTTGCCAGTGTGCACGAGGTTGTGTCATTAACCTCTGGAATGAGTGTTTTATCATTACAGATGGGTTAAGTGAAACGGCTGAGTCAATCTGATGAAAAGACGACACAGAACATGGGACGAGCTTTAATTGGATTGGTTTTCCAGCTCTGTCTGCCATTGGTAATTATGATGAATTTAGTCAGTTATGATGTTGATCTGAATTACTCTGAAGTATTTATGTAAATTGGAATTGTGAAGTTGGAGATTGCCATCCATTATGGGGTAAAAACTCGTCTAAATTCAACTGTGGGTCTACATTTAAATAGACAACTAGGTGGGATCATAATGGTAAACGTAAAAATTATAGACTTGAGACAAAGTGACACACAGGAGTGGATATTACTTCTAAAAAAGTTTTATTTCTCAATCCATTAAATGGATGTATGACATTAGATGTCTAAGAAAACTACAATTTAGGAAATAAAGGTTAAAGGAGAAAGCAGCTATATGGCTGTCTTAAGGGTTGAGATTCGAGTAACATAATATTTTGGTTTGTGAAAAACAGTAAAGATAAATGGGACTGAGACAATACTGATAATATTTTTTGGATCTTCACACTAACCATTTGATAGAGGAATACTGTGAGAAGTAGTTATAATAAAAAATAAAGTTATAATTTTATGAAAACCATGGTTTCCGTAAAGAGGGAAGTTTAAGTGTCACTAGGCTGACAGCGGGGAGAGACTCGGTGGAAGAGGGGTGTGAAAAAATAAAAAGTTTGTTGTGTGAGACGTGTGTGTGTGGGGATGTAAGAAAACAATAATGTACTGGTTAGATGAGGCAGAGTGAAAAGAAAGGAAAAGGATGCAGAAGGAACTATGGAGGACCATTATTTAATTGATAAATTGATTCTTCATTTTATTTTTAAGTGGCACTCCTGGTCCTCCATAACTGGCATGTAGGGAAAGATGAGAAAAAAAATATATATATATAGATAAATGTATGTTATGAAAATAAAATTTCTGATAGAATGTATGGAACTATTTAAGGATGCCTGTTCAGTCAAATTAAGTTGAAATGGTATGAAAGTGAGTTTCAGATAAAAATAATAAGGCATTGATAAAATGGTACATGCTATGTGACTGTAAACTGAAGGATGATTTCAGTAGAGACTTAAAGTGCTTGGATGGATTATTATGGGTCTTAATTATTATTATTATTATTTATTTATTTTGTGTTGTTTATTTTCAGTTTGACAGCCATTGTGTTTTGAACCTGGGTCTTTAATGGGGGTAGTGAAAATAATGGATTAACTATCTTTCTCAGTTTATTATAAAGTTTATAGTTTTATAATAACTAGTGCATCCTGGTATTTATGATTATAGACAGTAGCTACGTTTACATGGACACAATCGGAATGAAATCAATCCGATTGATGAATCCGAACAAGGTGTTTACATGAATGATAAATAAAGTAATCGGGTTGATGTGCGCGTTTATATGTCACAAGTTTCAAATCGGATCTGATGTTTTGACATGCGCACACTGCACGAATATACAGACTTTCCCGCATAAATATTCTCATCTATTGGTTCTTTATTTGTTTTAAACAGCAGACGTAATATTAATTCGTCTCTGGTCATAATTTAGAGCATATTAACCGTTTTGCCGTGCTGCTTATTGATCATGCAGTAAAAATGCCCCTCCCCGCAGCCAAAACCAGTCGTCTGTGGATGAGAATCCAAAACAAGCACTGGTGGGACGTTGTCCTGATTTTAGAATGACGGGAAACTTATTAATATGACACTTTATTCAACAGGAAGAACAGCTCGTTCCGCGCGTCATACGTCATTACGCTATTTAACGTCATCGCACATGCGCAGTCCTTTTAGTTTCGGTTTTCAATCCGATCAAGTGTTTAGAGTGGGGGTTCAATCTTCAGATGGCTGGCAGGAGCCGCCACTGGCATGTCACGTGACCGTCAGTGGCAGACTGGCAGCTGCCAGTCTGATTCTGGTATATCACGTGACCTGCCAGTGGTTGGCTATTGTCTGGCAGTCTGCCTTTTGCAAGTTTCAGAAAACATTGATTTTTGCCAGTTTATCTGTTTTGTATGTTCCTCCCTCTCTAGCTCGTGTATTATGCATCTGTTGATATGATTATGTTCTTTTGCATGATTGGCATTTTAGAGAATTCAGACTGGTTGCTTACTGACGCTCAGTCCAGTCAGCTGAACTGCGTGTATAACGCGTTGTCTGAAACTCTCGCTGTAAGGTAATGCATTGTTTTATTTTTATGAATGGAATCTCATTCATCTATTATTTAGTATTAGTAATGTTTTAGAGAATTTTATCCCAATTAAACCAGTTAAAATGGACGTGATCAGACTGGTTGCTTACTGACGCTTTACCGGATGCTCAATCCAGTCAGCCGCGGCTGAACTGCGTGTATAACGCGTTGTCTGACACTCTCGCTGTAAGGAAATACATTGTTTTCTTTTTATGAATGGAATCTCGTGCATCTATAATTTAGTATTAGTGATGTTTTAGAACATTTTATACCAATTAAACCAGTTAAAATGGACGTGATCAGACTGGTTGCTTACCGACGCTTTACCGGATGCTCAATCCAGTCAGCCGCGGCTGAACTGCGTGTATAACGCGTTGTCTGACACTCTCGCTGTAAGGAAATACATTGTTTTATTTTTATGAATGGAATCTCGTGCATCTATAATTTAGTATTAGTGATGTTTTAGAACATTTTATCCCAATTAAACCAGTTAAAATGGACGTGATCAGACTGGTTGCTTACTGACGCTTTACCGGATGCTCAATCCAGTCAGCCGCGGCTGAACTGCGTGTATAACGCGTTGTCTGACACTCTCGCTGTAAGGAAATAAATTGTTTTCTTTTTATGAATGGAATCTCGTGCATCTATAATTTAGAATTAGTGATGTTTTATGGAATTTTATCCCAATTAAACCAGTTAAAATGGATGTGATCAGACTGGTTGCTTACTGACGCTTTACCGGATGCTCAATCCAGTCAGCCGCGGCTGAACTGCGTGTATAACGCGTTGTCTGACACTCTCGCTGTAAGGAAATAAATTGTTTTCTTTTTATGAATGGAATCTCGTGCATCTATAATTTAGAATTAGTGATGTTTTATGGAATTTTATCCCAATTAAACCAGTTAAAATGGATGTGATCAGACTGGTTGCTTACTGACGCTTTACCGGATGCTCAATCCAGTCAGCCGCGGCTGAACTGCGTGTATAACGCGTTGTCTGACACTCTCGCTGTAAGGAAATACATTGTTTTCTTTTTATGAATGGAATCTCATGCATCTATTATTTAGTATTAGTTATGTTTTAGAGAATTTTATCCCAATTAAACCAGTTAAAATGGACGTGATCAGACTGGTTGCTTACTGACGCTTTGCTGGGCGCTCAATCCAGTCAGCCGCGGCTGAACTGCGTGTATAACGCGTTGTCTGACACTCTCGCTGTAAGGAAATACATTGTTTTCTTTTTATGGTCACGTGAAATGCCAGAATCAGACTGGCAGACGCCAACCAGCCACTGACAGGTCACGTGAAATGCTCGAATCAGACTGGCAGACGCCAACCAGCCACTGACAGGTCACGTGAAATGCCAGAATCAGACTGGCAGACGCCAACTAGCCACTGACAGGTCACGTGAAATGCCAGATTCAGACTGGCAGACGCCATCCAGCCACTGACAGGTCACGTGAAAATCCAGAATCAGACTGGCAGACGCCAACCAGCCACTGACAGGTCACGTGAAATGCCAGAATCAGACTGGCAGACGCCAACCAGCCACTGACAGGTCACGTGAAATGCCAGAATCAGACTGGCAGACGCCAACCAGCCACTGACAGGTCACGTGAAAATCCAGAATCAGACTGGCAGACGCCAACCAGCCACTGACAGGTCACGTGAAATGCCAGAATCAGACTGGCAGACGCCAACCAGCCACTGACAGGTCACGTGAAATGCCAGAATCAGACTGGCAGACGCCAACCAGCCACTGACAGGTCACGTGAAATTCCAGAATCAGACTGGCAGACGCCAACCAGCCACTGACAGGTCACGTGAAATGCCAGAATCAGACTGTATGTCAACCAGCCACTGACAGGTCACGTGAAATTCCAGAATCAGACTGGCAGATGCCAACCAGCCACTGACAGGTCACGTGAAATGCCAGAATCAGACTGGCAGATGCCAACCAGCCACTGACAGGTCACGTGAAATGCCAGAATCAGACTGGCAGACGCCAACCAGCCACTGACAGGTCATGTGAAATGCCAGAATCAGACTGGCAGACGCCAACCAGCCACTGACAGGTCACGTGAAATTCCAGAATCAGACTGGCAGACGCCAACCAGCCACTGACAGGTCACGTGAAATGCCAGAATCAGACTGTATGTCAACCAGCCACTGACAGGTCACGTGAAATTCCAGAATCAGACTGGCAGATGCCAACCAGCCACTGACAGGTCACGTGAAATGCCAGAATCAGACTGGCAGATGCCAACCAGCCACTGACAGGTCACGTGAAATGCCAGAATCAGACTGGCAGACGCCAACCAGCCACTGACAGGTCACGTGAAATGCCAGAATCAGACTGGCAGACGCCAACCAACCACTGACAGGTCACGTGATATGCCAGAATCAGACTGGCAAACGCCAACCAGCCACTGACAGGTCACGTGAAATGCCAGAATCAGACTGGCAGACGCCAACCAGCCACTGACAGGTCACGTGAAATGCCAGAATCAGACTGGCAGACGCCAACCAGCCACTGACAGGTCACGTGAAATGCCAGAATCAGACTGTATGCCAACCAGCCAGTGACAGGTCACGTGAAAATCCAGAATCAGACTGGCAGACGCCAACCAGCCACTGACAGGTCACGTGAAATGCCAGAATCAGACTGGCAGACGCCAACCAGCCACTGACAGGTCACGTGAAATTCCAGAATCAGACTGGCAGACGCCAACCAGCCACTGACAGGTCACGTGAAATGCCAGAATCAGACTGGCAAACGCCAACCAGCCACTGACAGGTCACGTGAAATGCCAGAATCAGACTGTATGCCAACCAGCCACTGACAGGTCACATGACATGCCAGTGGCGGCTCCTGCCAGCCAGCTTAAGATTGAACCCCTACTGAGTGTTTACATGTTCTCTCGATCGGATTACAAAAGGGATAAACCACCCCTTTCAATCGGATCGAAATTTCATTCGGATCGAGCTCAATCGGATCGATTAAGGTGTTTACATGAGGTTTTTTTAGTCCGATTGAGCCGTCAGTCCGATTATAAGTGTCCATGTAAACGCAGCTACTGTCTGTATTTAGGATCCGAGTAGTGACTGTGGGTCTAGCCCATGCTAGGAATACAGCAACAGTGCTTGCTTATTTAGCCCGGCTTCCAGAGAATAAATATGTACTTGTTTTTTATCAGTTAAATTGATGATAATACCAAATTCGCCAAGATGAATAACAGCTGTGTAAGACATGTACAGACAGCTATGTCCGAAGGTTCTGGAAATCAGTAATATACTATGTGCTATGTGGGATATTATGTACATGTTAAGTCCTTGAAGGAAAATAAGATATTGTCTGTTTTATAAAAATGTTAACCTGACAGAGGAGCATGGGCCAGAAACCTAACATTTTGAAACAGCCTTTATGTACTGACCAGATGTGGTATTGAATTTGGACCCCACATTGGTCTAAAACGGGGGACTGAAGGGGGTGGATTGGGATCCACTGCTGCTTCAATGTATATGTAATGAGTGATTAAAATCAAGGTATTAATCAATATTTTTCCTTCTAAATATCACATGCGTTGAATGACTTCTCTGGAGATTTTATTTTGTTATAGAAGTTACAAGTGTGATTGCTGAGATGTTCTTTTCATGTATTCTTTATGTCTGTATATATCTGAATGTAGTAACAGTGCACAGTGTAGTAACTTAGTTTTAATGTCGGTTTGTAAATCTCAGATTAAAATTGCGCTGACGGTGAAACCGATGAAAGATGAAAGCACCAAATTATGGATGAAAATGAACTTTTCATTTATTATATTCAAGCAACTCTGACGGAAAACGACTAACGTTATTGCTGGTGCATTCGCACCCTCGTGTGGTTACACACACAAACGCAGGAGTGGTCTCGCTTGTGCAAAACAACAGTAGATGATGTTCTGATGTCGGTCTGATATAAGATTGTATAACCTCAGTGGACAGGACAGCAAAGGTCAGAGGTCACGCGGACAGTAACTGATATACGTTTATATCTGCGTCACCAGCTGAGCGGGTGAGGAATTATCTAACGTTAATATTATAAATAAAAGCTAAATGAAAATCGCATTTTGAGGTTAAAGCTAACCACTGTTTATTAATGTAACGTTTATCCCAATTGTAAACTGAGCGTTTAGGACAGTGTTGGGAATAACGGTTCTGTCCGACAGTAAACAAACGCCCACTGCTGAATATAGCGCTGTTTATTCATTAATCCTGCTTTCCCACAGGCGTCCACCAGCATATCATGGCTCATCTCTGGAGATTTCTGTCATTCGCAGTTTTATTTGGCTTCGTGACGGCAGGGTTGCATACAAGAACAGGTAAAAGGACATTTTACTACATGTAAAGCTGTTGGAGTCTGTAAAACAATTAAAACATTGGCCTTCGTGTCTCCATGGGCCGCATTCCTGTTGTCTTTATCTCAGACATTTTGGTCACTTCAGCGTATACATCGTTAAGCAAAGACTAAATCCTAACATACCAGTTAAAATCTTCCCTAGAGCCCGTATAAAATGTTTACATCAACGCCTCGTCGTGAAAGGCGATTGGCTCATCGTGAAGAGCGATGAGAAAAGGAACAGGGGGCACGTGATCATATCGCCGCTCGGGTTGCCAACGCCGTGTTTATCCCGCTAAATGTCGCTGCTGCACATTGTTTTTTGTTGTTGTTTGATAAATTGTACTGATACATTTGAACAAAAGGAGTGCCTTATATATTTAGCTATACAACTCTGCCAAAAGTGAGACTGTCTGCTAATTTGGCGGTGTTTGGGATAGAGATTTGAGGGGAACTCTTAAATCACTGCTGCGTCATTGGGTTTTCATGAAAGTGCTGCTTCTCTGCAGAGCTAAAACACGAGATGAGAATGTGTTTTTATATTAATATCAATGTAAAGGCTTCACTGGGCTCATATTTATGCATTTTTGGAATGATATATGCTAAAAAAAAAAGAAAGAAAAAAAGCTCTTTTATAATGAAGTTGCAGATTTGTGCAACAGTGTTCAGTTTACAGCACTAACGTTACTTGTTCAATTTCTTTGGTAATAACTGTCAAAAAAAAACTCAGTGTGATTGAAGGCTGTGATGAGATTGGGTTATGAAGCCCATGTAATACTGTTACACTTTCTCCACGTAGAGCCACAGAGGCTGGTATCTTACATAATAGTACATACATAATACAGTTCTCTACATTACACACATCTTTCAAAACTAACAGCTCTTGTGTTTCGTTTGTGAAACACTGATATTTAAATGCCACACTCATTGATGACCTACACCCAATGATCATGTGGAAAACACCTACACATAATGCGTTCACTTAGGTAAATAAACCTAATTTGATCACTTAGAAATCAATGAATATGCAAACAAGTCAAGTCAGTTTTATTTCTGTAGCGCTTTATACAACACACACGGATTCACAGCAGCTTCACAATAGTAACAAGCCTATAGTGTCATTATTCAGCTCAAGTCACCAGTGTTGATTCATATCAATAACTCTTACCATTAATTTGTGCACACATACTGTATATACAGTGTATTTGTACACATACGTGTGTGTGTGTGTGTGTGTGTGTGTGTGTGTGTGTGTGAACTCCTGTAACTCCACTGCACACTGAACAAGTAAACGACACGAGATGTATTACATGTTTCACATCTGTGTGTAGTTAGGCGTGTATGACTAATGGATGATTTGTGTGTAGAGTTAATACAAAAACACAATTTTTTAGAAGAGTTTTGAATGAAGTGTTTGCTTTTGCAAGAGATGTGTGATGTTTTGCATCTTGTGTGTGTGTGTGTGTGTTGTGGTTTTGTATGTAGAGTTTTGAGAAAATGAGCCATGGTTTCAGGAATTGTGTGCAAGCAATTTTTTAAAAACAGTAAAATATAGCGGGCATTTCTGGATTTGGGAATCGACTGAAACAAATCATTTAAAATAATAAGGCTGCAAATAACTCTATAATATAATAATGCACATAATTCTGATCCGTCGGTGTGGATTGAATGAGCTGTGAATTGCTCTATTTTTATCTGTTGGAAAAATAATGTAAGGTTTGGTATTTGAATGTGACATTGGTGTCAAAAGAATATGTGGCCAAAGTTGTCTTTATTCCGTTGTTCCTGATTATTTTTCAGCTGTAACAATATGAAAAAGACCCAGAAACTGTGCTATTGTGGTCTGACCTCCCGCTTTAATGAACGATATCCCATAAATGCACTAAGAATCTTGTTTTCCCCCAAATCCTCATTCACGTCTCTTTCCCGGTTGGTTTTCACACGAGGGCTTTAAAGTGTAATTTTATCTCCTCTTTCACGTCTAAACTCTATCAGCATTGTTTACTGGAATGCAGGAAAATACAATATCTGCTGTCAAAATGACTGAAAGCACTTTGAAAATATATATAATGTTCCAGTTAATGTAGGAACATCTTTGGCCAAAGCAACATTACACAAATACTACTGTAGTAATATAACTCACGTCCGTAATAGGCTGTGGAAAAACTCATCTGAGCTTTCTAAAAGTAAATTGTTAATACTTTAATGCTTCTAGGTGCCATTTTGATGGTTATGGGGTAGCCAGTTCATGCATTCATAGAGCTAACAAGCTAACATCGGCAGTCGCTGCTTGTTTACAGGGAAAAGGCCACAGTCTTTAAGTTAAACTCTAACATCAGTGGGAAAAACACAATAATTCTCACTTGAACTGATAACAGTAAGACTCTTACTTAATCACTGTAACCCTAACAAGTGGAAACTCTTTCTTTCATCGAGTAAAACTGGTTTTATCAAGTTCACCTAATGTGGTCTTCCCATCAAATCAACCTAAATATTTAAGTATGAGCATTGCAACTTAAAAGACATGTAGACTAAACATTCCCAATTTATATATTGATGCATTTTCTTTGAACAAGCAATAAATCATTAAAAACAAGTTATTGCTTCACATCAGAAGCTTTACTAAGGTTTGACCCTCTACATGCCATAGCTGAACTTCTACAATACACTAGCTGAACGACTTCAGGTCTACATTTATGTGATGAAAGTCGGGTTGACGTCGACTAGTCGCTGATGACGTCATTAATGAACTAATATCATTATTTTTTACAAATAAGCCTTTGGGTCATTATTTCTCGTTCTAAATCAGATACAGATAAAGTAGTACAGTAACGACTATATTCATATGAATGCATTAGTGAGCTGTGTAAAACGTGCATTCTCCCAGTTTTGAGCATCCAGATGGAATAATCAAACATATCTTGTGGATTGCTCTCGAAATATGTAATTATTTGTCACTTTAACTGATGGAAACGAGCGTAAAAGAGCTTTCTTCTCCTGTTGCGCCCCCTATAGGCCATGACCAGCGACTAGTCGACGTCAAGCCTAAAGTCAACCTACAATACACTGAGCTGCCATGATTTGCACTGAATAGCATCTAAAAACTATTTGCACTTAGTGCAGAATTTGAGAGACCTGTGAAATTTTACAATTCTCAATACCAGCAAAAAATAATCATGTGTTAACTAATCTAAGAAAAAGTCCTCACACAATTATCAAAGACATGTAAACAGTCAGTAAAGAAATAGGGATAGCCTAGTTCATTTCAAAGTCAGTTCTTCCAAAGCTCATAACCCTGGAGTTTTCTTTTATCATTAGCATTATTCTGTCATTTTATAACGATGGCCCGTGTTTTCTGTGTCCTGCTGGTCATTGCTGACGTGTGTGATAAACCGCATCAAATGTTGGCCAATAGAGTATTTCACTTTTAAATGTACTCTATGTAACTGTTGGCGCTCTAGAAGTTAATGAACCGAACTGCATGTGTCTTGCAGAAGAACATTATAGCCAGAGCTCCTTCTCTGTGTTTATTGTCACACTGGCACTGAGAACCAGTCTAAAATAATCCCAGTATAAACACTTGTTGTTATTATTATAGGCTTACCGTAGTGATTCAGGATACAAACACGGGTTTAAAGATTCATGACGTACTCACTCATTATATATTTAGTTGTTTTAAGATCCATAAACAGCATTTTCTCTTTTATTGTCTTTCTCTCGGGTGATCCTGCATAAACCAGACACCATAGTTGAATATTTCAGTTGAAATATCATGAAGTCAAGTCAAGTCAAGTATATTTGTATAGCGCTTTTCACAATACAGATTGTATCAAAGCAGCTTCACAGTATTACATTAAAATAATACAACAAGGTTTGTTTCAAGTGGAATTTATTGATTGATAAAATAAAATTAAATATCCCCAAAATATCCCCAACTGAGCAAGCCAAAGGCAACAGTGGCAAGGAACCGAAAAACTCCATCAGGTGACCTAATGGTGTCCTAAAACTCCATCAGGTGACCTAATGGTGTCCTAAAACTCCATCAGGTGACCTAATGGTGTCCTAAAACTCCATCAAGTGACCTAATGGTGTCCTAAAACTCCATCAAGTGACCTAATGGTGTCCTAAAACTCCATCAAGTGACCTAATGGTGTCCTAAAACTCCATCAGGTGACCTAATGGAGAAAAAAAAACCTTGGGAGAACCCAGGCTCAGTCGACCGATAATGATTTATTTATTTAATTTGTTTTGATATAGCTACTAATCTTAGACAGCGGAGTGTCCGATGGCCACTGTATGTCATGTATTTAATCTAAAGATGCTAAAAGCAGAGAATTAAGTTTATATTTACTTTACATAATATTTACTGAATTAGAAATGTATGAAATAAAAAAATGTGCAAAAAAAACAAAAAAACATTACAACTTCTTGATTCTGTAATCCTAATAAATCGGACAAAATAAAAGTCCTGCTTCAGACACATCGGCCACATATTGGCCCTGATGATATCAGTTGACCAGTATAAATATAATTTGTATCTATTTCTCAGCGTCTACCATTCATACTGTATGAAATCATTTTCATATGTGTTTGCAAATTGCCAAATATAATTTTCTCATCTGTCCTGTGTATATTTCAGCACCTCTGTTCTTGGAGAAGTGGGATGCGCTGAGTGTGATCTCCCGCCAGAAGAGGAGCAACGCGGGTGACGAAGAGACCAGACTCCCAGCCAGCCTGGAGAGGGAGTGTCTGGAGGAGGTCTGCGATTACGAGGAGGCCAGGGAAGTCTTCCAGGATAACTATCGCACAGTGAGTCCGAGTCTGTCAATCACTCGTCTACAGTAGGGGTGTGCGCTAGCATCTGCCATAGTACTGATAGTTATTGTGTTCAATCGCTTTTGAAAAAACAAACAGAAACGCACCTTCCAATATCAAATTACATAAAACCATAATTTATTCAGACATTTCTCACATTATCACAGTTTATTCACTATAGTTTAGAAAATGGTAATAAAATATGAGCAGAACTCGATATTTGACTGGTTTAGTCCGTCCTTCTGTTAGACTGTCTCACACATGAATTATGTTGAATATCTGTCAGCTGTTAAATTTAACTACACTATTAGATAATACCAGTTTAGCTCAACGAGTTACCAAGCAATGCTTCATTGTGTTCAGTCTGTGTGTAAAAAGAGCATTAGCAATTAAAGAAAACACACTTCAGCAAAACATGATCAGGTCAAAGTGTCCGAATCATTTGTATAAATGTCACTGGTAGTCTCTGTATGAAGAACATTTTTGGGAATAATATGTCAGTTTACTTTATTTTGCTCTCCTCACTTACATAAATGAACTATAGTGTCCTGAAAATATAGAAAATTATATCTGGTGTCTGGACAATTTTTGGTTTGACTGTATATTGTCAAGCAACATCACACCAATATCAGCATGATTGTGATATATAATAAACAATAATTGATTGTTTTGAGTTACTGTTTTTAGATCCAATATTGTCAATATGTTCTGCTTTTGCTTTATTCTGTTAAACAAAAGCTGTAGTCAAGCACAGCAGAGCTGTTCTGTGCTTTATCACTGAAACAATCCATGTTTTAAACAGATCAGTGATTCAGTGACCCAGTAAATCAGTAGAAGAATATGAGAAGCTTCAGGAATCAGCTGTTCAAACCAAGGCACCAGGACAACACAGTTTAATCATCATTATAGGCAAAATCCCAGAAAATAGTTTTTATGTGAAAATCGCACACCCCTATTCTACATGTTTAGCATTATTGCTAATATTCACAGTTCCACTGGTAATTATATACAGGCTTAAATGGATTGTGTTTGTTTCTTTAAAGGATATCTTCTGGTCTGTCTACATCGGTAAGTTGTGAACGCTACAGAAACAGAAACTTGTGTAAAGATGAATGATGGTCATGTGAGGAAGTCTGGTGTCAGTATGCAAAAATCAGTATCCGTTTGTATACATTAAAGGAGATATATATAATGTTTCCTGTGTATCATATGTGTTATCCCTCATGATGTCTTGCACACTAGATGGTGACCAGTGTGCGCCCAAACCGTGCAAAAATGGAGCCATGTGTGCAGATAGTGTGGGCGGTTATGACTGCATTTGCAAATCAGGCTTTTCAGGAATCCACTGCGAGACCGGTAACTCAACCCGTGATGTCTTACGAAGACTTCTTTCATGCTTCTGACTGCTTTCCACAAAAATCTAATAAACAAACAATGCATCTCTGCATTAACCTAAATAATTGTTCACTGTACTGCATATTTTCAAGAGATGCTTTTGAGCACGTTGAGCTCTTTTTAGAAGTACACATTAAAGGGGTCATGAAAAGTACGCCACGTATGCCAGAACCTGCACACAAAATTGCCTTTAGAAATCCTAATCAGCGGAAGATTGTGCATACATACATCCCACTAAACAAAGTGATGTCGAAAATACGTCTTTTCAACGTCTTTGTCACAGAAAGCGTACGTTGAAAAGACGTCCACTGAGGAGCCAGAATGAAAGTTTTTATGACGTCTTTGTTTTTGACGTGTTCTGCGTGTCTAGGTCAAATGTGGTCAAGTGTCTAGGTCAAAAACTAGGTCAAATGTGGACATATTTTCAACATCATTTAAGGTGTCATTTAGATATAATTTATAGTGTTTCTGGACCAAATAAACACTCTCAGGATGCATTTTCAGGATGTAATTTCCTATTTGCCTATATGCGTGATTCATATGGATTACATGATCTGAGAATATTATTTTTTCATTTGAGTCGGTTCATTTAAAGGTAGACATGTCAAGCTTTCTATAGATATATGTCTCATGTCTGTGAGGCGAGTATACGCTGAGTTTCGGTTCATTATTGTGAATATACGTGCTCCAGTTCACAGAAACCGAGACAACAGAAAGCACGTCCTGATTGTTTTCATTATTTTACAAAAGCACAACGTTTTGTTGTTATAGTGAGTTTACAGAAATAAAAGTAGACCCTTTACAGTTTGCATTACTCTTATCTGTATGGCCAGAAATGACGGAGTATTTTAATTTAAATGCCAGAGATCGCGCCGGCACGTCATGCAGTAAGAGCTCTCCACACTAACAATTCAATTCACGTTTATTGTATAAAGCTTTTCACAATGTAAGCAGCTTTACAGAAAATGCATGTTTCTACATTACAATTTAGAGTGATCTGTTATCAGAGGAAACTAAGTTATGTATTTCAGAAAAGTACATATAATAAAATCACAGTTAGATAAAAATGTATTAATTTTAAGAAATGTAGTAATTTAATGCAGATACAATGAGCTCATTGATGTAATGAATACTTGTTTGTTAAAGGGATACTTCAGGATTTAGCATTAAGCTTTGTATCAGTAGAAAACCTGTAGTATTTTCGAATTACTGAGACGAGATATTTATGTATTTTTTGTCTGGAAAAAATCCACTGATGACGCAAAAATTATCATTTTGCGTCATCAGAGGCTTTTTTTGGCCAGAGGCTAAAGACTACAGCCAGTAGTAGGAGCTGTCCCGCATGTTCTCAACGGCCATAGGGGGATCTCACTCACAGAATGTACACATAGTGTCAGCCATCTTTCTTTGGAAGCTAAGCTAACGGGTTCTTGTTCTGTGGAGAAAGCTGAGTAGTAGTGGTTACCATCCTCTTTTTCCCGGACATGTCCGGCCGTCGAGATCGTCCAAAATGTCCAGGATTCGGCTTTTGCTTTCTGCAGTCGCCATTCATTGTTTACATGCACACCTTTTGTTTCAATCTAACTGAATTCTATGGAAGTAAAATAGTCTCAAATGTTTTTGAAACAAAAAGCCTGTTGAATTGCACTACTTGAAAAATAATAGGCATTGCATTAACCATGCTTGCATTTTAATGCATTGTATTTTTAGGGCTTGCATTTTTATGGGCTGAAATTCAACATGGTTGAATGTTTAAGCTGTGAATATTTCAATTAAAAACATTTCAAACACATTTTCATTATTAAAAATTCAATAATCCATATTCACCTTTCATATTTCACTTCCAAAATATTCAAACTGTTTAAAAATACAACCTATAATATTCAACAGGCAATTTTCGGTCCATTTTATTTCGCTTCCACAAATTCGCTTCCACAAATTCAGTGGTTCAAATTCGACAGTAAATTCAACGGAACTGCAGGAAAACCAATAGATTATCGAGCATACTATCCATCTGCTGTTAGTCAATCTCACCAGCAGGTGGAGCAAAAGCACGTGTTGTTGACGAAGACCAGCAACTGTTAGAGCAAGCCATTCATTCATAAAATGAAAATGATTAGTATATGCGGAAAAGATGATAAAGACACAAAAGCTGTGTTTATAACGTCCAGAAACGAACATGCATTTCATGACCTCTTTAACAAAATACTGCACAAAACAGTTTTACCTTAAAACTCTTAAGATGTGACTACTTTATTTCTGTAATATTTCTGATTGGTCTTTATTAAATGATGTCTTTCTCTCGCTGTCATGACTGGATCCTCTCGTAACTCATGGAGTGTTGTCTCATCTACAGATCAGACGGTGTGTGTGATCGATAAGAGCAAAGGCTGCAGTCAGTTTTGCAAGCCAGGCTATCAGTCGTACGAGTGCTCGTGTGCGTACGGCTGGAAACTCAAGCAGAAGGAGAAGTGCGAGCCAGCGGGTGAGTCTCAGTCTCAGGTTATACCTCACAAACACACACAAGCAGCTTACAAAACTGATGACGACTCCTGATAGTGGCATATAGCATAGAAATATATATATATAGCCATAACTTTATATAGTTTCAATATAGCATGTTTTATTAGCATTGTGTATTTATTTTTCATTTACTACATGCCTAGACATTGGTATTATTTTAAAAACACGGAAATAACTGGGTCCACTTTAGACATTCTACTAACTATAAGTAACTTTGCAACTACATGTCAACTAACTCTCATTAGAGTATTAGTAGAAATAGTCAACTCTTGACTCGGAAGTGCTCCTGCTCACAGCATCTTACACATGAGTATCCTGTCTCACACATGTGAAGAGACCATGTGCTTTTATTCCTTTTCATCTGGAAGTAATTTCAGTAATTCCACTCCATATTTACTCCAAAAAAACCATGCACTAAAAATGACAAGCAATACCAGATGGTCTGAGTAAATGTGTACTTCTGTCTTCAGTGTCATTCCCGTGTGGAAAGTTGAGCAGCTTGAGCCAGTGGGACAGACGTCAGTCCGCCAACATACAGTCAGAATATGAGGGAATCGCCTGTGGCCCGGAGGAGTGTCCCTGGCAGGTGAACACACTACTCTTCATCACTACTCTTCATCCTCCCCTACTCTTCATCACACTCTTCATCACACACTAAGTAGTGAGACTACTCTTCATCCTCCACTACTCTTCATCCTCAGTGTTTTAGTCATGTGTTTCCCTCAACACTGCCCATGAAATATCACAATCCTCTGTTCAAATTTCTGTACTACAGCAAAAACACACTAACCTAACTAATATTGATTTAAAACATTATTAAAAACAAATAGTCAGTAATAAAATAAGAACAAATAGTAAAATTACAAGCAATAGCACAAATAAATACAATAAATCAGATATAGCCCTAAGCTGCACATGTGGAGGATTAGAGACCCAACTGAAATGTATATTATGATGTGGTTTTTACAGAAAAATCCATATTGAATCTTCACTGAACATTAGGGTTTGATTATAACATGCATGGACTCATATTCATCATTTAAACTGAGATGAATCGCATGTTATAGGATGTCACAGGACAATTTCAAATGAATGTGAAGATAATTTGCAGCTCGACTTTTATTTATCTGAAGCATTTATCGTAAGGCCGTTCTCATTTTTATAATTTATTTCTAAATGTGCCTGCAAGTTTAACGCATAAGTGTTTGTTTTATTATTCATACCATAACGGTAAATGTCTTTTATCGAAATTTTATAATATATTACAGTTAAAAATAAATAAAATTGTCTCTTCATTTTCAAATGGACAGCATCATATTTAATTGTGTCCGGCAACTTGAGAAAAATGTTTTATTGGGTTTAATTAAGTTAATTAAACATTTAATGATCTATAGGCATTTCACAGATTTCTATTTACACTAATTATATAAAACTATACTGTCAGTACACCATAGTTACACAAATGAACTAGATCTAGGCATTTATATCTGTTCAAAGGGATGGAAACCGTTATAAAAATATTAGTCACCTTTATTTATTTAGTGCTTTTTACAATACAGATTGTTTCAAAGCAGCTTTATAGAGATAACAGGAAAATAATGCAACAAAGTTTGTTTCCAGAAGAAAATAGCGTCACAGTCCAGTGTTCAAGTTATTCAAATTATTGAAAAATTAGGTTAATTAGGATTAACCCTCTGGTGCTATTCGGGTGTCGGAATGTTTTATTTATTTCAATTAAATAAATGACTATTTTTTAGTTTGATAATGTTTTTTTATTCAATATTTTGTATTTTTAGGGAATTTTATGGTACTACATTATATTTACGCTGTATTTATAATCCATTTATTCACGTTTTGAGCATTGATCTGAAAATCTAATTTCCAACTTAAACTGTGGTAAATCTTGAATGCTTTAAAGCAGACTTAAGTTGGATCTCTTTTCAAAGACGACACTTGGCAGATTATTGTTGAAGTGAAAAAAAGTGAACTTAAAAAAAGTTACAGAATTTTACATTTGTTGTTATGAAAAATGCACAAAAATACTATTTAAATTTTTTATATGAAATCTATATTTTCAAAATCACGTTTTACTCTTAAAACTGAGAAAATCAAAGACATAAATCTAAACAAGTTGTGCTCCGAATTTGAGCTTGATATCTCAAAAAATGAGCTTTCAGTGAGAGTGTGTTTGGCGGCAGTACCAAACGCTTCTACTAGAGGAAATTATTCTCCCATTCATTTCCAATGCGCTCATTTTTGGCCACGAGGAGCACAAGTGCGACTATTTTATTCAGGACCATTTAACCTGTTCGAATCATGTCCATGATGTTTTATTTTGTATGTGTGTGTGTGTGTGTGTGTGTGTGTGTTCACGCAGCAAGTGCTAAGACCTTTACCAAGTTTCGTACCATTCCAATGAAGTAAAAAAAATAATAATTACCCTGTGGCTCCCTCTAGTGGAAAACTGGAACATATTGCACATTGAGAGTATAGCATATTAAGCTAATTTGCGTCTCGGATCCCTAGAAAGGCTTTTCTAAAAAGAAAACTACTAATCACAGAATAAAACTAATACAGCATGTCATTTAAACACGTACAAATACATACCTACCTATTTCAGGTCATTTGAGCTGTACCTATTTTAAGGATGCTTCCAACCCTGGCATGAATAACTAATTAAAACAATTATTTTATATATTTAAATATGCATGCAGTTCTGGTTTATTTTAAACCACCACTTTACCTTCGATGTAAAAGACTTTATTTCACGTACTGCTTTAAACTCATTTGGCAACATGTTCCAGAGTTAGGAGCCCTTTACAGAAAAGTCTCTTTATCACTATATTATTCATCCATATTCTGTACGCACACATTTACACGCGGTTGTCACTCATAAGATGCTGTGTGTTTGTGAAGGCGATGCTGCGTCAGGGGTCGACTGGTTTCTGCAGTGGGGTCGTGTTCAGGGAGAACCTGGTCCTCACCTCAGCCCAGTGTGTGAGGAAGTACACCGACTTCCAGGTGGCCGTGGGTGAGTTTCCATTCAAACACACTAAGGCTACGTTTAGATTAATCCGGATACATTTGAAAACGGCGTTTTCGTTTAAATACGTCCATACTGGCGTTTTCTGACGTTTTAGTGTGGATGAGAAACTTTTGGAAAATGCCTGAAAACACTAAATTCTCCATACAGAGATTACTGAGAAAAATACATAGTTAGGCCACGCTCACATATCACGCATAAAAACGCGTCAAAAACGCTAGGCGCGCCGCGTTCTCCTTTTTCCAAAGCGCTCGGGTGGTTGCGCTCCGGAGGCGTCTGTCGTTGCTAAGCTTGGTTCTTGTCACGTGACTTGCGGTGCGCTTGCGGCATTCTGAAAAGTTGAGATGTTTTTATCTCGATGCGGCGCGGACACGCTTGGAAAAAAATGAGCGCGTCGCACCGCGTCGCTTCCATTATGAGCGCGCATACCGCGCGGCTACATTTGAAATAACGAACTTGCGCGCGCAAAAGACGCGATATGTGAGCAGGCCCTTATTGTGCAATTCTTGAAAATTTATATTTCAAAAAAAAAAAAGTTTTACTCTAAAACTGCAAGAAAATCAAAGCAATCTAAACAAGTTCCAAATTTGAGCTTGATATCTCAAAAAATGAGCTTTCAGTGAGATGTTGTTTGGCTGCAGTACCAAACGCTTCCACTAGATGAAATTCATCTCACATTCATTTCTAATGCTCTCTTTTTGACCGCGAGGAGCACAAGTGTGACTATTTTATTCAGAACCGGTTTGAAACATGTCCATGTTTTTTTGTGTGTGTTCACACAGCAAGTGCCAAAACCTTTACCAAGTTTAGTACCATTCCAATGAAGTAAAAAAAAAATTATCTTACCTGTGTGTGATTCTTACAAGGCCTTAAAGGGGTGGTATAATGCCCTTTTCACAAGATGTAAAATACAGTGCTATGCATAAGTTTAGACACCCATGCTAAAGTTGACTAAAAAGAGGAATAAAAAATCATCCTTTGGAAATTGAACTTAATGCCTTAATTTAAAAAATTAGGAAAAATCCAACCTTTAAGGACACCAATTTTCTTTGTGAATGAATAATGTATCGTAAATAAATAAATGTTCTTCCTTAAAATACAAGGTGCATAAGTTTGGACACCCCTATGTTAAATTCCCATAGAGGCAGGCAGATTTTTATTTCTAAGTATTTTTTTTTATTATTTTTTTAGGATACTATGCATCCTGATAAAGTTCCCTTGGCCTTTGGAATTAAAATAGCCCCACATCATCACATAGCTTTCACCATACCTAGAGATTGGCATGGGGTACTTTCCATAAGATCATCTCTCAATGCAAATCAAACTAGCTATTAGGCTAACTGAAATAAAACCATGCCAATCTCTAGGTATGGTGAAGGCTATGTGATAATGTGGGGCTATTTTAATTCCAAAGGCCAAGGGAACTTTATCAGGATGCATAGTATCCTAAATAAAAAAATGAAAAAGAATACTTAAAAATAAAAATCTGCCTGCCTCTATGGGAATTTAACATAGGGGTGTCCAAACTTATGCACCCTGTATTTTAAGGAAGAACATTTATTTATTTACGATACATTATTCATTCACAAAGAAAATTGGTGTCCTTAAAGGTTGGATTTTTCCTAATTTTTTAAATTAAGGCATTAAGTTCAGTTTCCAAAAGATGATTTTTTTATTCCTCTTTTTAGTCAACTTTAGTATGGGTGTCTAAACTTATGCATAGCACTGTAAGTCTCTGATGTCCCCAGAGTGTGTGTGTGAAGTTTTAGCTCAAAATACCCCACAGATATTTTTATATATCATGTTAAAATTGTCACTTTTTGAGGCTGAGCAAAAACACACTGTTTTGTGTATGTTCCTTTAAATGCAAATGAGCTGCTGCTCCTGGCACAGGGGGCGGAGCTTCAACAGCTTGCACTCACTCAGACATGCACATTTCAAAAACGTTTAGTCTTTTATGTTCAAACCGGAGTCAGACAAAGATGGAGAGACTCAAGAAGAAGAGACAACATGTAGAAGCAACAGGACATTTCTGAATGGTTAGTTGATGAATTTATGAAGCTGATGTGTAGTTATCTTCTAGTCATTGATTAGCATATTCTGTCTTGATAATCTAAATCGTGTTCAGGGGGCGGGGTTTATGTAAATTTTAGGTATAGGTTATTTAGGTTAGTAATGTCACTAACCCGGGAGGAATGTGGTGTAGTCTCTACCAGCCGTTTGTTGTAGTCCTTAAAAAGTGATTTCTTTAAAAGCAAATATCTCCCTTTGCTTTGAACTTTGAGTGTTGTAACTTTGCAGATGTTGTTTATGCTCAAACAGCAACATTACACACTAACTAAAGTTAGAAAAGTCAAATCATAATCAACCACCCCTTTAAAGGTGCTGTATGTAACTTTTCCACTCTACTAAAGCATAAAAGTACCATAATATGTCTGCATATATTGGGGAAACATGCTAAGTTCACACACTCGTGTCTCAGAAAAACACTTCTAGTCAGTTATTTTACTTAAAAATGTGCGGAGAAACAACAATCTCCCATATTTTGAATTAGACTGCAGTACCTATTCTGTACAGATCGCAGGTTTAATGTGAGTTTTGTAATCTCTGCAGGGAAGAGGCTGAGCTCGTTTGAGGCCGGAGAGCAGACGCTCCACGTGAAGGAGGTGCACATCCACCCGCTGTACGCCGAGGGCCGGCCGGACAACGACCTGGCCGTGGTGGAGCTGAGGGAAAGGATCGTCTTCAAGAAGCTGGTTCTCCCGGCGTGTCTCCCGGAGCGGGACTTCTCCGATAGCGTGCTCATGGCCGGAGACTTCATGGGGGTCGTCACCGGCTGGAGGGAAGTCCCCGGGGAAACCGGGTTTCAGGGGAACCTCATGCTAAACCACCTGTCCTACGACAAGCTGCCGGTTTGTTCCCAGCGCCACTCCGGACAGGTTTGTACTATCAGGATACATCAGGGTTTTATGGAGTTGCAGGGTTTCCCATTTCACAAATTGTTCTCTTATAATCATACATTAGTACAATTGACCTATTGGTAAGCCCTGCCCCCTTAGTTACTGTTGCTATCTCGGACAAACAAACAGCGTTGCTAACTGTCTTACAATGACAGCTGTCAGTGTGAACCTTGTCCCAAGGTTTTTGACAAATTTTGGATACAGAAGGACCACCTCTCGTCGAGGAGCATTCAAGTGGTACTTATGGAGGGATATATAAAATATTTTAAAATAAATATGGTACCTAAAACGATTAATTTGAAAGCGAGGGTTTTCAGATCACAATGTAAGCAGGAGAAGCCTCATGTTACGGTCGTCACGATATCAGTATGGTCAGATATTTCTGATGAAGAACCAGATCGAGTACTTAAATTATTTCTCAAAAAATTCCAGCCAGTCATTGATAATCACGCCCACATTAAGAAATTGATGATTATGAATTGTAGAGCATCCTGGATTGATAATGAATTAAAAGATTATATGACTTATAAGATAGATGAGGCTAAGAACACAGATAGACAGAAATATTGTAAACTGAGGAATTATATGACAAAACTTAATCAAAAGAAAAATAAACAATACTATGTACTACAGTTAAATAGGAAAATGAATGATGGGAAAAAGCTTTGGCGCACACACAGTAAATAGTATAATGGGAGACATACTGTTACACAACCTACTTCGATGGACTGTGATGGTATTTTTATTACAAAACCCAAAGAAATTGCTAATTATTTGAATAATTATTTTGGTACCAAGGTGTATAAATTGAGGAAAGAATTATCATATGGAACAGACAATAACTTGACCATTTCTTAACATAAAAAATGATATGAGGGTTAAACATTGTCATTTTGAGTTCAGTGAGTTAGAAGTAGAAACGGATACTAAGTTAATAAAGTCTGTATGTAAAGATAAACAATCAGGGATAGATAATATAGATGATAAATTCATCTGAATTGCCAGAGATTATGTTGCGGCTCCAATGCAAAGCCTTACACGACTAACATTTCCACAGGCTTGGAAAGAAGCAAAAATCATTGCATTGCCCAAAGATAGGAAAATACCATTCAGTGGCCCTAATAGCCATCCAGTACGTTTGTTACCAGCGCTAAGTAAGATCTTAGAGATGGCAGTATTCGATCAAATAAAATAATCTGACAACAAATGGTCAGCATGCTTACAGAAAGAGACACTCCACATGCACAGCTTTAGTGCAAATGACGAATGACTGGTAGAGGGATTTGGATAATAAAATGATATGTGGAGCAGTCTTATTAGATTTTACAGCAGCATTTGATCTTATTGATCACAAGCTTCTTCTGGAAACGTTGGAGTGGACCTTCAGCAGTTGCTTGGATGGAAAGTTATTCAGTAAATAGATCGCGAATAGTATTTTTTAATGGAAGCTATTCAGAGAGAATAGGAGTGTAATGTGGAGTTCCTCAAGGGAGCTGTCTAGGACCACTCATGTGTCCAGTTTTGCTAACGATTTGCCTCTTGTTTTAGTGCTAAATTAACAGTGTATGCAGATGATATTACAGTATGTGCGTCTGCACCAGCATCTGCCATCTTGAAAGAGGAGTTTGATACTATAGGAAAGTGGACTTAAGAAAATAAACTGATACTTAATACATCTAAACCAAAGAGTATAGTATTTGGTTCAAATCATTCTTTAAGGTTTGAACCAGAGCTTAGACTATACATAAATAAAGTTATTGGGTATCACCCTCGTCTTGGTCAAAACATATTGACAACACGGTTAATAAAATGGGTAAGGTGTTAGCTGTAGTAAGGCGATGCAGAACATATTTTACATTGGATATAATGAAACTGGTATTAGGTACTCTCTTCTTTCACAGCTGGACTATTGCCAGATAATTTGGGCTAACGTCACCAAAACAGATTTAAGTAAACTCCAGCTAGTACAGAACAAGACTTGCTCTACAATGCAGGGATTAAAGTTCTCCGTCGCTACGACGGATTTCCGTTAATTGCAGCAAGTCCATGACGGATTTCCGTCATTGCGGGTTCCAGTCTGTCCTTAAAGTCTTAAATTCACTTTTCATAATTTTAAGGCCGTAAATAGGCTTTCATTTCTCAAATAGTGTAATAAATATCTTAATTTTAGTTTGAATAGGTCTTAAATTAAGGAAAGACGAGGTGTATTCACCCTGCTGAGGGGGATGTGATCCTCTCTCCACTCTAAGCACTCTGTAATCACTCCGCTCATAGTCCACTCCGGGTTTTCAATTACCGCTCACGGAAAGTGCATGTCAGGCTACAGCTGAGCGCTGAGGTAGAACTATATTTCAGTGACACACTTATAATGCAGGTAGGGCTGGGCGATATCGATATAAAAAATATATCGATATATTTTTTAAATGCGATATGGAATTAGACCATATCACATCGATATAGTTCAAATTTGCGCTGTGATCCTTGCTCCCCGCGCATCCGCTCCTCCTTTTCCACACTGCGTGCGTGTTTAGAGCATGTTATGTTATGAGAGGCGAATCATGACTACTTCAGAAAACCCAGCACAATAGGAACTACCAGGCAGGCAGTGACATAAGTGTACGCTGAAATAAAGTTTTTCTCCTCAGAAAAACGGACTTTCTTGTCCTGTCAGTCGTTATCCTGTTCTCGTAGCGCACACTCAATTGCACGCGCAAATTCAGCGGCGCGCGCTGTATTGCTTCACTGATCAAGTGCAAAAGAAACGTCTCTGGTTACTCACGTAACCTTAGTTCCCTGAGAGGAGGGAACGAGACATTACGTATGGGGAAATCCATTTTCCTCGAATTATGAAGTCTGATTTGAATAACTCTTTTGCTTGCAAATAGCCAATGGCGATCCCGCCTTCACCTGATTGGCTGACAACTCCCAATATAGGTGACGGCGGGCGCCAAAAACCTCAGAATCTTAGCTGAACGAGAGTAAGGAGACAGAAGTCTTTCCCACACGGCATGTTACGTAATGTCTCGTTCCCTCCTCTCAGGGAACTAAGGTTACGTGAGTAACCAGAGACGTTCCCTTATCGAGTCGGTCTCTCGACATTACGTATGGGGAACAATAAAACCCCCGCTGTGTGGGAAAAGCACGGCCCAGCTCGCACGAGCTCAAGTAGAGCACAAGCATAATCCCTACCTCACACAGCTCAGGTTCAGGCACCGGACCTGGTTGAAACACCTACTGGCACAGAGCCAAGTCGGCGCCCGCACCAACGTAGCCCCGCTCACCTAGTTAAGCAACACTGAACTGAAGTGAATGGGGGATTGCAGCAATGTGATTGGTGCTTAGGAATACACTGCCGGCAAAAATGCGGGCATAATAAGGGGACATAGATATAGTGAACATAATGCAACTATTGCAAATGGCTCGCACTGCTTACACGACCTGGTCGAAACCATGACTAGAGCGCGCGCCGACGGGGCGTGTCTGTAGTCTAATCCAATGAGAACTCAGCTCCCTCTCCCTGCACTGACAGTACATGTGGTGCGAACGAAGGAATATCCAAGTTATAGAATCTCGCAAACGTGTTGCGAGAGGACCAGCCTGCTGCGAAACAAATGTCCTGAATAGACATGCCCTTCGCCCATGCCCACGATGACGCCAAACTCCTCGTGGAGTGGGCGTGCACCCCTATAGGGCAAGCGGCTCCCCGGGCAGCATAAGCCAGTCGCACAGCCTCCACTATCCAGTGCGCTAACCTCTGTTTCGACAGCGCGCCGCCTTTCTTGGCACCCGCGTAGCAGACGAAGAGCTGCTCTGAAGTTCGAAAATGGCTAGTTCTGTTCACATAAGCACGTAGGGCACGCACGGGGCACAAAGCGTACTTCTGAGACACTGAATCACTGTCGTCATCGGAAAAAGCTCGAATTGTAACCACCTGTGCTCTGAACGGCGTTGAGAGCACCTTAGGCGAATAACCTCGCTTGGGTAAAAGTCTGACCATGCAATCGTCCGGTCCAAACTGCATACATGCGCTGTTTACTGACAGGGCATGTAAGTCCCCCACCCGTTTCCCGCAGGCTAGCACGAGCAGAAGCGCCGTCTTAAATGAGAGCACTTTAATGTCGCTAGACTCAGCTGGTTCAAAAGGTGGGTCGGACAGTGCACTAAGTACTAACGACAGGTCCCAGACCGGCATCTGACGAAGGCGGGGGGGATTAAGCCGCCTAGCCCCTCGCAGAAAACTTGTTATCAAGGGGTGTTTCCCCACTGAATGGCCATCTAGCGTATCACGAAAAACGGCAATAGCGGCCACGTAGACTTTCAGTGTAGATGGCGCACTACCAATATCCAGACGTTCCTGTAGGAAGGTCAGAATAACGGAAATATCGCAATTCCTGGGGTCCTCCTTTTTGACAACACACCAGTTAGCAAAAACTTTCCACTTCAGAGTGTATAAGCGCCTCGTCGAAGGGGCTCTAGACTCTGCTATTGTCTGCAGCACTCGCTGTGATACTCCGCGCTGACCTGCCACACATGCAGGTCCCATAGCTCCGGGTTGGGGTGCCATATGGTGCCCTTCGCCTGAGATAGGAGGTCCCTTCTCGGTGGTATCCGCCACGGGGGAAACCGCGACATGTTCACCAGCTCCGGGAACCACGGCTGGTTGGGCCATTTGGGCGCTACCAAAATTAACGCACATCTCTCCTCTCTGATCTTTTGCAGCACCAGCAGCATTAACTTGATCGGAGGGAAAGCATACTTCTGTCCCTTCGGCCAGTGGCTCGACAGTGCGTCTCCCTCTAGGGGGGCTGTTGTCAATGCGAAGTACAGCGGGCAGTGTGCGTTCTCCTGCGATGCAAAGAGGTCGATCTCCGCTTTGCCAAACAGATTCCAGATCATGTTTATCGTCTGCGGGTGAAGCCTCCACTCTCCGTGCACAATGCCGTCCCTGGACAGCATGTCCGCGCCGCAATTCAAACTGCCCGGCACGTGCACTGCTCGAATCGACAGGAGAACTCTGTCCGTCCATAATAGCAGCCGTCTTGCTAGCCCCTGCAGGGATCGCGAACGTAAACCTCCGTGGCGATTGATGTACGCCACCACTGCCGTGTTGTCCGTTCTGATGAGAACATGACGGTCTTTCACAAACGGGAGGAAACCCCGCAGCGCTAGATGAACCGCTTCCATCTCCAAGCAGTTTATATGCCAGCGCGTCTGGTCCCCTGTCCACGTACCGAATGCCGGTCTGCCATCGCAGAGGGCTCCCCAGCCTGACAGTGACGCATCCGTAGTGACCACTACTCGTCTGACCACTCTGCCCAAAGCAGTACCCTGCTCTAACATGGTCGAATCGAACCAAGGCGCTAGAGTCTCCAGACATGAACGCGTTATAACAAGGCGTTCCGTTCCTGCTCTCCACGCCCGCGGCTGTACTCGGCTCTGTAACCAGTGTTGAAGCGGTCTCATGTGCAACAAGCCCAGTCTGCAGACGGAGGCTGCAGCTGCCATCAGACCGAGTAGCCTCTGAAACGTTTTTAGGGGAATGGCTCTGCCTTGAACGAATAGGGCTAATGCATTGCGAATCGACTGGATTCTCGACTCTGACAGCTTCGCGATCATAGCGCGCGAGTCCAGCACCATACCGAGGAATGTGATAGACTGGCACGGTTGAAGGGCGCTCTTCTGCATGTTCACAGACAGTCCCAAACCCGTTAGGTGGGCGAGGAGTCTGCGTTTGTGTTCCTCGAGAACACACTCCGACCGCGCGATGACTAACCAGTCGTCGAGATAGTTCAGAATGCGCATTCCACTGAGCTTCAGGGGAGCAAGCGCTGCATTCATGCACATTGTAAATACACGGGGGGCGAGAGCCAGCCCGAACGGCAACACTTTGAACTGGTATGCCACACCTTCGAATGCAAAACGGAGGAAGCGCCTGTGATGCGGGGCTATCTGAATGTGGAAGTATGCATCCTTCAGATCCACTGCAATGAAGTAATCGTCGGGCTGAATGTGCGCGAGGATCTGCTTCACAGTTATCATTTTGAACGCGCGTTTCGCGAGCGCTTTGTTCAGTAATCTCAGATCTAAGATGGGGCGCATACCTCCGTCCTTCTTCGGTACTAGAAAATAACGGCTGTAGAAACCGGAATTTCTCCGCTCTTCGGGTACTATCTCTACTGCTTGTTTGGCCAGGAGAGAAGAGATTTCTGCCCGAAGTAGCGGGGCGCTCTGTTCCGACACCTCTGTCATAATCACACCGCCAAAGCGGGGTGGTCTGCGAGCGAATTGGAGTGTATAGCCGCGTTTTATTGTGTTTAACACCCAATATGATGCCGTCGGGAGCGTCGACCACGCGCCCAGGTGGCTCGATAAGGGGGGTTTTAATGCATGCTGCGGCGGGGGCTGAGCGCCAGCCACCGGGGAAGCATTGACCGCTACATGAATGACAGGTGACTCGTCCGCGGCTTTTCGCACGGGGACATAAACAGCCACCTCCTCGGGTTCCCCCGAGCTTCCGCTCTGCGAAACGTCCCCTGGGGGAGAGGTTTCGCTTATGACGCGGGTAATAGTGTAGGGAGGAAGAAAGCTCTTTTGCTGAGACATGTAATGCACTTTGTTTATTGAAACAGAACACAGCGGTTTCAAAATCAAGACATTCACTTCGAACTCTGGGCGGGAACACGCCCTCTTTGCAACGGGTCCGACGAACACGTCCCGTGCTCTCTTCCCCCCGACACGCACATCAGGAACGCTGCCCCTTCTTGCCCGTCGGGCGCCCTTGGCTGCTAGAGGCCGGCTTCGCACCAAAACGGGGCTTTCTAAACTGCCTCTGGCGGAAGGGAGGCTCCGGCTCGCGACGCTCTGCCGCACTCGGGGACGCGCGCCTGGTGTGTCCCGCCGGGCGCTGTGCTGATGAAGACCTGGACCTCGCTGCGGGGGGGGGCTTGAGACCGTTTCGGCAGGAGATGAGGCATCATCTTAGATTGCTTGACGGTCTCGGCGTACTTGTCAGATAGTGACTCCACCGCAACACCGAAAAGACCCGTAGGGCTCACCGGCGCGTCCAGGAACTGCCTTTTATCCGCGTCGCGCATCCCTGACAGCGTCAGCCACAGATGGCGATGTAGGGCCACCAGACTGCCCATATTGCGGCCGATTCCCTGGGCGATCTTTTTAGACGCCGCCAGAGAGAGATCCGCCGCCGTGCGCAGTTTCCTGAGCAGCTCCGGGTCCGGGCTTCCCTCATCCAGGGACCCTAGGAGTCTTGTTTGGAAAACTTGCAAGATCGCCATCGTGTGGAGGGCAGATGCTGCATGTCCAGCTGAGGTGTACGCTTTCTCGGCGATGTGGGCAGTAGCCCGACATGGCCTAGAAGGCAGCTGGGCGGTCTTCCAGCCGGGAGCAGACGCCAGATGGGCCGCGATGGCATCCTCAACGGGAGGCAGTCGCGCGTACCCCAATTTCTCCGCTCCTTCTACTGTCGTGAGCAGTTGGGTACTTTGTGCATGGGCTCGGGCTGAAAAAGGGGAGCGCCATGACCTGGTGAGCTCCTCGTGGACCTCCGCGAAAAAGGGCGCGGGTCTCCGCGGGCTTTCAGCCTGACGGCCCGCGCCGAGGAAGGAACCGTCCATCCATCTCTTAGACGGCAGCTCCTTGGGAGCTGTCCACTCCAGCTCCAAATCCGCCACAGCCTCTGTGAGAATGGCCATAAGCTCTGCGTCCAACGAGGCGGGGGCGCCTTCAGATGGAGACTCAGACCACGCTCCCGGGTCGGAGGCACTGGTAGACATGGCGTCGTCACTGTCGTATCCAAACGAGACCATCTCCCGCGCTTCTTCGGGAGGGCGGAAACTGGCCTCAGAGTAAGATAAGGGCTCTGTCACGTGAGGATGGCGTGGGTGTTGGGCCGACGCCAGCGCCTCGACAGAATCCACAGATGGAGTTCTCTGCCGTCTCCCGGTCCGCGGCTCGGGGGCGGCAGACTGGGGAGAGGCAGGAGAAACAAGACCGTCGTTACGTGTAACGGCCAGCCTTGCACGAAGGATCTTAACGGGAAGCTCCTCACAGGCAGGACATCCCGATTCTCCGAATGCCGCCTCCGCGTGGGCCCGACCCAGGCACTGCACACACTGCTCGTGTGCGTCTGGGAATTCGATGGGTCCACCACACATGCGGCAAAGAGACATGATGATAATCCACCGGAACGCGAGAGGGGATATTATTCCTTACTATATTCCGCTCTAATGCGTACATCAACGGTGAAACCAGACTTCGAGTGAAGAAAAAGATTCTGAGGTTTTTGGCGCCCGCCGTCACCTATATTGGGAGTTGTCAGCCAATCAGGTGAAGGCGGGATCGCCATTGGCTATTTGCAAGCAAAAGAGTTATTCAAATCAGACTTCATAATTCGAGGAAAATGGATTTCCCCATACGTAATGTCGAGAGACCGACTCGATAAGGGAACTACGAGCATGCAACGCCGTTACGTTGTAAATTACACGAAATAAAAGTAATGCAGGTATGATTCTCATTCTATTCACCATTTCCATGTTTCATTAACAGTTATTGTTAATATTGTGTATTCACCATGGTAACTGTCGTTTCCATATAACCCCAAAATGCCACTATTTTTCTTTGTGTTATTTTTTATATTTTTAAATGACTGTAGTGGCTCATACCAACATTGTATTAACAAAAACTAGTTTGGGACTGCTATTTAATAGCTTTAGCCTAGGCCTAATGTTTACAGTGCTATGCATAAGTTTAGACACCCATACTAAAGTTGACTAAAAAGAGGAATAAAAAAATCATCTTTTGGAAACTGAACTTAATGCCTTAATTTGAAAAATTAGGAAAAATCCAACCTTAAAGGACACCAATTTTCTTTGTGAATAAATAATGTATCGTAAATAAATAAATGTTCTTCCTTAAAATACAGGGTGCATAAGTTTGGACACCCCTATGTTAAATTCCCATAGAGGCAGGCAGATTTTTATTTTTAAAGGCCAGTTACTTCATGGATCCAGGATACTATGCATCCTGATAAAGTTCCCTTGGCCTTTGGAATTAAAATAGCCCCACATCATCACATAGCCTTCACCATACCTAGAGATTGGCATGGTTGTATTTCAGTTAGCCTAATAGCTAGTTTGATTTGCATTGAGAGATGATCTTATGGAAAGTATCTCTAGGTATGGTGAAGGCTATGTGATGATGTGGGGCTATTTTAATTCCAAAGGCCAAGGGAACTTTATCAGGATTCATAGTATCCTAAAAAATAAATAAAAAAAATACTTAAAAATAAAAATCTGCCTGCCTCTATGGGAATTTAACATAGGGGTGAAGAACATTTATTTATTTACGATACATTATTCATTCACAAAGAAAATTGGTGTCCTTAAAGGTTGGATTTTTCCTAATTTTTTAAATTAAGGCATTAAAGGTATAGCGGAGGATCTTTTTACTTCCGGGTGGATACCCTATACTATTGGTCCTCCTAATTGTCAATCATTCTGGTGAATCAATCAAACTTTTCAAAAAGTGGAGAGGGCGGGACTTATCTAAAATTCGGAAAGATCCTCCGCTATACCTTTAAGTTCAATTTCCAAAAGATGATTTTTTATTCCTCTTTTTAGTCAACTTTAGCATGGGTGTCTAAACTTATGCATAGCACTGTATTTATTAGTACTAGTCTTTACTATTAGTCATATTCTTGCAATTTATGTTAAGTAAAGGGGAAAAGTAACTTACTTGTGTGTTAACAAATTTTGTGTAAACGTGTTATAATTTGCATATATATATATATATATATATATGCAAATTATTAATTATATTAGTATGTTCCATGCCTGGTTTTCATAGATTAAAATATAGCTTTTAAAATACGCCTACTGGCAATATTAAAGCGGTTTAAAACGTCTCCCCTTAAAACGCTATTGGTCTCGACTATTTAAAAAGTTAAAGGAATATGACTTGGCCTAAAAAAAAAATTTCAGTCAGAAGAATTTTTTTCACTTTAATCCCTGTCTACAATGTCCATATGGCACAAATATTGACTGAGGCAATTTCATTAGCAACATGGAAGGTTTTACAGTATAAACTCCATTGGATCGTACAATCAATTAAAATGCATTTTAGAGTCGTACACATATGCCACTAGACAGGCAACAGAAGGCAGATCTTCACTCCTCAAGGCAAACACTAATGTCCTCAAACGTACAGTAGTATATAGGACAATGAAAACATGGAGTTCTCTACCATTGTCATTCAGAATAACAGACATTAGGTTATGCATAGACGTTAGTTGTTATAAGTGTTAGACCATAGACATTATTTGATGTTGGACCCTGATTTGTTATTGACAGTATTTTAATGTCTTTTGTGTATGTGATAATAAATAATGTATGTTTGTATGTGTTGTGTGGACCCCAGGAAGACTAGCTGTGCTCTTGGGCATAGCTAACGGGGATCCAAATACATAAACAAATAAACAAAAAATATATACAATAGTGGATTTAACATTAAAATTTAACTTCTAATGTTAAAACGTATGTTTTTAATGCAACTTTCTCCCTTTAAATACTTTGGTCAGTTCAAGAACAATTTATGCAATTTTATATTATTTATTTAAAGAATTAAAAGAGCGGTTTCATGTCTATGTCTATGTTTTGTTCAACTGGTCGAGGTTGATATGGGATTTAAGAAGTAATTAGTAATAAGTGATTAGAAAAAGTGAATAGAGTAACCTAATTACACAGTTGAAGATGTAATTAATGGCTAGTAATTAATAATTTTTTTAGAGGAACTTACCCAACACTTTCGCAGTACATTCGCGGCAATCCATTACATTACACATTTAAGGTAATCTGACTACTTTTTGATTACTTTTTGATTACTTTTGTCCTAACTCGTTTATCACACTGAATTGAATAGGATAATGTTGTACAATATTAATAGAAAAATACAATGAGAAAGAAAATATATTCTATTCTTTGTTATCAACAACATGAGGTGTATTAAATATCACATTACGTTTAATGAAAAGCTATTAATCAAATCATAAAAATAAAAAAAACACACTTACTAAAGAAGATTAAAAATATAGATATTTTATTTGTTTACCTGCATGTCATGTGACCATTAACTGAAATCAGAGAACAGTGAAATTAATTGTTTTTATTATTATTACTGACTTAATTTTATTATTGACCTAACTATAAAATATTGCGGAGCCCCTGCATTGCATGAAAATATGAAATGATGTGAATTTGTGCTTTTTAAAGTTTTTGAAAGACAAAAGCCTCCCAGAGACAGTAATTCACGGTTAAACGACTCAAAACAAACCCCACAGACCTGGAAGAGCTTCTGAACGGATAGACAGGACCGTATAAGCAGGAAGCTTGTCTAGAAAGGAACATTTGAAAGATAAGAAGTAGGGAGAATCAATGAATTATAATTAATTTACTGCCATTGTGAGAATAACATGTTGTTCTGATCCAGCTGGGGATCAAACTCCGGTCTCCGGTGTGTGTGTGTGTCCTTGATGCTGACCACTCCACCACTGAGTGCAGAGGAATATGAATATGAAAACAATGAGACCACTGAGTTTTACCTTTGGCTTTTTACTTCAGAGAGAAAAACAAAGCATGAGCAACAGTCTTAGGCAGCGCTTTAGATGAGTGTGTCACACATGCTAACTCAAACAACTCCCCTCGGGAGGCAATCCAAAACAGAAGAGATCTTCTTAAACATCTATCCACCACAGTCCACAAAAAGGTAACAAAAAACATTCGATCCAAGTGGATTCAACCCAAAAATCCTTGACAATGACAACCCTTAGACCAACATCAGGCCTGAACAAGAACAAAAGGCCTTAATTGTAGGGGTGTAACGGTTCACAAAATTCACGGTTCGGTTCAATACGATACAGTGGTGACACGGTTCGGTACGCTTTCGATACAGCAAAAAGAAAGAAATGCCAGAGAAATTCCCTTGATTTTTTTTTTTATTTATTATTATTTATTAAAACTAACATCATAAAGTATGATCTTTTTTTTACTTTGAACAATGATGGAGCTATACTTGACCCATCTTCTGGGGTGTCTTCTTAGCAGCATATAAAACAAAAACAGCTCCTTATAAAAAAATGTAATGTATTTTTGTAGTAGTTATAAACAGGTTTATTTTATTTTAGTTTTATTTTAAGTTTGCAAGGCACATTTGAGGGCAGCAATTTTATTCATAATGTCGAAATAATTCAAAAGCAAAACGATTAAAAAATTAATATTTGAGAGTGGAAATGGCAGCCACCTACTGGTTACAATGGTCTTTTTTATTTTTAAATAAGTGTATTTTTTCCTACATCTAGAAACTTTTAGTTTTATAAATGGGGGTAATCTTTAGATCTATGGTTAATAACAGAGAAATGTGAATGCTTCTCACTAGATCTCGCAGCGATGTTATTATTTCTGTGGCGAACTCAAAAGCTTTCTTTACTGGATCTCTTAGCGCTGTGTAGTAACAGTGTCGCTTGATCAAGATCGGCTCGCGCTGCACTGACATTGGTCCAAACTGATAAACGGTCAGTAAAGCAGAAGCACAAATGATTAGCGCATGATTGAGTTAGCCATTTGAAGTTGGGCAACGTTCTGGTGTTCGCGCCAGCGCGACTGCTATCTAAATTTTGGTCGGCAGGAAAAATGGTCCAGCGTATTGTTCGGTTTGTAATGCGTATTGCGTACCGAACCGAAAGCCTTGTACCGAACGGTTCAGTACGAATACGTGTATCGTTACACCCCTACTTAATAGGGTTTGACATTAGGGACTCTATTTTAACGATCTAAGTGCATGGTCTAAAAGCGCACGCCACAAGTTCACTTAGGGTGTGTCCAAATCCACTTTTGCTAGTTTAACAATTGGAAAAATGGTCGGTGCTCCCGGCGCATGGTCTAAAAGGGTTGTCCCTATTTTCTTAATGAGTAATGGGTGTGTTTTGTGATTTACGTGCGTTAAACCAATCAGAGTCTCATCTCCCATTCCCTTTAAATGCCAGTTGCGCTCGCGCCAAGGCAGATTCGCTATTTACATGACGGAATTTGATAGTGGAAAGACCGAACGCGTCTCCAGAGCGCAAACGGATCTGCTCGTGCACAAGCAGAACATCTACGGGACAAGCCGAATTCATTCCACCATATCTTTATGTACACAATAGAGAATTAATCTGGGTTGAAATAACGCCATCTAGTGGTGAAGTCAAGGGGCTTCAGACAAAACATTACAACATGTAATCAATAATAAAAAAGTAACTGTAGTCTGATTACGAGTATTTTAAAACGTTATATAATCTTAGTACTTAAAATCCAGATAACATGATGCAATCAGTTACTACAGTAGATAAAGAGTTTTCAGCTCTCCTTGGCTATATCAATACAGCCGGTGGACAAAACTGTCAGAGAGAGAATTATAATGAATATCTCAGAGATTAGACCTTTAGAACAAAGATCAACAGCAAGCAGAGAGAAAGGGCTGGATTGTGAGGGACGTTTGGGAAAATAATTATGAACAAAGTCTTGTATTTGTAAGGGCTAACTGTGTAAGAGAAGACTGAAATGTACAGTACAGGGGGATGAAATTTATAAAAGTTGTTATAGTGTAAATGACTGACTTGTTTTATTTTGTCTCTAGGTCACCAATAAGATGGCCTGTACGCTGCCTCGATCTAAAGCGGATTGTGTGTTTGGATCCGGCAGTCCTGTGCTCACCCGGTACCGAGAGGTGCTGTTCCTCACCGGCATCATCAGCCAGCCCCCGGGAGCCGACTGCCGGAGCGGATACGTCCTACAGAAAGTGTCCCGCTTCCTGCCATGGCTGAACTCCTTCACGACGCCCTAGCCAGAGAGAAAACCATACGCTTCACCCGTGTTATTTAAGGTCATATTACCCTGGTTTCCACTTACAGACGTAATGGCAGCACTTTATTTTACAGTGTCCTTGTTGCATATGTAACATGTACTTATCATAGTAATAATAGTAAATTATGCATAATCACATGCAACTAACCCTCAACCAAATCCTAATGTTGTTAATTAATATTACTCATTTCTTAACCCTCATCCTTCCCTCGTGTCCTGTAACAAATCTTTCACTCGCGGGTCAAAATGACCTGAAGCCCTTAAATTATACTTTTTTTTTTTTTTTTTTTTGTGTCCAGAAAGCTTATTTTATTTAATTTTGATAATATTTTTTCTATTTTTTAATGCAATGTTTTTGGGAGATTGATTATATTATTTACCCTTAAATTACTAAATTACTTTGTATGTATTATTTACTGATCAAATCTAGTAATTTAAAGGTAAATAAAAAATAAAAATCTCCCCCCAAAAAATGCATTAAAAAATAGAAAAAATATTATGAAAATTAAATAAAATAAGCTTTCTGGACCAAAAAAACAAACAAAACAAAACAAAAAAAATAATTTAGGGGCTCTGGGTCATTTTGACCCGCGAGTGAAAGATTAAATTACTAGATTTGATCAATAAATAATAATATTAATTTAGTAATTTAAGCACATTTCTCACATTCTTTCAACTTAAATTCAAAATAGCACAATTTAATGCATAACCCTTTTAATTCAGCTCAAAATATCTAACATTGGGTGTCTTTGCCGACCTCTTGTGGAAAAAAATATATATAAGATGATATTTTATGCCTCTTGCCACTAGATGTCCTTATAGCTCTATATGGAGCAAATGAGCTGTTCCTCTGGGTCCTACGGTCAGTTCATTCAGTGTGCAAAATTTTGAGCATTTTTAGTTTTTTCTGTGTGTACTGAAGCATTCCTCGATTTCTATTCATTCTTAATGGAGTCAAATTGACCCTCGGAAACCCACAAAACCTTGAATCCATTAAAAAAAAATTGTGTATTCATGGTTCAACTGTGACTAATGTCTTGGGGTCTTGGACCCCTCTGATGAACAAAAAAAAAAGAAAATTCCTTGTCAAAATGACCCAAGGGAAGGATGAGTTAAATATATAATTACACTGTAACAATGACACCTTAAAAAAAAGTGTAACCCTATATGCTTATTATACTTATACCTGTATATTATGTAGTAGTTACAATAATTGGGTAAAAACTAGGTACTAACCCTGAACCAATCCCTAAACCCAATCTGAACCCATGTAGTTAGCTTATATTATTCAGCGCTTTCTTGGCAAGTACACTGTAAGTACACATACTGTAACATAAAGTGCAGCCCACATAACTCATGGTGTTGTGCTCAGCCATTCAACAAATGATAAAGTACAGCAGGTACAACGGGTCAGATTTGTGATGCAACTCCTCCTGTTTTATTAGCAGACTCTTCGTTTTCTCTGAAATAACATGCACTGATAAATATTTCTCAATAACACAATGTGTATGAATGAATGGGTCGTGACATTCTTCTTTTTTAATTGTTTAATTTTCCCTCAAAAAATGGTTTGGTTTGTTTTTTTGTACCAAAACTCACCTAGTAATATACGGCCATTGCATAACTAATGAGCATGAGAAGTGCAGATGGAATAAATGAGGAACTAATACATGTACCTTTGTAGTTTTCTTTTTTTTCTAAGCTTGACTTTGGGACAGCTGTTCAGAAATATGTAAACGAGTGATGTTGAGGAACCTTGACTATGCATTTTATCATATAGATACTGCTGTGATTCTGTGGATAAGTGACTCCTCGCCATAAATATAAGAATAATAATAAAGAGAGAGAGAGAAAAAAAAATTCTGGATAAATTTAGAATCACGATTTTCCCATGATTCTGAACAGACGACTAAACAAAATGAGTGATTTACTAGAGATTCTGACAAAGTGTTGCTGCAGTCAATTTAAAGGTGTTTAGTTAAAAATGTCTATTCAAAACTTAATTTGAATGAATTATTTTCCTTTAGTTGTCTAGCGCCTGTAAACTGTTTGTGTCTTAAGGATTGTCCCACAGGTGCATGTGCAATTACTGAAGCATGAAATACCTTTCCAATAAAGATCTGTAAAGCTTATCTGGAATTTACTCAATTGTCTTTGAAATGCACTATCCTGAGAAAGGGAGTTAATGTATTAGGTGATGTTAAATCATTAAACCCCCCAGAGTTTTCCAAACACTGATTTACAGTTTATGTCATAATTATTTATATGCTATGATTATCGGAGCCAGTAGCCTATATAGGGAACTCGAACTGCGTCGATGCCGCTTTTGGGGAACCGTGAACCGGTGTCTGAAAAACTATACAATCATGCCAAGCGAATTTGACCGGCAATAGCCTATGACGTCACTACTAGTTCGACCCGGAAGTATAAAATTGGCGCCTAGAGTACATATCATTCTCTTTTCGTCTTCAGGGACTGTTTTGTCTGATTTGCAATCACCTGAAAAAGGTAAGAATTATGGCAAGTGGCAAGCGTTTCAAGTGTGGGGGTCCGTGTCTCAGGTTTCTGACACCAGGTGACACACACAACTTGTGCGTTTACTGTGTGGGCGAAGAGCTCTTGAGAGACCTGATTGTGCAGAATGTGAGAGTTTTCCTCTGAGAAAACTCTGCTCTCGTCGGGCCCTCTTCTCGAGGGACAGGCATCTGGGCCCAGTGGTTCGGGTCCGGCTCGTGCTGAGGCGCTAGACTCGGATCATGGGGTTCCCAGATGGAGGGATGTGTTCACCTGGTTCGAGGATCAGAGACAGGGCCAGAGGTTCAGCGTCGTGTATAAGTGACACAAAATATGTTTTATACAGAAAGTTAACAATGATAGTGGTAACAAGGTGGGGATCAACTTATGAGATGATCCCTGGCATCAGAGAAACGGGTCGCACTGTCCTCACTCACACCGGTACTGGAGCACATTAGCAGTGAAATCCTCTCTGAGCAAGATGAAGACAATCTACTCATCTTACTCATAACTTGCCTTATTTATTTATGTTTTTTTGTTTTGTTTTTTCATTAAAAAAGTTTGTTATAATAAACCATATGTTCATCCCAAAAACCCTAATCTGTTTTCATTCATTTAAGGGCCATTGTAGCTGATGATTATAATCATAATGATTGTTTAACACCATATGAAACCGTGATATTTTCTGAGACGATTATCATACCGTGAAAATCTCCGTTACAGCCCTAGATTGGAAAGAGGTTACAATCGTAACCTTATGCCGAGTTCAGACTGCACGATTTTCAGAGTAGTCGGGTCACTGTTCTTTTCACACTGCATGACTATCCAGGGTAACATTCAGTTGCTGGTGTGTTCACACTGCACGATGCATCGGCGACAGGAGGTTTCACACTGCATGACTTTCAGGAGGAAGAATCGCCGACAACTTCTGTCTGGTCCGCCCTTGTTTTTTATTATTATTATTCTTTTTTTATGTCTGTATCCTTTCATTTGCAATAAAAAATAAAAATAAGAATACATTTGAGTGTTTGGGAAGTTATTCCCCATACACAAATGCAATGTATTCAACTATATATGAAAAACAGTTTTTCAAAGATTGAAATATATTTTTAAAATATATATATATTTTCAAAATGCATAAAGATTCAATCTTAAAATGTTATCTCCATGTTGCAAATAAGTGTACATATTTGTGACAATAATTCATGCATCATGTCATGTATACATTTTTTTTTTATAAATGTATGATTTTTAATCAAGTGAGTTACTTTTTTGCTATTTTTTTTTTCCATATTATATATAAAATGATATTGAATACATTCAAACACTGGATTATATTGTGATATTTATTGTCAATGTGCATTCATATTCTCATTCTGTTTACAGTGAACACTTGAGATACATTACAATCCACTCGATATATTATCAGGTTTCAGGAAAAGCATTTGATCTAATATTCTGATTTAATTTACTGCATCAGTGCTGGCGTAATGACTTTATAAGCAGATTGGGTCGATACTAAGTAAAAGCTTCTGTCAGTGAGAGAATAACAAGTGCCATGTGCAAATCTCAACCAGAAAACATTATTATTTTACTGATAATATTTACATTTGTGACTCACAAGAAGAGGAAGGGTCAAAGGAAGAGCTTTAGTTGTGTGTGTGTGTCTCGTTCACTAAAGGGTTGAAGAAGTGTATTCATGTTTGACTTTTTCCTACAACCCACAGAGCATCACACGCTTTAATCTCACTGCTGGCTCACGATCATTAATATAGAGACATTACTTTACAGATTTATTCCAATAACACCTTTAATATCGAAGAAGAGTACAAATTATAATGATTATGTAATATGATGTATAATATGGTATAATTTAGCAAAATGTTAATTTTTCTAGCTAACTAAAACATTCCGTGACATTGTTCACAAGCTGTTTCATTGAGGTCTTTCCTCTGATTAAGTGATTACTCGAGACATGATAGAGATTTCGGGAAGAGGATCCATTCACCAATCAATAAACCTTGAGCGGACATGCAACGTTCAACTCACTGTATATGAAGTTCTTCTCCGTCTGCTGGTCGAACAGGAACAAACTCAATTGCTTTTGCAATAATTGTAGCTGTATTATATATTTTTTGTATGTATTTTATAGTTTTCACATGATTTTATATCATTTTATTCATTGATTTGTTCAATACACACAGTATTGCTGTGTTATTACTGTATCTCTTCAGTTAAAACCAAAAACATAGACTGTCCGGTCAAGTGGACATCTGAAAAAACTTTCAGATGTGTTGTTAAGAGCATTAAAATCAGTGATATAACCCTGACCACACATGAACAGGTTCATTTTGTCCACATGATAGACTCTTTTAACCCTAATCTGTTTCTATTGGTTTCCATTTATATGGAATCATATATATTCACCAAGATCTGAACTAGTCAGACACTCTTAAAGGTCCTATCAGTTCACACCCATTTGGTGAGGTTGAAAGTTGAAAGTTGAAAGTTTATTTTGCACATATAACATTTAAAATACAACTTTACAAATCCATAAAAGAAGAAAACAAAAATACTGTGCGGGAGAGAGTGAGAAGACCATGAGGTCTTATAAAACCACCTCCCCAAAATCACATTTAATGGACATAAAATTACATGATCAAACAAGACAATACAATCAATACATCAATCATTTCAATATAACAAATTAACAAGATAAACTTATTTACATGTTAACATTATTTTCAGCTCTCTTTTGAAAGAGTTTAGAGTGGTTTTAGTCTTTAAAATGGGGTCTAAATGATTCCAGGGGGAGGGCCCTCTGTATTTCAGTGTAGATTGATTGGCTGTAGTTCTACAAAAAGGAAGATAAAAATCTTTACAGTGCCTTGTGGAGTAGGCATGAACATCCGAAGAATACATGAAAAAGTTCTTAAAAGCTCTGGGCATAATATTTATCATATTTACATACTTGTACATAAAGATATTTATGCAATAGATGTTAACATTAAATATTGTCAAAATGTTATATTTTATGAAAAGCGGAGCAGATGATGACGATCTATTTGAATTACTCATAATTCTTAAGACTTTCTTTTGTATTAATAAAATCTTATTTAGATATGTTTGGCATGTTGCACCCCAAACAATATTACAGTACAGAATATGGGGATAGATTAAACTGTAATATAATGTTTTCAAACATGAAATATCAATTAAAGAGCGAACTCTACTCAGTATACCAACAGATTTCATTATTTTTCTACAAACATGTTGAATATGATATTTCCAGGTTAGTTTTTGGTCGACAATAACACCTAAAAATATTATTTGGTTCACTTGGCTAATTTTTAAACCATCAATTGATACCTCTATGTCCTGACAGTCTCCTTTGTTTTTTGTGCAAAAAATCATAAAGTTAGTTTTTTCTATTTTAAGAGAGAGTTGATTTACTTTAAACCATTTAGAAATATTTTGTAATTCTTCATTTGCTTCTCTTATCAATGTGTCAATGTTAGAATGAGATAATAGAAGACATGTATCGTCTGCAAACATGAGTGGCATAACATTTTTACAAACAACTCTTAAATCATTGATATAAATTAGAAATAATAGAGGTCCCAAAATGGACCCCTGCGGTACCCCACATAAAAGTTTTCCCCTACTTGAGCTCAGATTGTTAACATAAACAAATTGTTCTTTCTTGTCGAATGCTTTCGACAAGTCTAAAAATATACCAATAGTGTTATTTTTCTCATGCAGATTTTTTGTGATTTTATCGACAAACTGTAAAAGAGCCATTTCTGTAGACATGTTCTCTCTGAAGCCATACTGGTGATCATATAAGATCAAATTTTCTGTCAAGTGTTTTAATATCCTTTTATAAACTAATTTTTCCAGTATTTTAGAAAACAAAGGTAGAACAGAAATAGGTCGATAATTGTTAAATAAATGTGAATTCCCAGACTTAAACAAGGGAGTTACTTTAGCTAATTTGAGAGGTACAACGCCTGTTTTGAGTGACAAAGAGAGAACATAAGTTACAGGCTCAATAATAGAGTAATAATTTCATCATGTCCTGGAGCTGTGTCCTTCATCTATATTATGATTTCAAGCACTTCATTAGGAGTTGGAGGATCAAATTAATTTAAGCAAGGATGAGGCAAATAAAAAATTTGTGAAGTAAATTTTCCTGTATTCACAATGTTTTTTTGCCAGTGAAGGACCAACATTCACAAAGAAATCATTGAAACCGTTTGCTATATCGATGGAGTTTTGATAATTCTCGATACCATCGGATAACTGAGATAGAATTCCTCAAGTTTTTTTTTTTTTTTTTTTTTATAATTCATTTATAACATTCCAGGCCTTTTTTATATTTTCACATGAATTTCCTAACTTTTCAGAAAAATATTTTTTCTTGGCATCTTTTAGAGCTTTGCTGAATTTGTTTTTATATTTTTTATAGTACGCAGTATTTAACGGTGTGGGGCTAATGAGGGATTTTTTATACAACTTATTTTTAGTAATGGAAGATTTTCTTAATGCAGGTGTAAACCATGGCTTAGAAATATTCCTGTTTTTACTTCTACTTTGTACCAATGGAAAACATTTATTAAACAAAGCTGAAAATATATTCATAAATGTCTGATAAGCTGTTTCGGCATCCTGATGTCCGAAGACATGATTCCATGATATCTCAGCCAGTGAGCCTTCAAAAGACTCAACATATTTAGAAATAAGTCTACGATGTTTCATACTATAGGTTGGCTTTTTTTTTGCTGAGAATTTGTAAAAAGCAGAAATACAGGGAGATGATCTGAAATATCAGTGAGCATTACACCTGATGTGATTGAATTTACAAAATGATTAGTTAGTATAGTCAATTAAGGTTGCCGATGAACATGTTATCCTTGTTGGTTTATCAATAAGTGGATAGAAACCCCCCTTTTTTTGAGAAGACATGAAAATGCACATTTCGAACTTAAATGGTTGTAATTAAAGAATGCTTTGGAGTATAGATATACAATTGGTCTTGTTTTAAAGAAGACATTTGGCAGATTTTTGTAGAAGTGAAATAAATTAAGAAAGTGAAACAGAAAAAAAGTTATAGCAGTTTGAGTTTATGGAAATGTAAAATGTAAAAAAATTAATTATTCATATTTTATATAAAATATATATTTTTAAAATCTGGGTGACTCTAAAACTGCAAAAAAATCAAAGTCAAAAATCTGAACAAGTTGTGTTTCAAAATTTAGGTTGATATCTCAAAAAATGAGCTTTCAGTAAGATTTTGTTTGGGCGCAGTACCAAACATTTTCACTAGGTGACAACTAGACTCCATTACTGCCCATATAAGGACGCCTCTATTTCCATATGTGGTTTGAGTGATCATCTGAACCATTATTTCCACAATTTTCATACAATTTATGAAGTAGACATTCTATTCAGAAGTAATATGGGAAGTTTGGCAGATTTTGATATGAATTCAACCTCTAAGAATCACATAAAAATGTTCATTGCTATTTCAAAATAAAGGTCTGAACACGCCTTAGGAATATGAAAATTGTCTTGTTGCAAATTGATAAATTACGGCTCCTCTGTAATTTATTTTGAAAATCAGTCACCAAATATGAAAACTAGAGATTGTAAGCTTTCAAATGATATATAGTATGTCAAGATTAGTTTAGGTTTAGTATATGATTTTACTGTTTTAAATATGTAATGAATTTGGGCCCACCGGTGGGCCCGTGACAGTTAACAGGTTAAGAACTCAATGGAGGAATAAGATTCATGTTTCAAAAGATCAATGTTGAAATCTCCAAGAAGAATGCAAGTCCTATTCTTAACACTTAAGCTGTGTCCCAATGTTGAAGGCTGCATCCTTTGAAGGACGCAGACTTCAAGGATGCAGCCTATGCGTCCTCTGAAGGACGCACCATGTAGCCTTCCTAGGATTTCCTAATTGTGCAACCAGGTGTTCCTGATCACCGCTCCTGGCGCCAAGCAACGGTGCGAGAGGACAGCTGCCATCCTGATCATTCATTTTGATAACTGAGTAAACAGCAATGGAGCCAGAATTGGCTATTGTCATTTTTATGGTTTATATTTTACTGGAGGACATGGTGAGGATTTTTTAGCCCCGGCGCTGCCGGATCATGTATTTTCAGTTTAGCCCTGTTTGAATACAAAACCCAATTGAATATAAAAAGTCCAGTATTTCTCGCGCTCGTCATCTGCAGCTGTCACAGTTGCCAGGCGACAAGAACAATCCTTCGTAAGCTAGACGGGTCCGAGCGCGTCAGATCCACCCTTTGATATGGGACGCTGCTGTAGTTAGTAACAATTTGTTAATATTGTGACAATAAGCCTACATTTTGTTACTTTAATTTTCGGAACTGCATATTTCGTTAAGTATTCACTTACAAATGTGAAGTAACAAGTAACCTACTGAAGTACTTTTTTCCCTCACATCACAATATGATTAAACTACACAAAAGTATATAATGTACACAAAAGTATATAATGTAACAACCAGATATTACTGTATATTGAAAATATACAGAAGTAAAATGCAGCATAGCCTACGCAGTAATGCAGTAGTAGCCTAATATAAATGCAGTAGTTATTAAAAGTACTTTTTTCAGAAAGCCGTCGATTGAATCAGCCCTGCAAACCTGTTGGTAGACAACTTAGTGGATAGTGGAAATATGCACTCAAACACTCTGGAGACCATCCCAGATGATGTCCCACCAGCAGGAGGCCTTACCAGGGGCAGCCCATCCCGGTCCAGCAGCTCAGCTCAATAGAGTCTACATCATTTTTTTCTTATTTTATGTATTGTAAAATTAAATGTTTATGTTGACTTTGATATGTTTAATGTATTTTTGTAAATAGTTGGAAAAAGTACTTTAATGTAGCCTATAGAACAAATGACTTTCATTTACCAATTTTATTTGAAAAAATAAAAAGGTATAGAATTTGTTTCATGCAGAAAGTATTACTGTCATTACAAAAATAAACAATGTCCAGAACAATTCATTCTCTTTTATTTACACAATTAAAGTTGCATAAAAATAAATGTACATAATTTTTATTTTAAAAAATAAAAGTGAAAAAAGTTAAACAAGAATATGTAGGAAATATATTTTTCAATCATTCTCTCAAGAAGAGAAAACAGCCTGTCCATCCTCTCCCTTCTTTCCTGTGCTCTCCTCGCCTCTGCCTCCCTCTGTAGTTGCATTTCTTCTCCGATCAAGTCCAAAAACCCGTCCTGTCTCGCCGCCTTCGTGCTGGTGCTGTCGCTCCTGCTGGTGCTACTGGTGGGGATGGTGCTGCTGCCCCGGCTCCTCCTCACCGTGGGTACCCACTACTGAACTCAGTACTGGTTTGTCCTCAGGGATTGAGGCGATGAGGACAGGGGGGTTGGTGCAATGCCTCTGTCCCAACACCTCATCCATGAGGACAAACCAGGGCCAAGTTTCAGCAGTGGGTTTCCCACTCACACCCTCACCTGTCCCAGGACACTTGCAATCCTAAGGGCAGAGCAAATGAACCATGGCTTGTTAACAACAACAGGACAATAAATTTTTAGCAAAGATGTGTGTATTACTTTTCATATATATATATATATATATATTGTATATACACCCATTTTTTCCTGAATTGTTCTAAAAAAAAAAAGCAGAAAAGGGTACTTAACACAGAGGAGCAATCTTAAATGCATTGTTAACACTGAAAAATATGACACATCAAGACACGCATACAAAATACTTAAGAAATCATATTTCTGTACACTAAAATTTGGTTAAAACCACATAGCTTGCATGACAGCACTACAAAAACACATAAAAGTGAAACCCCATTGCCTTATCTACTGCTTTTCTTATTGTTTTGGGCTTTATTGGGTGAGTGATATTTTTTATAATACACAAGTGCAAATATTACAAATAGGTCGTTAAACTAATAACGTTATTACCACAAGTTTTGCCTAAAAACTACCTGATAAATGTAGCCACGCAATGGTGACGAAGGAGTTAAGTTTATAAGAAACTTTAACTCTGGTTTTGCTAGCTTTTTGAGTAAATGAAAACATAATACTTACATTTAAATGTGAATTTGCTGTCCACCACCGATCTCTAGTCTCGGCCGCCTTTAAAAATAAATAAATAAATGCTGTCGTCAACGGCGCGCAATGACTTATGGGGTAGAATAGGCCGCTAAGTGTCCATTTATGTATCCTTCTTTTCACTGGGAAACGAAGGGTGCATTTGGCGTCGCTTTTGAATCAGGGAAGCCTTTGTCGCGGCGCGATGACGCAACCGGCCTTCGAATACGGCCTTCGGAGGATGCAGAACTGAATTGGGACAGCCTTCATCGAGCCGCGGTGACGCAATCGGCCTTCAAATGCGACTTTCCAAGGATGCAGCCTTTGAATTGGGACGTCCTTCGTCGCGCCGCGGTGACGCAATCGGCCTTCAAATACGGCCATCCGGCCTTCAAATACGGCCTTCGAAGGATGCAGCCTTCACTTTGGGACACAGCTTTATAATCTCCAGCATAGAGGACAAAGCCTCATTAAAAATGTCAATATCATTATCAGGTGGACGATAAATGCAACTGTGGCACGATGGTGAGGCGGAGAGCAAGATGAGAACTAAGATAAGCAAAAGCTCACATGAAGATACTCAAAGTCTTAACAGTAGCCAACTGTGCCACCTAGGGACTTTCACCCCAGGATATACTAGTACTCAAATCTAAACCCCAGGTTCGTTCTTTCCAGAGAGCACTGAGACAGCTCTGCAAATTAAAACAGTTTTTGTTTTATTGCACATGACAGTCACTAATAAGTACCTTCAATACATTTACCTCTTACATTACTGACACATTCCAGAAAAAGGTTCTTGCACATGACAGTCACTAATAAGTACCTTCAATACATTTACCTCTTACATTACCGACACATACCAAAAAAAGGTACTTAAAAGAAAAGAAAAGATTTAAAGACTACGGGCAGCACTTGGGTCGTCAAAAGACACTAACAGGGAAAAAGAATCCTGCCCCACCTCAAACAGTAATCGCTCACTACAACCAACCACTCACACTGGTGTTGCACACTAGAAAGGGAATAAGAAACTCACACTCAAGTGTTAAACACAATACCCCCCAAAAGAGAGGTGGGCAAAGTACCCTTTTTACCATTGGCCACAGGAGACCCGAGCGCTTACATTAATTACAAATTATATAAACAAAGAAAGAAAATCAAATCATACAGATTATAACAATTCCTAATAAAAGAAAAATACCACAAAACAAAAACATTAATGAAAATAAAACATTCAAAATAGAAACAAAACAGCAGCGTAATCCGGGGCCGTGCGTCTTGCCATTAAAGATAAGCTTACACCGCTCAGAGCTGGAAGCAAGCCTGTTATGCACGTTCCTTCCAACCTGCATGCACACAGCAGTGAAATTAACTTTTTTTTTATAAACATGAAACGATCCACCAGAAAAGAGATCATACTCACTGCGTTTTCAATGATTCTAACACGACTGTACAGGTTCTCGCAGCACTCAAATTGTGTAGTGACTGCAGGACACAAACTTTAAAATTACACACTAATATTATAAAATCACATTCCATATTCCGCTCATTTACATACCTGATCACGCAATGAGCAGACTAAATGCCCCGAACCACACGACTCCACTAGGAACAGGCAACCAGGATGCAAAAAGTAACATCCCCAGCCATTTGAATGCTGCATTTTTATTTAGAGTGCAATCATGGTAATTAGTCACCAGACGGTTACCTGACACCACTAAATTTACTGGGCAGATAATTCAGTTCTCCACCAGGGGGAGAAACAAAGGGAAATTCCCAATCTGCTACACAACCAATAATTACAGTTTGACCCCCAGAACAGCCACATTTTGGAATTTCTATAAAAACTGCTTCTGCATCAGTTTCAGAAAAATGAATACTCCGATCTTTCCTTTCAGAGAATTCAAAATCGTCATGAATAAAAAGAGAAACTCCACCACCTTTTCTATTAGTTCTACAAAAATGTACTGCATTCTATTGAGGTAAGGAGTAAAATTGTCTGATGTCCTCATTCAGCCACGTTTCAGTCAGAGCAAGCACAGAAAACTGATGTTCTAAAGTTGATAGAAACTGTATGAATAAGTCAAAATTCTTAGGTAGACTACGGATATTCAAATGAAAAGCGGAAAACATGTCCTGATTATAATTTGATTTACTTTTGGACAGTGCATTAAATTCAACTTCATTATAATAATGACATGTATCACTTGACCTTAAATTTAAACTATTTTTATCTGGGTCAACCAGGTCATTATATGATCTATCCTCATCAATATCATCTGGATTAAAGACCAAATTACTTGCAGAGAAACTGTGTGAAAATGACATAAAGAGTTAAAAACCAAACAAAAGGCAACAGTTAAATACCTTTACATGTAAGGCATTTTAACTGGATCGAGGAGGATGTACAATCAGTTGGTCATACTTTAGGAAGGCGATGTTCCCCTTTTTCCTCTCTTCTCTAAGTTTAGGAAGCAGTTCCTTTCGCTTCATGCGGACCTTGTCAGAATAGTCCTCATTGATATAGATGTTTGTGCCTTTTAGGGACTTTGATCTCTTCAGTATTTCTTGTTTGTCCTTGTACCGAAGAAGTTCAATCAGAATAGATCTTGGTCGTCCAGTAGAATCATATTTCCCAATTCGATGTCCTCTTTCAAATTCAATATGCTTTGGTTCTATTTTAAGATGCTCCAGAAAAAGTTTCTTTACTTTTGCTACGGCTTCAATCCATGTTTCAGACTTTACATCAGGAACTCCATCGATCACAATGTTTTTCTTGATATGTTATCCATGTAATCCAGTTTACCCGTTAAGCTGTTTAAAGAAGCTTGGTATTCACCAAAACTTTATGCAATGGCTTGATGTTTTTCTGCCATCTTGCTTGATTTAGCTTTTATCTCATCTACTTCAGCCTGAGAAAACTGGAGGCTTGTTTTTAGGTCCTGAATGTCTTTAGTCACACTTTGGACATCTTTGAAAAGGTTGTCCATGCAAACACACTCACTTGAACACATGATTTAAAACTCTTCTCTTGTTGATCAAGAAGTTCTTTAAAATAAGTCTTTAGTTGTTCGAGCATCTCCTGGACCATAGGCAATTCTTGGCATTTTGATGTTTTCAGAGCTTGATTTGTAAAACCAGGCTGGACCAGCTTGAGTAGGCCTTGTATACAATCTGTCAAATATCACTTTAGTTGTCAACCATCCACCTTTCGTAATCCACAAATCCAAATGTATCTTGAAGTATGTTTGGGAAAATATAGGTATGGTTATTCCAAAGTGACGTTCAACCATAAAAATAATAAAATACAAGTTCATTGAGTCTTGCTAAGGCTCATGCTGCTGCCACACAGGAAACAGGAGACAGGAGAGGTGACCAATCAAAGATGACTGGGAGAAAGTCTTTGCTCATCTTATCCCCATTTGCATGTTCATGGTGGCATGGAGAATTTGTGCAGTCTTTACACAAAAGTATGGTAAAAATATTTATGATGCAATTTATCTTAATATGTTGTACACCATTGATTATAAAATTGATTAAAAAAAAAGAGTTTATCTCTTTAGTCTTTGACCAAATGGCTCGTGTCGTCTGGACTCCTGTGCTGTCTTTGAGGGTTGCAGACCCAGTCTCTTGCTGAGATCATTCAGGAGAGCCGAGGTGATAACGGTCTTTGAAGAGAACTCGAGGGCCGATGACAACAGGGGAGAGGGGTAAGGTTTATGACAGGGGTTCTCAATCCTGGTCCTCGAGGGCCACTTTCCTGCAGAGTTTAGCTCCAACCCTAATCAAACACACCTGAACCAGCTAATTAAGCTCTTCAGGTTTACTAGAGAGCTAAAGGCAGGTGAGTTTGATCAAGGTTGGAGCTAAACTCTGCAGGAAAGTGGCCCTCGAGGACCAGGATTGAGAACCCCTGGTTTATGATGTCTAGAGCATTTTGATTAAGTCCATTCGTTACACATTAATGGATAGTTAGGAGGAGCCGCTACTACTGAGTAGGCTATAAAATTTGAATAAATGGTGAGTATTAAAAAGAGCTCAGCTGGAGGATCCTACTGTGAATCCTGTTGCTGAAATCCTCTTAAAGAAAAACACACACCCATCAGGGAATTTTTTTTATATACATTACTTTTATCATTTTGTAGAAGCAGAAACACCCATGTCAAACTGCTAAAGTATAAATCCAATATGTTCTCTTGACACCCTTCCAAAACACCACTTATACACATCTCAAAAGTGTTAATACATAAAGCTACTTAATCACTAAAAACAATGGAAATCACTGCTAATTAAAGTTGAGCCGAAACTGATTGAAAGTTGACATAAAAGTGTAATTGCATTTGTTGCTAACTATTAGTAATAATGAATGGAACAGGTGTTGGCTATGGTCCCATTGTTCCTTAGGATATATAAAGAACCTGCATTACCCTGTGTAACACACAAACAAAATGGACAACGTAACCATTAATGTGGCTGACAGCAAAGGTTATGCTGTCATGCTAACGGTTTCCAAGGACATCGCTGAAAGGATGAAGAATGGTAAGTAAACAGCAGAACTGTGGAGGCTTTATGCCCAGCTCCACTACTTCCTGAACTTCAGCCAGCTCCTTTGTTTCCTGTCTGCCATTATTGGACAAACTGATTAATCCAGGTGTGCCTGACCTCAGTAACAATAATCAGACACACCTGGATTAATCAGTTTGACCAATAATGGCAGACAGGAAACAAAGGAGCTGGCTGAAGTTCAGGAAGTAGTGGAGCTGGGCATAAAGCCTATTGCAAGTCTCCAATGATTTGTGCAAGTGTTTTATTGATCATTTATTTCCCCAGACCAAATGTTCCTCTCCTCTGTCATGGAGCAAGTATCAGCTGTTGAAACAAAACAAGGTACACATTTACTTACTAATGAACAAGAATATACTGGAGATATTTGGAGTAAAAACTGTGGCGGCGCCAGGGAGGAGCTTGGTGGTGCTGCAGCTCCCCCTATAATAGCCATAGCACCTGCCCAGCACCCCCAAGAAATGTCTGTACTTTTTATATTTATATTTTAATGTGATGTTTGAATAGTCTTTTTTTCATGATGTTAAAAATGAAAATGAAAGAATAATTAAAAAATATATATATTTTACTCTAACATAACATGAAGCCCAAACAGGTAATCTTTGGCCAATGGGCGCAGCGCCTGGTGAACCTTTGACCTTAAAACATTACAGCTTGTTTTTGATATCGAGTCTGGAAATTTAGCAAAGTAAAATACACCAAAATGGATCGTTTTTTGCTCCCTAAACGTCCACGTTCTGAGTCACAACCTGAATGGAAACGAGACTGTGAAGGTGCAGACACACAGCTCGTCGTCCCAGAGCCCCAGGAACAAGAAAATCCTGGGGATGAAGACGAAGGAGAATCGCCGGCGGCGGTTTCCATTGAGGATGCTAACGTTACGGTTTGTGCTGCAGGTGATATTAGCAACCATCCTCAAGAGGGCCCAAGAAGGCCAGTCCTTAAAAAATACCCCACACTGCAATTTGGGAATCAGCAGAGAAGTTTAACAAATGTTGGATGGATCAGTATTCATGGCTGGAAGAACAGGGACATGCCATCCACAGCACACAGGAGTTCCTATCCTTAATGCGGCCATATAACGATGCATTTATGGACCTGTACATGTTAATATGCATAGCCCTGACTCTTCCTGTCGCATCAGTGAGCTGTGAACGCAGTTTTTCTTGCCTGGGCCGTGTAAAAAAACTACCTGAGGAACAGCAGTGGAGAGACGCTAGGACCAGTAATCTGGCACTTTTAGCCATAAACACGGAGAGAACGAGGACCCTTGACTGCGAGAACATCATTGATGCCTTCGCACTCAATCACAGCAACAGACGTATTGTTTTGTTGTGAAGACGTCTATGGTAAGTGCTTGATTTCCCCCTCTGTTGGCTATTGCAAATTTAATTAATTTAGTGGTTGAAGCACAAATCTTGGCTCTTCATAGTTACATCTATGATGCTCCAACAATCGGAACACTGCTGATTTATCATTAGACTAGTGTTGGTAACTGGCTGTGTGATTTCGTGATCTGAGCATTTTAGGCCGAAGCGTGCACAGTGTCTGTTGCCTTCAGTTTGCTGATCCGTTGTATTCAGGGCTTGACTGTGACAGAATTGTGTAAAATTAATATTATTTTCAATAGAGGGAAGAACACCTGGGAGCACTATACAGTAAGCTGAAGTAAATTGATAATACGTCTATTGTTTAAAAAAAAAAGACACTTATTACATTTAAAGGAACACTCCGACTTTTTGGGACTTTAGCTTATTCACAGTATCCCCCAGAGTTAGGTAAGTCCATACATACCTTTTTAATTTCTGTGCGTTCTGTAAGTGTTATTTGACGCACCCACCGCTAGCCTAGCTTAGCACAAAGACTGGATGTAAATGGATTATGGTAGCATACTAATCCCAATAAGTGACAAAATAATGCAAACATTTTCCTATTTACATGTTGTGATCTGTATAGTCACAGCGTGTACAAATAACAAGGCTATATGAGACAGAGACCATTTTTAATCGTATAAATACTGGGAACTATATTCTCACTAGGCGTAGGAGCACAGCTAACGCTACTTGGGCGGAGTGATTAGCGCAGCACACGAGACACCCTGTGGTGAGGAGCAGAGAGTTCGCTCAGAGTTGGAGTAATAGAGTCAGCATTTACTAGATAGTAAATTTATAGTTTACAATCATGGGTGTTCGCTGTATTGTAAAGAGCTGTGACAATAAACAGGGGAGACCAGGTATTACTATGATGTTTCATAGAATTCCAACCAAAAACGCTGACCTGATGAATCAATGGCTCCTTGTTCTGGGTATAGATCCAAACACACATGTAAACAGAAGTATTTCGTTTGCTCTAAACATTTTACTATAGACGACTATTTCGAAAAAATGCAAGTTGCCACACGGACCATGAAACGTGAGCTAAAGGATACAGCCATCCCATCGATAATAAAGACAGGACAAATTGGATCACCTGTTGCTGCGGTAAGTGTTCCGTTATGTCTTGAGATGACTAACATTAGCCATACTGTATCAGTGCCATGCTAATGTATTGTATTTTCCGCACCAGATCTTAGGCTTGAAAAGGTTGGTGACCACTGCATAACGCAAACCCAGTCAAACGTTTGACTGCAGTATCTTCTATTCTATGCGCCTTATAATATGCGCCCTATATATGAAAACAGTTCTAAAATAGGCCATTCATTGAAGGTGCGCCTTATAATCCGGTGTGCGGCAAAAAACGACGTCATTGTAACAGCGCGCGCGCCTCCGTATCCGAAGATGCACGACTTTGAGCCGAATCTGCCCGAGCAGACGGATATTAGTACATCTCATCACACCGGCACCCAGTTTGCGCGTCTAAATCAGTTGTATGGTCTGGTGTTCAGTCTAAAACAAAACAGTTGCGTCAACGCCTGTTTGGGGAGGTGCGCGCTCAGCCAGCGGAGGCTCGCGCTCCGGTGCCAGGCGAAAGTATAAACAATTCAGCGGTTGTTTTACAGACATTAATATAAGGCGCCAGATCCATTGAACTATGAATGATCATTATAACAAAATCACTTACTTGGTGGACAGCTGACCATTAGGTTCACTCGGCATGGGGCGTTTCTTCCAGTTGATCTTGTCACAATGGGGAAAAAAACGACAATTGCCGGGTGTATTAGGGCAGAGAAATCTTCCGTGGTAGTGACGCAAATATTTTGATCGTCATCACTCATCAAGCCTTGACATTGATGGCAATACTCGGTCCCATTCATTACAACAAAGGCACTAGGTTTCTGTCGGCATAGGCTGGCATGTTCCACATTTACACCACCAGTCCGTGTTCGTTCTGATTCTCCCTTCGACATCAATCTGTTCGGCATCTTGTCTTACAGCTTCCAAAGTTTGTAACTCCTCGTGTCTGTGTATTCTGGCTCAAAACTATATGGGTCTGGATCTTGGTTTGATACACAGTAAAATTCCTCTGACAATTCCTCAAAGTCAGCCATGATCACGAGTCACGTCTAGCTAGTTAGTCACGTTTGTTTTGTTTACGGAACCATCAACAGGGCGTCTCGTGTGCTGCGCTAATCACTCCGCCCAAGTAGCCACTCCGCCCAAGTAACGTTAGCTGTGCTCCTACGCCTAGTGAGAATATAGTTCCCAGTATTTATACGATTAAAAATGGTCTGTCTCGTATAGCCTTGTTATTTGTACACGCTGTGACTATACAGATCACAACATGTAAATAGGAAAATGTTTGCATTATTTTGTCACTTATTGGGATTAGTATGCTACCATAATCCATTTACATCCAGTCTTTGTGCTAAGCTAGGCTAGCGGTGGGTGCGTCAAATAACACTTACAGAACGCACAGAAATGAAAAAGGTATGTATGGACTTACCTAACTCTGGGGGATACTGTGAATAAGCTAAAGTCCCAAAAAGTCGGAGTGTTCCTTTAACATTTACTCACCTATGTTGCTCATTGTGCTCAAAGTCATGCAAAAATAATGGAATTTCCATCGCTTCCAGCTAGTCTGCGATAAAGCAAGCAAGCGCCACGTGTCCGGCTCAAGTCAAATCATCTTCATTTATATAGCGCTTTTAATAATGTAGATTGTTTCAAAGCAGCTTTACAGAGATAAGCGTATAGTTTAAGGTAACAGAGATTGTTTTGGCTTTATAGCGGTTCTTTAATTAAGTTATTTTCCAGCTAAAGTTAGTTTTGATTGATTTGCTTCCGTCGCAACGATCATTTGTTATTAAATTAGGGGCCGCTAAGACGACACCATTCTCTCTACACAGACTTTAAACGCGAACCTGTGAGAAACGCTGATGGCGTTCACATGCGTATTTAGAATGGGTTCTATAGTTATGTGCGTTTGAATATACGCACTTACGCAGGTTTGGAATTCCCTACAAGCCAAGCCTAAACAAAGTACTTGTCTTTCCTTGTAAATTTTGATACAGAATTTTATTTTATTTTGTCGCTTCGGGGTAGGAACGCGAAACGAATTTTCCCGACGACGCTTTATCTGTAGAGTGGTAAAGGGATCCTCCATAGGGAGAGACTATTTGGCACTTCAGCACTGCGTTGTCATCGGGTCCAGGCGAAGGTCCTTCATCAGATCTGGATACGGCCCGGATCCAGCAGGCTGCAGGAAAACCTCGGGATAAACACATTCTTCTCATGATGTAACGAGTACATCAGGATTTATGGCAAGTGTTCCTGGTTTCAGCTGACCTAATCTATGCAGCCTAACATTGAATTATAGAAGTCTATATTGTATTATGTGAATGCTAGGTCAAAGAGATGTGTTTTTAGTCTAGCTTTGAACTGACAGAGTGTGTCTGCTTCCCGGACAATGGTAGGAAGGCTGTTCCAAAGTTTTGGTGCTAAATAGGAGAAGGATCTACCGCCAGCAGTCGATTTTGATATTCTTGGTATTATTAACTGGCCGGAATTTTGAGATCGCAATAGACATGAAGGACTATAATGCGTTAAGAGCTCGCTCAAGTACTGCGGAGCTAAACCATTTAGTGCTTTGTAAGTAATCAGCAATATTTTAAAATTGATGCGATATTTAATAGGGAGCCAGTGCAGTTTTGACAGAACCGGGCTAATGTAGTCATATTTCCTGGTTCTGGTAAGAACTCGAGCTGCTGCGTTTTGAACCAGCTGTAGTTTGTTTATTAAGCGTGCAGGGCAACCACCTAGTAGAGCATTACAATAATCTAGCCTTGAGGTCATGAACGCATGGACTAATTGTTCCGCATTTGTCAATAAGAGCATATGCCATAATTTAGATATATTTTTAAGATGGAAAAATGCAGTTTTACAGATACTGGACACGTGACTTTCAAATGAAAGACTTAACAGAGCAGCCATCAAGTGTTAGACAGTATTCTAGGTTATTACATGAGGAAGTTTTTTGTCCAATAGTTAGAATCTCTGTTTTTTCAGAATTTAGAAGGAGGAAATTACTAGTCATCCAATTTTTTTATATCCGCTATGCATTCCGTTAATTTTGTGAATTGGTAAGTTTTGTTAGGTTTTGAAGAAATATACAGCTGAGTATCGTCAGCATAACAGTGAAAGCTAATGCCGTGCTTCCTAATGATATCTCCTAATGGTAGCATGTACAGAGTGAACAGCAGCGGTCCTAGTACTGAGCCTTGAGGTACGCAGTACTGAACTTGTGATCGATGAGACATCTCTTCATTTACTGCTACAAACTGATAATGGTCAGATAAGTATGATTTAAACCATGATAGTGCGTTTCCTCTAATGCCAACATAATGTTCGAATCTATTTAAAAGAACGTTGTGGTCAATGGTGTCAAATGCAGCACTAAGATCGAATAACACTAATAGAGAGATACAACCACGATCGGATGATAAGAGCAAATCATTTGTGACTCTAACGAGAGCTGTCTCGGTACTATGGTACGGTCTAAATCTGGACTGGAAATCCTCACAGATATCAATTCTTTCAAGAAAGGAACACAGTTGTTAGGATACTGCCTTTTCTAGTATCTTTGACAGAAAAGGTAGATTCGAGATCGGCCTGTAATTGACTAATTCTGTAGGATCAAGTTGCGTTTTTTTAACAAGCGGTTTAATCATAGCCAGCTTAAAAGTTTTTGGTACGTATCCTAATGACAAATGAATTATTGATATTAAGAAGAGGATCTATGACCTCTGGAAACATCTCTTTCAGTAGCTTAGTCGGTATAGGGTCTAACATACATGTTGTAGATTTAGATGATTTAACGAGTTTGCAAAATTCTTCATCTTCTATAGCAATGAATGAATCAAATTTTTCCCCAGGGAGACTACAATGCACTGCCTGATGCGATACTGTAGTAGACGGTTGCATAGTTATAATTTTGTCCCTGATATTATCAATCTTATAAGTGAAGAAGTTCATAAAATCATTACTGCTGTGTTGCTTGGAAACTTCGGTGCTTGAAGCTTTATTTTTCGTTAGTTTAGCCACCGTTTCAAATAAATACCTAGGATTATGTTTATTTTCTTCTAATAGGGTTGAAAAATAAGCAGATCTAGCAGCTTTTAAGGCCTCTCTGTAAGTAATTGAGCTCTCTTTCCATGAAATGCGAAATACTAGTATACTCTAAAAAATACGAAATACTCTAGTTTTGTTTTCGTTCCATTTTTCTGGCTGCTCTCTTAAGGGCCCGAGTGTGCTCGTTGTACCACGGTGTTGGACTATTTTCTTTAATCGTCTTTAAGAGCAACTGTGTCTAAAGTGCTGGAAAAGAGAGAGTTAAACGTTTCTTTTGCAATATCTAGTTCTTCTAAGCTATCTGGGATGCTGAGATGATGAAACTGATCAGGAAGATTATTGATAAAGCAATCTTTAGTGGCAGAAGTGATAGGTCTCACATATTTGAAACACGGAGTCGGCTTTGCAGCCTTGGCTAAATGTAATTTACACGAGACTAGATAATGATCTGAGATGTTTCCCTTTGCATTTCAGACGAGGCTCATGTTTATAACAGTAATCTTGCCGGGGTGGACTCATTTAAAGTAATGTAATCGTTTGGTTTTAGCCAGGTTTCTGTCAAACACAGCACATCTAGGTTATTATCTGAAATCATATCATTAACAACGAGTGCTTTTGGAGTAAGGGATATTCAGCAACCCAAGCTTTAGCATTTGCTCATCTGTATTATAGCTGTTTTTTATTTGTTGAACATCAATTAAATTTTTAACCTTAGATGGGTTTAAACGTTTTTTGGATTTCCAAATTCGGGGAACAGACACAGTCTCTATATGATGACAGCTAGGTGAAAGAGGCTCTATGTGATAGGATTTATCTGACCTTGGTGACGTGAGGCCGCTAGCAGACGGTTGGTTTAGCCAGTCTGTCTGCTTCCTGACCTGAGCCCCAGATTGTCATGTTTGAGATCTAGGACTATGAGCCATATTACTAGAGAGAAGAGCAGCACCATCCCAGGAGGGATGAATACCATCTCTTTTCAACAGGTCAGGTTTGCCCCAAAAACTTTTCCAATTGTCTATGAATTCTATATTATTAAGCGGACACCAATTAGACAGCCAGGGATTCAGTGAACACAATCTACTAACTATCTCATCACTCCTGCGAACAGGAAGGGGGCCAGAGCAAATTACAGTCCTTGACATCGTACTTGCGAGTTCACACACCTCTTTAATATTAATTTTGGTGATCTCTGACTGGCGGAGTCGAACATCATTAGTGCCGACATGAATAATGATCTTAGAGAATTTACGATTAGCATTAGCCAGCACTTTTAAATTTGCTTTGATGTCAGGCGCACTGGCTCCCGGCAAACATGTGACTATGGTGGTTGGTGTCTCTATTTTCACGTTCCGTGTAATAGAATCGCCAATAACTAGGGCACAATCATTCTCAGTGGGTGTTTCACTGAGCGGGGCATATTGATTTGTTATGGTAATCGAACGGAAGAGTGGTTTTTAGATCCGCGACTAGAGCGATCCCTCACTGTCACCCATTTGCCCGGCTGCGCAGGCTCTACTTCAGCTGGAACCGACTCATGTAAAGAGTTCACTATGCTAGGCGCATCCAAGGCAGTATTTAAATCTCTAGCACTCTTACTATCCTCAATTAAGGTTTTGATGCGTGTTTCTAATTCTGAAATCTTCTCTGTCAACCTAACTGTCTCCATACATTTATCACATATAAATCCTATATTGCCGACAGAGAAGCCTATGCTAAACATGTGACATGAAGTGCAGGTGACAATAACAGGACAAAACATTACAATGTGTGCCTCTACACATCCACTAATACATAAAGTGCATAAAGTGCCGTGCTTAGCAAAGAGTGTCATCTCTTGCTATCTTTATTTATTAATTCTATGGCTGCAGGTACAAAAGTATTCCTATATCGTTTGGTTCTCCACCTAGGGGCCACAAACCGACATCCAGATAATATATATGTAAACGAGTTGAACGCACTTGAACGCCACCACAATGTCGTAAATACCAGTGGGGAGCTCGGGATTTTCTCTAAGCTCCGATCTTTACGAGTTGGGGGCGTGTCAGTGATTAACATGGCGGAATCAATACGTAGGCTAAAGGTATTTAGCTGTGATATTGTCAGGCTTTTCTATTTACAGCGCAGTTAGCTAATCGCCAACACAGAATATGATAGTATTATAATATAACTATGCAACATGTAACGATGAGTTGGCGGTGGCTTCATAAATTAATTTAAAACATAAAAATACAAAGTACACCTGATGCACATTTCTTTGTTCTTCATTTTCTAGAACAAGAGTTTAAGAACCTTACTGTATTTTTGTGTAATTAATTAAGAGAAAGTACTCCGCCATCTTGCTCCGACGAAAGTGACTTGAAAGCACATGCCGTTATAAGCACGACTTCCCGCCTCGTACGTACGAACCTCCCAGGAGGACTTGAACGCACCATTATGCGCATGCTCAGCCGCATCTAACTTCCACTGTAAACACATGTATGATGCGAAAACAAAACCATCGAGCAAAATACCGGAGTGAACATGGCTGTGAACGACTTTTGCAGATTATGTGAAGTAAATCTACGCATCCACGGTACAATCAGCGTCTACGTCACGGCTCTCAGCCCGCCCTCTGTTCATTGATTGGCCGGCTGTTTTAAGGCCGGAGGAACACAGGGAAAACCGTCGCTATCTCAGACTGAGTACAGAAGCGAACTGAAATTGAGCGGAAGTACGAAGTCTGACGTAGTCAGGCTATGTTCTTTGTCCTATTGATAATAGAAATTTTCAATGTCACATGATTGTCTTCAAGGTCAATGTGTCTTTATTAGTACCCAAGGGTAAATTTGTTTTGCAGACAGGAGATTCAGCAATCAATACATAAGACAATCCAAAAAACATCAAAATAAACATAGAACATTAAAATATAACATTAAAAAACATTGCACAAAGCGTAAAAAACTTTTAAGAAAGATCAGAAAAAATGTGCCTCTACACATCCACTAATACATAAAGTGCATAAAGTGCCGTGCTTAGCAAAGAGTGTCATCTCTTGCTATCTTTATTTATTAATTCTATGGCTGCAGGTACAAAAGTATTCCTATATCGTTTAGTTCTCCACCTAGGGGCCACAAACCGACATCCAGATAATATATATGTAAACTGCAGGCTTTTTTTATTAGGGCCCAAGCCCTGAAAGGGCGAAGGCCCTATTGTTTCCGGTAGGATTATTATTATTATTATTATTATTATTATTAGGGCCCAAGCCCTGAAGGGGCGAAGGCCCTATTGTTTTCGGTAGGATTATTATTATTAGGGCCCAAGCCCTGAAAGGGCGAAGGCCCTATTGTTTTCGGTAGGATTATTTGTTATTAGGGCCCAAGCCCTGAAAGGGCGGAGGCCCTATTGTTTTCGTAAGGATTATTTTTTTTTTTTTTCTTCATTATTTTTTTTTTTGCCTTTTTGCCACTTTTGGGGCCCTTAACATGCTCAAAAACTCTTGAAATTTTGCACACACGTCAGAACCCGCGGCCATCAGGGCCGGGCTGAAGCTGGTACCGGGGCGTGGCAGGGGGGCTCGACAGCGCCCCCTGGAATGGGGTCCGAAAACTTGGTCCATAAATCAAACACGCTTGCATGTAATAATATGAAACTCAGTACACATATAGATCTCATCGGGCCGAACAACTTTCGTGCTCTAAGTTTTACAAAAGCCCAACAGGAAGTCGGTTATTATACGTTGTTTGGAAAACGCATACAATGGAATGTGAAATACTCCTCCTAGGGATTTCATCCGATCGCCACCAAACTCGGTGAGAATAAAGTCAAGACATTGAGGATGAATTCTTGCGAATGGATTTTTGATATCTCAAACGGTTTGGCCGTGGCGAGGAAACAAATTTATGGCGAATAATGGGACACAGGAAGTGTGTTATAACTTCTGCATACATTAACTGATCTTGATGAAACTTCAGCAGTGTGTTTGTTGTAAGAGGCCGATCACATGGATGTGACTATTGTGAGTCAAAGTTATAGCGCCACCAACTGGCAGCAGGAAGTGTGTCACTTTCAAAATTCTTTGAATTCACCCTCTTAATTTTACCCGATTTGCTTCAAACTTTATGTGTATAATGTAGACACACGGCAGATGTAGACCTGTGAAAGGATTATTGATATCTTAGATACTGTTGCCGTGGCAACGCATCAAACTTTAATATTCTTTTCGGATGCGTTTGAGACTCTTAGCATGCTTGAAATTGGATGAAACTCGACAGATACATCACATTTATTAGCCAGTAGACATGTGAAAAGTTTCAGAAACGGGCATGGCAGGGGGGCTCAACAGCGCCCCCTTGAACGGGGTCTGAAAACTTGGTCCATATATCAAACACGCTTGCATGAATTAATATGAAACTCGGTACACATATAGATCTCATCGGGCCGAACAACTTTCCCTCTGTCAAGTTTCACGCCAGCCCAACAGGAAGTCGGCTATTATGGGTTGTTTGGAAAACGCTTGCTGTGGAATGTGAACTACTCCTCCTAGAAAATTCATCCCATCCCCACCAAACTCGGTGTGCATGAAGTCAAGACATTGAGGATGCTAAATTGCGGACGGATTTTTGATATCTCAAACGGTTTGGCCGTGGCAAGGAAACGAATTTATGGCGAATAAGGGACACAGGAAGTGTGTTATAACTTCAGCATACATTATCTGATCTTGATGAAACTTCAGCAGTGTGTTCGTTGTAAGAGGCCGAACACAAGGATGTGACTATTGTGAGTCAAAGTTATAGCGCCACCAACTGGCAGCAGGAAGTGTGTCACTTTCAAAATGCTTTGAAATCACCCTCTTATTTTTACCCGATTTGCTTCAAACTTTATGTGTATAATGTAAACACACGGCAGATGTAGACCTGTGAAAGGATTTTTGATATCTTTAATACTGTTGTCGTGGCAACGCATCAAACTTTAATATTGTTTTTTGATGCTTTTGAGACTCTTAACATACTTGAAATTGAATGAAACTCGACAGACACATCACACTTATTAGCCCGTAGACTTGTGCAAAGTTTCAGAAACGGGCGTGGTGAGGGGCTCAGTAGCGCCACCTTTAGTCATAAATGGGGGGGGTTAGTTTTATCAACAGCAACAAAACTTGGTATGTGTATTGTTCTCATCAAGACGGACAACTTTCTAATTTACATTAACGATCTCTGACCAACAGGAAAAGAGATATTTTGGTTTGAATGTGGATTTTCTGAAGAATTTTCTCTCCCTCTCTCTGTGTCTCTGTGTGTGTGAGGGGAGGGGGGGATTTGACTATTGCTTTTATATTGTTAATCAAGGTTTCAGGGGCTTTTGGGGTCCTTAACGTGCTCAAAAACTCTTGAAACTTTACACACAGGTCAGAACCCACGGCCATCAGTGCCGGGCTGAAGCTGGTACCCGGGCGTGGCAGGGGGCTCAACAGCGCCCCCTTGAACACGGTCTGAAAACTTGGTCCATATGTCAAACACACTTGCATGAATTAATATGAAACTCGGTACACATATAGATCTCATCGGGCCGAACAACTTCCGCAGTCTAAGTTATTAGCTCCGCCCAACAGGAAGTCAGCTATTATGGGTTGTTTGGAAAACGCTTGCTGTGGAATGTGAACTACTCCTCCTAGAGAATTCATCCAATCGCCACCAAACTCGGTGTGCATGAAGTCAAGACATTGAGGATGCTAAATTGCGGACGGATTTTTGATATCTCGAACGGTTTGGCCGTGGCGAGGAAACAAATTTATGGCGAGAAAAGAGAAACACGAAGTGTTATAACTTCTGCATACATTAACTGATCTTGATGAAACTTCAGCAGTGTGTTCATGGTAAGAGGCCGGTCAGATGGATGTAACTATTGTGAGTCAAAGTTATAGCGCCACCAACTGGTAGCAGGAAGTGTGTCACTTTCAAAATGCTTTTATCAAAAGTGGGGGGGGTTACTTTTACCCACAGTTACAAAAATCAGTACGCATATTGGTCTCATCGAGCCGGACAACTTTCTAATTTACAGTCATTAGCTCCGAGCAACAGGAAGTCAGATATTTTGGTTTGAATGTGGATTTTTTGGATATGTCAGACTCTGAGTTTTTAGTTACTCCTCCTAAGTGGTTTATTTTATTCACACCAAACTTTTTCAACATGATAAAAAATACATTCAAGATTATATATATATATATATATATATATATATATATATAAATATAGCTGCGAGCAGCGATGAAGGGCCAAAGCCGGCGGCACCGCCACCCCGGTGCCTTTAGGTAACTAAAGGCATTGGGGTTGCGGTGCCACCGGCTTGGGCCCGTAATCGCTGCTCGCAGCTATATTTATTATTATTATTATTTTTTTCTACTTCTCGGGCACTTTTGAGACCCTTAACATGCTTGAAAACTCTTGAAACTTTGCACACAGGTCAGAACCCGCGGCCATCAGGGCCGGGCTGAAGCTGGTACCCGGGAGTGGCAGGGAGGCTCGACAGCGCCCCCTGGAACGGGGTCCGAAAACTTGGTCCATAAATCAAACACGCTTGCATGTAATAATATGAAACTCGGTACACATATAGATCTTATCGGGCCGAACAACTTTCGTGCTCTAAGTTTTACGTCAGCCCAACAGGAAGTCGACTATTATGGGTTGTTTGAAAAACGTATGCTCTGGAATTTGAAATACTCCTCCTAGAATATTTGTCCAATCACAACCAAACTCGGTGTGCATGAAGTCAAGACATTGAGGATGAAAAATTGCCAGGGGATTTTTGATATCTCAAACGGTTTGGCTGTGGCGAGGAAACAAATTTATGGCGAAAAAATGAAACAGGAAGTGTGTTATAACTTCTGCATACATTAACTGATCTTGATGAAACTTCAGCAGTGTGTTCGTTGTAAGAGGCCGATCACATGGATGTGACTATTGTGAGTCAAAGTTATAGCGCCACCAACAGGCAGCAGGAAGTACATCACCTTCAAAATGCTTTGAAATCACTGTCTTATTTTTACCCGATTTGCTTCAAACTTTATGTGTACAATGTAGACACACGGCAGATGTAGACCTGTGAAAGGATTATTGATATCTTAGATACTGTTGCTGTGGCAACGCATCAAACTTTAATATTCTTTTCAGATGCTTTTGAGACTCCTAACATACTTGAAATTCGATGAAATTCGACAGACACATCACATTTATTATCCAGTAGACATGTGCAAAGTTTCAGAAACGGGCGTGGTGAGGGGCTCAGTAGCGCCACCTTTAGTCAAAAATGGGGGCTTAGTTTTAAGTAGAGTCACAAAAATCGTTATGTGTATTGTTCTCATCAAGCCGGACAACTTTCTAATTTATAGTCATAAGCTGTGACCAACAGGAAGAGAGATATTTTGGTTTGAATGTGATTTTTTGGAGAATTCTCTCCCTCTCTCTCTCTGCCTCTACGTCTCTGTGTGTGTGAGGGGTGGGGGGATTTGTCTTTTGAGTGAGATTTCTTTAAAATTCCTGTTTTTCAAGGTTTCAGGGGCTTTTGGGGCCTTTAACGTGCTCGAAAACTCTTGAAACTTTGCACACAGGTCAGAACCTGCGGCCATCAGGGCCGGGCTGAAGCTGGTACCCGGGCGTGGCAGGGGGGCTCAACAGCGCCCCCTGGAAAGGGATCCGAACACTTGTCCATAAATCAAACACACTTGCATGTAATGATATGAAACTCGGTACACATATAGATCTCATCGGGCCGAACAACTTTCGTGCTCTAAATTTTACGCCAGCCCAACAGGAAGTCGGCAATTATGGGTTGTTTGGAGAACGCTTGCTGTGGAATTTGAAACACTTCTCCTAGAGAATTAATTAAATCGCCACCAAACTCGGTGTGCATGAAGTCAAGACATTGAGGATGCTAAATTGCAGACGGATTTTTGATATCTCAAACGGTTTGGCCGTGGCAAGGAAACGAATTTATGGCGAGAAAAGAGAAACACGAAGTGTTATAACTTCTGCACACATTAACTGATCTTGATGAAACTTCAGCAGTGTGTTCGTGGTAAGAGGCCGATCAGATGGATGTGACTATTGTGAGTCAAAGTTATAGCGCCACCAACAGGCAGCAGGAAGTACATCACTATTAAAATGCTTTGAAATCACTGTCTTATTTTTACCAGATTTGCTTCAAACTTTATGTGTACAATGTAGACACACGGCAGATGTAAACCTGTGAAAGGATTATTGATATCTTAGATACTGTTGCCGTGGCAACGCATCAAACTTTAATATTCTTTTTTTTATGCTTTTGAGACTCTTAACATACTTGAAATTGCATGAAACTCGACAGACACATCACATTTATTATCCAGTAGACATGTGCAAAGTTTCAGAAACGGGCGTGGTGAGGGGCTCAGTAGCGCCACCTTTAGTCATAAGTGGGGGGGTTAGTTTTATCAACAGCAACAAAACTTGGTATGTGTATTGTTCTCATCAAGACGGACAACTTTCTAATTTACATGATCTATCTCCGACCAACAGGAAGAGAGATATTTTGGTTTGAATGTGGATTTTCTGAAGAATTTTCTCTCCCTCTCTCTGTGTCTCTGTGTGTGTGAGGGGAGGGGGGATTTGACTATTGCTTTTATATTGTTAATCAAGGTTTCAGGGGATTTTGGGGTCCTTAACATGCTCAAAAACTCTTGAAACTTTGCACACAAGTCAGAACCCCCTGCCATCAGGGACGGGCTGAAGCTGGTACCCGGGCGTGGCAGGGGGGCTCAACAGCGCCCCCTTGAAAGGGGTCCCAAAACTTGGTCCATAGATCAAACACGCTTGCATGAATTAATATGAAACTCGGTACACATATAGATCTCATCGGGCCGAACAACTTTCCCCCAGTCAAGTTTTACGCCAGCCCAACAGGAAGTCGGCTATTATGGGTTGTTTGGAAAACGCTTGCTGTGGAATGCGAAGTACTCCTCCTAGAGAATTCATCCAATCCCCACCAAACTCGGTTTGCATGAAGTCAAGACATTGAGGATTCTAAATTGCGGACGGATTTTTGATATCTCGAACGGTTTGGCCGTGGCGAGGAAACGAAATTATGGCGAGAAAAGAGAAACACGAAGTGGTATAACTTCTGCATACATTAACTGATCTTCATGAAACTTCACCAGTGTGTTCGTGGTAAGAGGCCGATCAGATGGATGTAACTATTGTGAGCCAAAGTTATAGCGCCACCAACTGGCAGCAGGAAGTGTGTCACTTTCAACATGCTTTTGACAAAAGTGGGGGGGTTAGTTTTACCAACAGTTCCAAAAATCAGTATATATATTGGGCTCATCGAGTCAGACAACTTTCTAATTTACAGTTATTAGCTCAGAGCAAAAGGAAGTCAGATATTTTGGTTTGAATGTGGATTTTTTGGATATTTCAGACATTGAGTTTTTAGCTACTCTTCCTAACTGGTTTATTTTATTCACACAAAACTTTTTCAAAATGATAAAGATACATTAAAGATGCTAAATTGTGAACGGATATTAAACATCTCAAACGGTTTTGCTATAGTGAGGGACTAAAGTAAAGTAACCCTTAAAGCCTCATCTTCTAAAAATGTAATTAAACACCATTTATTTCTATATAAAAGTATAAAAATATCACAACTAAACCCATTTTATTCTTTTTTTTTTTTCAAGTTTAAAAATAGTAATTGTACTATTTAGTCCCATAAAAGTCAAGTCATACATAGGGCTATACTGCCCTATTGTGTTCAAAATCAGGTAGGCTTATTGTATCTACATAAAAATATACTAGGTATGTGACGGTGAGAATATTTTACCACCGGTTAATCGACGTGTGACACCACTGGGGGCTTTTGAATCGCCAACTTAAAAACGAAAGTAAAATATGTTCGTCCGCACTGACATTGATAGTGGTTGAGCGAGCGTTTCAAATGAATTCCTATGGAAGTAGGAATTAACTGAAAAACGTTCACTCTGTTCTGCTCGTTCCTCGCCGTGGATGCGCACCGTTATGAATGCCCGTGCAGCCATAAGCATTTTAGTTTCATTTTAAAATTAGCGCCTTTCGGGGGGTGGATTGCTTGAAATTATTTTACAAAAGCAGAATGTTGTGTTTTATTGCGACTGTACACAAATACAAGTTAACACTTTGCAGTTTGAATGTCGTCCTGTATAATGACGGAGTATGTTTTTATGTGTCCACTGTTCAATCGCACCAACGCCACACACACACACCCACCCACACACACACGGTTTACTATCTTTGTGGGGACTCTCCATAGATTTAATGATTTTTATACTGTACAAACTGTATATTTTATCTCCTTACACTAACCCTACCTCTAAACCTACCCATCACAGAAAACTTTCTGCATTTATACATTTCCAAAAAAACTCATTCTGTATGAAGCTTGTTTACCCATGGGGACCTCTATTTAGGTCCCCACTGTGACACGAGTCCCCATGAGTCTGTGTGCATTCAGGTTAAAGTCCCCACCGGGACAGAAAAACATGAACACACACACACACACACACACACACACACTCCAGCATTGCAATCTTGACATTGCAGCCTGTTCATTATAGACTTAATAAAATATAATAATAAAATGGTCAACCTAACATATAAAGATTACACTGCTCTAAATAGTCAGTTGTACAATTCGTACATTCACGGTAAGCACCGCTCCACTATGAATTTTCCAAGCACATTTTTGCGCATGTGAAGAGGATGATTTTTTCCGTCGATATTGGAACACGAGTGAAGAACAAAGCCTATAATAAAGAATAGTTTAGCATCCACATACATCGCAAATGTTGAAACATTTTGATTCTAATGAGAGGGTTACGTGAGCCCAACACTGCTTTCTTTCATTTTTATTTTTACATTAAATTTAAAGGATTTGTTGTGGAATATTTTGAGTGTATCATAAAATCAGAATAAGGTAAGTCAAGCAATATTTTTGGTCTTTTATATATATATATATAAATATAGCTGCAAGCAGCAATGAAGGGCCAAAGCCGGCGGTACTGCCACCCCGGTGCCTTTAGGTAACTAAAGGCACCGGGGTTGCGGTGCCACCGGCTTGGGCCCGTAATCGCTGCTCGCAGCTATATTTTATTATTATTATTATTATTATTTTGTCAACCTTTTGGGCACTTTTGGGGCCCTTAACATGCTCAAAAACTCTTGAAATTTTGCACACACATCAGAACCTGCGGCCATCAGGGCCGGACTGAAGCTGGTACCCGGGCGTGGCACGGGGGCTCGACAGCGCCCCCTGGAATGGTGTCCGAAAACTTGGTCTATAAATCAAACACGCTTGTATATAATAATATGAAACTCAGTACACATATAGATCTCATCGGGCCGAACAACTTTCGTGCTCTAAGTTTTACACCAGCCCAACAGGAAGTCAACTATTATGGGTTGTTTGAAAAACGCATCCTCTGGAATTTGAAATACTCCTCCTAGAATATTCGTCCAATCACAACCAAACTCGGTGTGCATGAAGTCAAGACATTGAGGATGCTAAATTGCGGACGGATTTTTGATATCTCGAACGGTTTGGCCGTGGCGAGGAAACGAATTTATGGCGATTAATGGGACACAGGAAGTGTGTTATAACTTCTGCATACATTAACTGATCTTGATGAAACTTTCGCAGTGTGTTTGTTGTAAGAGGCCGATCACAAGGATGTGACTATTGTGAGTCAAAGTTATAGCGCCACCAACTGGCAGCAGGAAGTGTGTCACTTTCAAAATGCTTTGAAGTCACCCTCTTAATTTTACACGATTTGCTTCAAACTTTATGTGTATAATGTAAACACACGGCAGATGTAGACCTGTGAAAGGATTATTGATATCTTAGATACTGTTGCCGTGGCAACGCATCAAATTTTAATATTCTTTTCGGATGCGTTTGAGACTCTTAACATGCTTGAAATTGGATGAAACTCGACAGACACATAACACTTATTAGCCAGTAGACATGTGAAAAGTTTCAGAAATGGGCGTGGCAGGGGGGCTCAACAGCGCCCTCTTGAACAGGGTCTGAAAACTTGGTCCATATATCAAACACGCTTGCATGAATTAATATGAAACTCGGTACACATATAGATTTCATGGGGCCGAACAACTTTCCCTCTGTCAAGTTTCACGCCAGCCCAACAGGAAGTCGGCTATTATGGGTTGTTTGGAAAACGCTTGCTGTGGAATGTGATGTACTCCTCCTAGAGAATTCATTCAATCACCTCCAAACTCAGTCAGCATGAAGTCAAGACATTGAGGATGCTAAATTGCGAACGGATTTTTGATATCTCGAACGGTTTGGCTGTGGCGAGGAATCGAATTTATGGCGAGAAAAGAGAAACACGAAGTGGAATAACTTCTGCATACATTAACTGATCTTGATGAAACTTCAGCAGTGTGTTCGTGGTAAGAGGCCGATCAGATGGATGTAGCTATTGTGAGTCAAAGTTATAGCGCCACCAACTGGCAGCAGGAAGTGTGTCACTTTCAACATGCTTTTGACAAAAGTGGGGGGGTTAGTTTTAACTACAGTAAAGAAAAAATAGTTTGTATATTGTTCTCATCAAGCCGGACAACTTTCTAATTTACATTCAATAGCTCTGGCCATCAGGAAGTCAGATATTTTGGTCTGAATGTGATTTTTTTTGCTAAATCAGCCTCTGAATTTTTAGCCACTCCTCTTAAACTATTTATTTTATTCGTACCAAACTTTTTCAACATGATGAAACTACATTAAATATGCTAAATTGTGAATGGATAATAAATATCTTAAACGGTTTTGCTATGGCGAGGGATTAAAGTAATGTCCAAAAAGGAAACACTAAAAATCTTCTAAAAATGTAATTATATACCATTTATTTCTATATAAAAGTATACAAATATCGAACTAAACCCATTTTATTCTGTTTTTGCAATTCAAGAAGAATGAAAAAGTTAAAACAGGCTATTTAGTGCTATTTGGTTCAACAAAAAAGCAAACATAGGGCTATACTGCCCTCTTGTGTCCAAAAGGACATCAAAATAGTATATAAAACTTTTTACCAGGTAGGCCAATATTGTATTTAAATATACATTTATTAGGTATGTGTCTGAGGATATTTTCCCACCGGTTAATCGACGTGTGACACGAGTGGGTGCTTTTAAATCGCTAATATAATAGTGAAAGAAAAATAATGATAATGTTGCACACACAAATCACACACATGTGGGAAAGAATAAACAACACTAAACCGCCATTAGGTGTCGCCAGGCATCCATCTTAATAAGCGAGTCATTGATTCATTCGTTCAAACGATTCGTTCGAATGAGTCGATCATGATTAAGACAGATGTTTATGGATTGATCATTCAATCTTTGAGTCAACCGATTCGTTAAAAATGCTGAATCGTTCAGTTATGAGAAAACACGTGATAAGTGATGGTTCTGCCGTGATCTTTGTTTAACTATTTTCGCTGCTGAAACAGAACAAAAACAGTCAACATTGCATCTAAAATGTAAGTGACTTAATTGTAACTGTTTATTTGTATGAAATCTAGGGGTGGGAGAAAAAAATTATTCTTAGATGCATCGCGATGCGGACGTGGACGATTCTGAATCGATTCACAAATGTCAAAAAATCGATTCTCTAAAAAAATATTTTTCTAATAACGTAATATTGACGGAAGGCAAAAGGCGGAACTCTAAGCGGACGTGCGTGCAGTCTGTGGCGCGCACATAACAGAGAAGTTTCTTCTGCTCACCAAGGCTGCATATATTTGATTAAAAATACAAACAAAAACAGTAATATTGTAAAATATTATTCCAATTTAAAACAGCTGCTTTCTATTTTAATATATTTTAAACTGTTATTTATTCCTGTGATCAAAGCTGAGTTTTCAGCATCATTACTCCTGTCGTCACTGATCCTTCAGAAATTATTCTAACATGATGATTGATACTCAAGAAACATTCATTATTATTTTAAATGTCGAAAACAGTTGTGTACAGTCTTTGATGAATAGAAAGTTCAAAAGAACAGCATTTATCTGAAATCTAAAGCTTTTGTAACGTTAAACACTACCGCTCAAAAGTTTTGGGTTAGTAATAATTAAAATTTTATTTTTGGGGTAAATAAATAAAATAAATCAGTACTTTTATTTATGAAGGATGAGTTAAACTGATCAACAGTTACAGTAAAGACATTTATAATGTTAAAAATATATATATTTGAAATATATGCTGTTCTTTTGAACTAACATTCATCAAAGCATTTTGAAAAAAAAAATCTGTACACAACTGTTTTCAACATTGAAAATAATAATGAATATTTATTGAGCATCAATCATCATATTAGTATGATTTCTGAAGGATCATGTGACACTGAAGACTGGAGTAATGATGCTGAAAACTCAACTTTGATCACAGAAATGAATTACTATGTAAAATATTTAAAAATTGAAAACAGCTGTTTTAAATTGGAATAATATTTCACAATATTACTGTTTTTGTTTGTATTTTTAATCAATAAATGCAGCCTTGGTGAGCAGAAGAGACTTCTCCTAAAAACATTAAAAATCTTACTGACCCCAAACTTTTGAACAATAATATATATATATATATATATATATATATATATATATATATATATACATATATATGTATGTGTGTGTATGTATGTATGTATGTATGTATGTATATATATATATATATATATATATATATATATATATATATATATATATATATATATATATATATATATATATATATATATAAATATAGCTGCGAGCAGCGATGGAGGGCCCAAGCCGGCGGTACCGCCACCCCGGTGCCTTTAGGTAACTAAAGGCACCGGGGTTGCGGTGCCACCGGCTTGGGCCCGTAATCGCTGCTCGCAGCTATATTTATTATTATTATTATTATTATTATTATTATTATTATTATTTTGTCAACCTTTCGGCCACTTTTGGGGCCCTTAACATGCTCGAAAACTCTTGAAATTTTGCACACAGGTCAGAACCCGCGGCCATCAGGGCCGGACTGAAGCTGGTACCCGGGCGTGGCAGGGGGGCTCGACAGCGCCCCCTGGAACGGGATCCGAACACTTGTCCATAAATCAGACACGCTTGCATGTAATAATATGAAACTCGGTACACATATAGATCTCATCGGGCCGAACAACTTTCGTGCTCTAAGTTTTACGCCAGCCCAACAGGAAGTCGGCTATTTAGGGTTGTTTGGAAACGCATGCTGTGGAATTTAATGTACTCCTCCTAGGGAATTCATCGATTCGCCTCCAAACTCGGTGTGCATGAAGTGAAGACATTGAGGATGCTAAATTGCGGACGGATTTTTGATATCTCGAACGGTTTGGCCGTGGCGAGGAAACGAATTTATGGCGAAAAAATGAAACAGGAAGTGTGTTATAACTTCTGCATACATTAACTGATCTTGATGAAACTTCAGCAGTGTGTTCGTTGTAAGAGGCCGATCGCAGAGATGTGACTATTGTGAGTCAAAGTTATAGCGCCACCAACAGGCAGCAGGAAGTACATCACTATTAAAATGCTTTGAAATCACTGTCTTATTTTTACCAGATTTGCTTCAAACTTTATGTGTACAATGTAGACACACGGCAGATGTAAACCTGTGAAAGGATTATTGATATCTTAGATACTGTTGCCGTGGCAACGCATCAAACTTTAATATTCTTTTTTTATGCTTTTGAGACTCTTAACATACTTGAAATTGCATGAAACTCGACAGACACATCACATTTATTATCCAGTAGACATGTGCAAAGTTTCAGAAACGGGCGTGGTGAGGGGCTCAGTAGCGCCACCTTTAGTCATAAGTGGGGGGGTTAGTTTTATCAACAGCAACAAAACTTGGTATGTGTATTGTTCTCATCAAGACGGACAACTTTCTAATTTACATGAACCATCTCCGACCAACAGGAAGAGAGATATTTTGGTTTGAATGTGGATTTTCTGAAGAATTTTCTCTCCCTCTCTCTGTGTCTGTGTGTGTGTGTGAGGGGAGGGGAGGGGAGGGGAGGGGAGGGGAGGGGAGAGGGGGGGGGGGTTGACTATTGCTTTTATATTGTTAATCAAGGTTTCAGGGGCTTTTGGGGTCCTTAACGTGCTCAAAAACTCTGCACACAGGTCAGAACCCACGGCCATCAGGGCCGGGCTGAAGTTGGTACCCGGGCGTGGCAGGGGGGCTCAACAGCGCCCCCTTGAACGGGGTTCTAAAACTTGATCCATATATCAAACACGCTCGCATGAATTAATATGAAACTCGGTACACATATAGATCTCATCGGGCCGAACAACTTTACCCCGGTCAAGTTTTACGCCAGCCCAACAGGAAGTCGGCTATTATGGGTTGTTTGGAAAACACTTGCTGTGGAATGTGAAATACTCCTCCTAGAAAATTCACTGTGTCCCCTTCAAACTCGGTGTGCATGTAGTCAAGACTTTGAGGATGCTAAATTGCGGACGGATTTTTGATATCTCGAACGGTTTGGCTGTGGCGAGGAATCGAATTTATGGCGAGAAAAGAGAAACACGGAAGTGGAATAACTTCTGCATACATTAACTGATCTTGATGAAACTTCAGCAGTGTGTTCGTGGTAAGAGGCCGATCAGATGGATGTAGCTATTGTGAGTCAAAGTTATAGCGCCACCAACTGGCAGCAGGAAGTGTGTCACTTTCAACATGCTTTTGACAAAATTTACATTCAATAGCTCTGGCCATCAGGAAGTCAGATATTTTGGTCTGAATGTGAATTTTTTTGCAAAATCAGCCTCTGAATTTTTAGCCACTCCTCTTAAACTATTTATTTTATTCGTACCAAACTTTTTTGATGAAACTACATTAAATATGCTAAATTGTGAATGGATAATAAATATCTCAAACGGTTTTGCTATGGCGAGGGATTAAATAATGTCCAAAAAGGAAACACTTAAAATCTTCTAAAAATGTAATTATATACCATTTATTTCTATATAAAAGTATACAAATATCACAACTAAACCCATTTTATTCTGTTTTTGCAATTCAAGAAGAATGAAAAAGTTAAAACAGGCTATTTAGTGCTATTTGGTTCAACAAAAAAGCAAACATAGGGCTATACTGCCCTCTTGTGTCCAAAAGGACATCAAAATAGTATATAAAACTTTTTACCAGGTAGGCCAATATTGTATTTAAATATACATGTATTAGGTATGTGTCTGAGGATATTTTCCCACCGGTTAATCGACGTGTGACACGAGTGGGTGCTTTTAAATCGCTAATATAATAGTGTAAGAAAAATAATGATAATGTTGCACACACAAATCACACACAAGTGGGAAAGAATTATGCTTTTAAACAACACTAAACCGCCATTAGGTGTCGCCAGGCATCCATCTTAATAAGCGAGTCATTGATTCATTCGTTCAAACGATTCGTTCGAATGAGTCGATCATGAATAAGACAGATGTTTCTGGGTTGATCATTCAATCTTTGAGTCAACCGATTCGTTAAAAATGCTGAATCGTTCAGTTATGAGAAAACACGTGATGCGTGATGGTTCTGCCGTGATCTTTGTTTAACTATTTTCGCTGCTGAAACAGAACAAAAACAGTCAACATTGCATCTAAAATGTAAGTGACTTAATTGTAACTGTTTATTAACCTGTTGTATGAAATCTAGGGGTGGGAGAAAAAATGTATTCTTAGATGCATCGCGATGCGGACGTGGACGATTCTGAATCGATTCACAAATGTAAAAAAATCGATTCTCTAAAAAAATATTTTTCTAATAACGTAATATTGACGGAAGGCAAAAGGCGGAACTCTAAGCGGACGTGCGTGCAGTCTGTGGCGCGCACATAACAGAGAAGTTTCTTCTGCTCACCAAGGCTGCATTTATTTGATTAAAAATACAAACAAAAACAGTAATATTGTAAAATATTATTCCAATTTAAAACAGCTGCTTTCTATTTTAATATATTTTAAACTGTTATTTATTCCTGTGATCAAAGCTGAGTTTTCAGCATCATTACTCCAGTCGTCACTGTCACATGATCCTTCAGAAATTATTCTAATATGATGATTGATACTCAAGAAACATTCATTATTATTTTAAATGTCGAAAACAGTTGTGTACAGTCTTTGATGAATAGAAAGTTCAAAAGAACAGCATTTATCTGAAATCTAAAGCTTTTGTAACGTTAAACACTACCGCTCAAAAGTTTTGGGTTAGTAATAATTAAAATTTTATTTTTTGGGGAAATAAATAAAATAAATCAGTACTTTTATTTATGAAGGATGAGTTAAACTGATCAACAGTTACAGTAAAGACATTTATAATGTTAAAAATATATATATTTGAAATATATGCTGTTCTTTTGAACTTTACATTCATCAAAGCTTTTTGAAAAAAAAAAACTGTACACAACTGTTTTCAACATTGAAAATAATAATGAATATTTATTGAGCATCAATCATCATATTCGTATGATTTCTGAAGAATCATGTGACACTGAAGACTGGAGTAATGATGCTGAAAACTCAACTTTGATCACAGAAATGAATTACTATGTAAAATATTTAAAAATTGAAAACAGCTGTTTTAAATTGGAATAATATTTCACAATATTACTGTTTTTGTTTGTATTTTTAATCAATAAATGCAGCCTTGGTGAGCAGAAGAGACTTCTCCTAAAAACATTAAAAATCTTACTGACCCCAAACTTTTGAACAATAATATATATATATATATAGCTGCGAGCAGCGATGGAGGGCCAAAGCCGGCGGTACCGCCACCCCGGTGCCTTTAGGTAACTAAAGGCACCGGGGTTGCGGTGCCACCGGCTTGGGCCCGTAATCGCTGCTCGCAGCTATATTTATATATATATATATATATATATATATATATATATATATATATATATATATATATATATTATTATTAGGGCCCAAGCCCTGAAAGGGCGAAGGCCCTATTGTTTTCGGTAGGATTATTATTATTATTATTATTATTATTATTATTATTATTTTGTCAACCTTTCGGCCACTTTTGGGGCCCTTAACATGCTCGAAAACTCTTGAAATTTTGCACACAGGTCAGAACCCGCGGCCATCAGGGCCGGACTGAAGCTGGTACCCGGGCGTGGCAGGGGGGCTCGACAGCGCCCCCTGGAACGGGATCCGAACACTTGTCCATAAATCAGACACGCTTGCATGTAATAATATGAAACTCGGTACACATATAGAACTCATCGGGCCGAACAACTTTCGTGCTCTAAGTTTTACACCAGCCCAACAGGAAGTCGGCTATTTAGGGTTGTTTGGAAACGCATGCTGTGGAATTTAATGTACTCCTCCTAGGGAATTCATCGATTCGCCTCCAAACTCGGTGTGCATGAAGTCAAGACATTGAGGATGCTAAATTGCGGACGGATTTTTGATATCTCGAACGGTTTGGCCGTGGCGAGGAAACGAATTTATGGCGAAAAAATGAAACAGGAAGTGTGTTATAACTTCTGCATACATTAACTGATCTTGATGAAACTTCAGCAGTGTGTTCGTTGTAAGAGGCCGATCGCACAGATGTGACTATTGTGAGTCAAAGTTATAGCGCCACCAACAGGCAGCAGGAAGTACATCACTATTAAAATGCTTTGAAATCACTGTCTTATTTTTACCAGATTTGCTTCAAACTTTATGTGTACAATGTAGACACACGGCAGATGTAAACCTGTGAAAGGATTATTGATATCTTAGATACTGTTGCCGTGGCAACGCATCAAACTTTAATATTCTTTTTTTATGCTTTTGAGACTCTTAACATACTTGAAATTGCATGAAACTCGACAGACACATCACATTTATTATCCAGTAGACATGTGCAAAGTTTCAGAAACGGGCGTGGTGAGGGGCTCAGTAGCGCCACCTTTAGTCATAAGTGGGGGGGTTAGTTTTATCAACGGCAACAAAACTTGGTATGTGTATTGTTCTCATCAAGACGGACAACTTTCTAATTTACATGAACCATCTCTGACCAACAGGAAGAGAGATATTTTGGTTTGAATGTGGATTTTCTGAAGAATTTTCTCTCCCTCTCTCTGTGTCTGTGTGTGTGTGAGGGGAGGGGGGGATTTGACTATTGCTTTTATATTGTTAATCAAGGTTTCAGGGGCTTTTGGGGTCCTTAACGTGCTCAAAAACTCTTGAAACTTTGCACACAGGTCAGAACCCATGGCCATCAGGGCCGGGCTGATGCTGGTACCCGGGCGTGGCTGGGGGGCTCAACAGCGCCCCCTTGAACGGGGTTCTAAAACTTGATCCATATATCAAACACGCTCGCATGAATTAATATGAAACTCGGTACACATATAGATCTCATCGGGCCGAACAACTTTACCCCGGTCAAGTTTTACGCCAGCCCAACAGGAAGTCGGCTATTATGGGTTGTTTGGAAAACGCTTGCTGTGGAATGTGAAATACTCCTCCTAGAAAATTCACCGTGTCCCCTTCAAACTCGGTGTGCATGTAGTCAAGACATTGAGGATGCTAAATTGCGGACGGATTTTTGATATCTCGAAACGGTTTGGCCGTGGCGAGGAAACAAATTTATGGCGAAAAAATGAAACAGGAAGTGTGTTATAACTTCTGCATACATTAACTGATCTTGATGAAACTTCAGCAGTGTGTTCGTTGTAAGAGGCCGATCACATGGATGTGACTATTGTGAGTCAAAGTTATAGCGCCACCAACAGGCAGCAGGAAGTACATCACTTTCAAAATGCTTTGAAATCAGTGTCTTATTTTTACCCGATTTGCTTCAAACTTTATGTGTACAATGTAGACACACGGCAGATGTAAACCTGTGAAAGGATTATTGATATCTTAGATACTGTTGCCGTGGCAACGCATCAAACTTTAATATTATTTTTTGATGCTTTTGAGACTCTTAACATACTTGAAATTGCATAAAACTCAACAGACACATCACATTTTTTAGCCCGTAGACATGTGCAAAGTTTCAGAAACGGGCGTGGTGGAATGGCTCAGTAGCGCCACCTTTAGTCAAAAATGGGGGCTTAGTTTTTCCTAGAATCACAAAACTTGGTATGTGTATTGTTCTCATCAAGACGGACAACTTTCTAATTTACATGAACCATCTCCGACCAACAGGAAGAGAGATATTTTGGTTTGAATGTGGATTTTCTGAAGAATTTTCTCTCCCTCTCTCTGTGTCTGTGTGTGTGTGAGGGGAGGGGGGGATTTGACTATTGCTTTTATATTGTTAATCAAGGTTTCAGGGGCTTTTGGGGTCCTTAACGTGCTCAAAAACTCTTGAAACTTTGCACACAGGTCAGAACCCACGGCCATCAGGGCCGGGCTGAAGCTGGTACCCGGGCGTGGCTGGGGGGCTCAACAGCGCCCCCTTGAACGGGGTTCTAAAACTTGATCCATATATCAAACACGCTCGCATGAATTAATATGAAACTCGGTACACATATAGATCTCATCGGGCCGAACAACTTTACCTCGGTCAAGTTTTACGCCAGCCCAACAGGAAGTCGGCTATTATGGGTTGTTTGGAAAACGCTTGCTGTGGAATGTGAAATACTCCTCCTAGAAAATTCACCGTGTCCCCTTCAAACTCGGTGTGCATGTAGTCAAGACTTTGAGGATGCTAAATTGCGGACGGATTTTTGATATCTCGAACGGTTTGGCTGTGGCGAGGAATCGAATTTATGGCGAGAAAAGAGAAACACGGAAGTGGAATAACTTCTGCATACATTAACTGATCTTGATGAAACTTCAGCAGTGTGTTCGTGGTAAGAGGCCGATCAGATGGATGTAGCTATTGTGAGTCAAAGTTATAGCGCCACCAACTGGCAGCAGGAAGTGTGTCACTTTCAACATGCTTTTGACAAAAGTGGGGGGGTTAGTTTTAACTACAGTAAAGAAAAAACAGTTTGTATATTGTTCTCATCAAGCCGGACAACTTTCTAATTTACATTCAATAGCTCTGGCCATCAGGAAGTCAGATATTTTGGTCTGAATGTGAATTTTTTTGCAAAATCAGCCTCTGAATTTTTAGCCACTCCTCTTAAACTATTTATTTTATTTGTACCAAACTTTTTCAACATGATGAAACTACATTAAATATGCTAAATTGTGAATGGATAATAAATATCTCAAACGGTTTTGCTATGGCGAGGGATTAAAGTAATGTCCAAAAAGGAAACACTAAAAATCTTCTAAAAATGTAATTATATACCATTTATTTCTATATAAAAGAATGCAAATATCACAACTAAACCCATTTTATTCTGTTTTTGCAATTCAAGAAGAATGAAAAAGTTAAAACAGGCTATTTAGTGCTATTTGGTTCAACAAAAAAGCAAACATAGGGCTATACTGCCCTCTTGTGTCCAAAAGGACATCAAAATAGTATATAAAACTTTTTACCAGGTAGGCCAATATTGTATTTAAATATACATTTATTAGGTATGTGTCTGAGGATATTTTCCCACCGGTTAATCGACGTGTGACACGAGTGGGTGCTTTTAAATCGCTAATATAATAGTGAAAGAAAAATAATGATAATGTTGCACACACAAATCACACACATGTGGGAAAGAATGATGCTTTTAAACAACACTAAACCGCCATTAGGTGTCGCCAGGCATCCATCTTAATAAGTGAGTCATTGATTCATTCGTTCAAACGATTCGTTCGAATGAGTCGATCATGATTAAGACAGATGTTTATGGATTGATCATTCAATCTTTGAGTCAACCGATTCGTTAAAAATGCTGAATCGTTCAGTTATGAGAAAACACGTGATGCGTGATGGTTTTGCCGTGATCTTTGTTTAACTATTTTCGCTGCTGAAACAGAACAAAAACAGTCAACATTGCATCTAAAATGTAAGTGACTTAATTGTAACTGTTTATTAACCTGTTGTATGAAATCTAGGGGTGGGAGAAAAAAATTATTCTTAGATGCATCGCGATGCGGACGTGGACGATTCTGAATCGATTCACAAATGTCAAAAAATCGATTCTCTAAAAAAATATTTTTCTAATAACGTAATATTGACGGAAGGCAAAAGGCGGAACTCTAAGCGGACGTGCGTGCAGTCTGTGGCGCGCACATAACAGAGAAGTTTCTTCTGCTCACCAAGGCTGCATTTATTTGATTAAAAATACAAACAAAAACAGTAATATTGTAAAATATTATTCCAATTTAAAACAGCTGCTTTCTATTTTAATATATTTTTAACTGTTATTTATTCCTGTGATCAAAGCTGAGTTTTCAGCATCATTACTCCAGTCGTCACTGTCACATGATCCTTCAGAAATTATTCTAATATGATGATTGATACTCAAGAAACATTCATTATTATTTTAAATGTCGAAAACAGTTGTGTACAGTCTTTGATGAATAGAAAGTTCAAAAGAACAGCATTTATCTGAAATCTAAAGCTTTTGTAACGTTAAACACTACCGCTCAAAAGTTTTGGGTTAGTAATAATTGAAATTTTATTTTTGGGGGAAATAAATAAAATAAATCAGTACTTTTATTTATGAAGGATGAGTTAAACTGATCAACAGTTACAGTAAAGACATTTATAATGTTAAAAATATATATATTTGAAATATATGCTGTTCTTTTGAACTTTACATTCATCAAAGCATTTTGAAAAAAAAAAAATCTGTACACAACTGTTTTCAACATTGAAAATAATAATGAATATTTATTGAGCATCAATCATCATATTAGTATGATTTCTGAAGGATCATGTGACACTGAAGACTGGAGTAATGATGCTGAAAACTCAACTTTGATCACAGAAATGAATTACTATGTAAAATATTTAAAAATTGAAAACAGCTGTTTTAAATTGGAATAATATTTCACAATATTACTGTTTTTGTTTGTATTTTTAATCAATAAATGCAGCCTTGGTGAGCAGAAGAGACTTCTCCTAAAAACATTAAAAATCTTACTGACCCCAAACTTTTGAACAATAATATATATATATATATATTATATAATACATATATATGTATGTGTGTGTATGTATGTATGTATGAATATGTATATATGTATATATATATATATATATATATATATATATATATATATATATATATATATATATATATATATAATATAGCTGCGAGCAGCGATGGAGGGCCCAAGCCGGCGGTAACTAAAGGCACTGGGGTTGCGGTGCCACCGGCTTGGGCCCGTAATCGCTGCTCGCAGCTATATTTATATTTCTTTTTTGTTTTTTACTAAAAAAATATTAACACAAAGTAGGTTGCTTGTACTCATATTATCATAACTTTATATATACACAGTTTACGTAACATCCATTAAGCCTCTTTAACCATTGTTACTGTAGACTCACAATGTCCTGATGGAGTACATTTGATAGGGCAGCTTTGTGATCCAAGTTTCATGATGTCATGAGTGTTCAAAGAAATGATCCACCCCTTCTTTGCAAACCATTATAAATTTTAAGACAGTGTCATAATCTGGCAAATGGACCGAAACCAAGAAAATCAAAAGGTAAGCTTGGCAAAATATATAAAATAATATTAAAGATTATAATTATTGTACTTTTAAATGTATCCATCTACTAGATGCTTTATACAAACCTACATACACATGAGGAATGCTATAAAAAAAAAGTTGTTTGTACTATAATATTGTATAATACGTATATAAATCTTACTTCACAGCTATGTTTCCACTGATTATATTATCTGGTAAGCCAAACATTTTCATAAAGTGTTTCATCATCACAGCTGGCTACTCTAAAATCATGATATGGCTTTTGTTGGGCTTCTGCTGGTAAAATAGTTTATTTCCATAGTCTAAAAAATACAGTCTAACACATTCATTATGTTAAATAACATGTTAAATGTGCCGGCAGGTTTTATCACCTTCACCTTGAGTGTCCCTCAGTATGTCTTTGTTAATGAATCCAAGACTTGGGCAGAAGCTCAGAGGTACTGTAGAGACAAATACACTGATCTGGCCTCCATTGAGAATGAACAACAGACACTCCAGTTATTGAACACAGTAAATGACAATTCCATTGATTTGGCCTGGATTGGACTCTATGATGATCTGAACAGTTGGAACTGGACTCTAGAGGACAGTGATTTCTTCAACGAAGGACGGAAAGACTTCAGGGATCATTATTATTTTGCTTGGATTGGACTGTACAGAACCAGATCTTGGTCAGATCAGAGCAACTCTTTATTCAGTAACTGGAGGACAGGGCAGCCAGAAACTGCAGGATCCTGCACTGCAGTGTCATTTAATGACTCTGCATGGACAGACGAAAACTGCAATACTGCATTACCTTTCATTTGCTACAGTGGTGAGTAGATCTTAAAGGGATAGTTCTTCTAAAAAAGAGTAATCTGGCATCATTTACTCACCCTCGTATCATTCCAGACCTGTATACATTTCTTTATTCTGCTAAAGACAAAAGAAGATATTTGAAGAATATTGGTAACTAAAAGTTTTAGCGCCCAATTAGTTCAGTTGTGTGAAAAAAAAAAATAGCACTTAATTTTACAGTCCTTTCCCCCATGTACGTACTATGTACTTATAACTGCTATAAATATAACTGGGTAATAACTAGGTACTAACCCTAAACCTAATCTTAACCCATGTAGTTACTACCCAGTACTTTAAGTAAGTTCACGTAAGAGCGCCATCTTCTTTTGTCTTCCACAGGAGAATAAATGTGATGGAATGACATGAGGGTCAGAAAATCATGACAGAATTTGTCACGGGAACACACAGAGAAACAGGTGGATCCAAATAGAGCATATTTATTGTCAGGGCAATCCAATTCGTAGTCATCCATGCAGGGGTCAAAATCCATTTTAGCAGTCCAATAAATAAATAAACAAGGAACAAAACAAGATCAGACGAGGAAACAGACTTCAGAAGTGTAAGTGACATACAACAATGACTCCATGACATGAACTGAAACAGACAGGGTATTTATACACAGACACTAACAATGTGATAGGAAACAGCTGAGTGCAATCACAAGTGATGGGAACAGACAAAGGATTATGGGAATTGCAGTTCTACAGTGAATGGTGACAGGAAGGGAAAGAGACCTCTAGTGGACACAAACCAGACACTGTGACAGAATTATTCTTTATCCCTTTATTATCTTTTCTATCAATAATCCATTAAATCTATCACACACTGCCTCAGTGTGTTCACGTCGATTGCAAGAAAGAGTAGATATGTTTAGTTGGGTTTCAAAGTCTGATCAAATAAGCAAATTTGTGACACAAGAAAAAGAAAGACAAACCAAATACTAGATATTCTAAAATTCATGTTCATTTTTCAATTCATTTTTCACTCAATTTTTAAAGGAACACTCCATCGTTTTTTGAAATAGGGCTTATTCACCTTCTTTCCTACATTTAGATGGGTGGGCAAATGCATTTTTGTCTCAGTGCATGCATTGTTTTACTTTGACAGGGTCGGCACTAGCTTAGCTTAGCATAAAGAATGGAATCCTTTGTTGCCAGCTAGCATGTCCTGAGTAAAAGTGATATAAAAAATTAAAAAAACCCACCTAATTACTTCTTGTGGCCTGCGTATTCACAACAAGTACAAATAGCGATGCAGATTAACACTAGGCGATTTCCTAGGCAGATATTGACTTGGGACTATATTAGGGGGAAGCACAGGCGAAACACTGCTACTTGGGCGCAGAGATATCACGCCCAATTAGCAGTGCTTCGCCTGTGCTTCCCCCTAATATAGTCCTTAATATATAAGTCAATATCTGCCTAGGAAATCGCCTAGTGTTAATCTGCATCACTATTTGTACTTGTTGTGAATACGCAAACATATGATTTATGTTCTGAATGAAGCCTTTCTGTTTTGAGTTCATTATTAAAAAAACATCTTTAAGTTCATTTACATCTCTCTCTCTCTTCCCTCCGAGCGTGACAGAAGATCTGACCTAGACAAGATACAGATCCTTCACTATGTCAACTCGCCCCACTTCCGATCCTCTCCTATCAATCTTCCAGCCTTCACCGGGCACTTCCCCCTTTGCCTCTGGAAGTCCCATGGCCTTACCTGCTTGCTATTCGGGCGAAGCGGACAAATGTAACGGCTTCCTCCTGCAGTGCACTCTGCATTTTGAGATGCAGCCCCAGCGATTTCCCACGGAGCGATCTAAGACGGCGTTCATCACCAGTTTGCTGTTGGGCAGAGCGCTGGATTGGGCTGATGCACTATGGCAAGCGGAAAATCCCATAATCGGTAATTTATCTGCATTCACTAAAGGAAGTTCAAGGAAGTTTTTGGAAGGACTACCGGATCCTTATCAGTCTCGGATGAACTGTTACGCCTGCGTCAAGGCTCTTCTTCGACTGGTGAATACACTCTCCGGTTCCGCACCCTAGCGACCCTTAGTGGATGGAATGAACCAGCGCTCTGCTCAATCTTCCGTCAGGGGTTGAATTGCAACATCAGACAGCAACTGGTGATTTTCGACGATTCAATCGGTCTCGAAGGGCTCATCCAAAAGACCACCCAGATCGCTCAGCGCCTGTTTGCATGTTCTCCTGACACCATCTCGCTGCCAGCCGCCTCGCCCGTTCCTGGACATTCCCCTCCAACACCAGAGCCGATGCAGACAGACTCTTATCATCTATCCGCTGCTGAGAGATATCGCCGTGTGTCCCAGGGGCTCTGTCTATACTGTGGAGGCAAGAACCACACCATCACTTCCTGTCCTATCAAACCATCACTACCTTCTGTGAGTATTCTAAATATCTCCCCAGACGTAACAAACATGAGAAAACTTTCGGTCATCCTGCTGATTAAAGACTCTGCTTTTACAGTCCAAGCTCTCATCGACTCGGGTGCCTCGGGGAACTTCATCTCCCTCAACACACTGAGAACCCTCAACCTACCAGCTTTACCTCAACATCCTCAATATCAGATCAACACCATCAGAGGAGAGCCCTTGGGACCCGGCCGAGTGAAGCAACGTTCGCCTGACTGCCAACTTCAAATCGGCAACTTCCACGTGGAGGACATCTCATTTCTGGTGTTGGAGGGTGCTACAGTGGACATCATCCTGGGACGCCCCTGGCTGATTAAGCACTCACCTTCCATGGATTGGGAGAGATGTGACATCCTCAAGTGGAGTTCTAAATGCCACGAATCCTGCCTTCGACACCTACCCGTCCCAAAACTCTCTCTTCAATCAACCCTCGTCGAGAGTCCTGAATCCACCAAGTGCATCTCCATACCGGAGGACTACAGGGCGTTCCAGGACATCTTTAGCAAGCAGGCTGCTACCAGATTACCACCTCATAGGCCATGGGACTGCGCCATTGACTTGCTGCCTGGAGCGAAACTTCCCAAGGGTAAGGTCTACCCTCTGTCCATCCCGGAGCAGAAGGCCATGGAGGAGTACATTAAGGAGGCTCTCCACCAAGGTTTCATCGTGCCATCTACCTCGCCAGCCGCCTCCAGTTTCTTCTTCGTGGGGAAGAAGGACGGAGGTCTGCGACCTTGTATTGACTACCGTGTCCTGAATTCCCAGACGGTCAAATTTCCATACCCCCTGCCGTTGGTCCCAGCTGCCCTAGATGAACTGCGTGGAGCTCGCATCTTCTCCAAGCTGGACCTGCGTAGTGCCTACAACCTCGTTCGTATCCACCCTGGGGACGAATGGAAGACCGCCTTCATCACCCCTACTGGCCACTACCATTACCGGGTCATGCCTTATGGCCTGGTCAACGCACCTTCTGTCTTCCAGGGCTTCATGAACGAGGTGTTCCGAAAGTTCCTCCACCGTTTCATCATCGTCTACATCGACGACATCCTCATCTACTCTCGGAACCTGGCCGACCATCGCCACCACGTTACGCAGGTCCTCTCGAAGCTGAGACACCACCACCTGTACCTCAAGGCTGAGAAGTGCGAGTTCCACCAAACCACCATCCAGTTCCTCGGCTACGTCATCAGCCCAGCTGGGATCAGCATGGACACGGACAAGGTCGCAGCCATCAGGGACTGGCCCCAACCCACCTCAGTTAAGGAGCTTCAGCGCTTTCTCGGATTCGCGAACTTCTATCGCCGCTTCATCCACCAGTTCAGCCTTCATTCAGCCAGCCTCACCAACCTGCTTAAGGGCAAACCCAAGACCCTCACCTGGACTCCTGATGCCATCCAAGCCTTCACCTCACTCAAAAATGCCTTCTGTACGGCTCCGGCCCTCATCCTTCCAGATCCTACCAAACCCTTCATCGTGGAAGTAGATGCGTCCACCGTCGGGGCTGGAGCCGTACTCTCACAATACTCCGGAGAGCCTCCCAAACTCCATCCATGTGCCTTCTTTTCCCAGAAGTTTTCCCCAGCGGAACAGAACTACGACATCGGCAATCGGGAACTCCTGGCCATTAAGCTAGCTCTGGAGGAATGGAGGCATTGGCTCGAGGGAGCTACACACCCTTTCAGCGTCATCACCGACCACCGAAACCTGGAATACATCCGAGAGGCCAAGCGGCTGAATCCTCGCCAGGCTCGCTGGGCCCTGTTCTTCTCCAGGTTCTGTTTCACCATCACCTACCGTCCAGGCCACAAGAACCTGAAGGCGGACGCATTATACCGTATCTACCAGCCAGACCCGCAGCCAATCTCCGATCCTATCCTTCCTCCAGAGCTCTTCCTCAACCCCATCGTGTGGAACTTGGACCAACAACTCCAGGAAGCCATATCCCGAGAGCCAGTTCCGCTGGGAGGTCCAGAAGGGAAACAGTACGTCCCTTCCTCCATGCGCTCCTCCCTTCTGGACTCCATCCACTCCTCTCCGGGCTCTGGACATCCAGGCAGCAAGCGGACCCTCTCACTTCTTCGCTCCCGGTACTGGTGGCCCAGGATGGCCCGTGAGGTTACCCAACATGTCCGTGCCTGCTCAGTCTGTGCCATGACCAACACTCCACGACAGTTACCGCAAGGAAAACTCCGGCCACTACCCATACCTGCCCGTCCCTGGTCCCACATTGGCGTTGACTTCGTCACCGATCTACCATCATCCAACAATTTCACCTGCATTCTAGTCATCGTAGACCGGTTCTCCAAGTCGTGTAGATTTGTTCTCCTCAAGGGATTGCCCACGGCTATGGAAACCGCAGAAACTCTCTTCCAGTCTGTCTTTCGCTATTTCGGCCTGCCTGAAGACATTGTGTCGGACCGGGGACCACAGTTCATCTCCCGGGTATGGCATGCATTCTTCAAAAAACTTCAGATATCCATCAGTCTATCTTCGGGCTACCACCCTCAAACTAACGGCCAGACTGAGCGGAAGATACAAGAACTCGGACGGTTCCTCCGGGCCTATTGCTCTTCCGACCAGCATGACTGGAGCCGTTACCTTCCCTGTGCCGAATATGCCCAAAACTCTCTGAAACAATCCACTACTGGACTTACTCCCTTTCAGTGTGTACTAGGCTATCAACCCTCTCTGTTTCCCTAGTCGGAAGAGCCCTCCAACATCCCAGCCATCGACCACTGGTTCCGGGAAAGTGAGAGGGTCTGGGACTCGGCCCATGTTCACCTACAGCAAGCAGTTCGGAGACATAAGACCTTCGCGGATGTCCGACGTCGTCCAGCTCCCACCTTCCAACCTGGAGAGCTAGTGTGGCTCTCCACGAAGGACATCCGCCTCCGACTGCCCTGTAGGAAACTCAGCCCCCATTACATCGGACCGTTCCCCATCCAGAGGCAAATCAACCCCGTCACCTACCAGCTCCAGCTCCTTGCACACTACCGTATTCACCTTATATTCCATGTCTCCCTTCTCAAACCTGCCACTAACCCTCCTCTTACTCCCTCCACAGAACCTGGCGGTGCCGAGGTGCCTCCTCCTCCGGAGGTCCAGGAGGACCCTTCGGTCTACTCTGTCCGGGAGATCCTGGACTCTCGGCGGCGAGGGGGCTTGCTTGAGTACCTTGTGGACTGGGAGGGCTACGGTCCCGAGGAACGGTCCTGGGTTCCTCGCAATGACATTCTCGATCCATCTCTACTCTCGGACTATCATCAACAACATCCGGATCGTCCTGCTCCCAGACCTCGCGGCCGCCCTCGTCGTCATTCCCGGGCATCGGGAGCTGCCCGTGGAGTAGGGGGTACTGTCAGGAACACATCCGGACCGTCAGGTTCCATCACCACGCCCACTCGTTCCCAATCACCCGCCTTCTGATCACCTGCACCTGCCGCTCCTCATCAACGCACCTCCATATATACACAGCACTTTCACCAGAACACTGTCAGATCTACTCGTTAGACACTGGACTCAAACTACTCTCTTCAACCACAGTATTATCTACCAGTCTTCCCGCCATTCTGTTTGTCTACAAGTTAAGTTGGTTCCTGTTTTATGTTTGCTTTTGCTTTATTTCTTATGATGTGATTTATGTTCTGAATGAAGCCTTTCTGTTTTGAGTTCATTTTTAAAAAACATCTTTAAGTTCATTTACATCTCTCTCTCTCTTCCCTCCGAGCGTGACATGCAAATAGCACACAAAAAAATCTGTAAAATTTAAACAAAAATATCTTAACAGACAGGCGTCAAAGATGAATTGAGAACTCTTTATTTTTTTATTGCCAACATTGAAGACACCTGATGATAACAAGCAGATTTACTGAAGGAAACAGAAACACAAGAACCACGACTTCCAGCCACCGCCTTTGATGAAATCAACTGAAAAGACATTAAAGGGCACCTATTATGCAAAATTCACTTTTACATGGTGTTTGGACATAAATGTGTGTTGGCAGTGTGTGAGCAAAACCACCCTAGAATGATAAAAATCCACCCAGTAGTTTTTTTACTATCTCAATAAATCACAAGCACTGTCTCAGAACGAGCTGTTCTAGATTTCCCTCATTGTGACGTAGAAATGAGCTAAGCCCCACCAACGTTATTTGATTGACATCTGGTTTTGGCATAGACCCCGCCCTCGGTCATCTGTTCTGCACACCAGCCACCGCCATTGTTTCAACGACAGCCGGTAATGTCTCCTAAGAAGTGTAGGTGTTCTGTTGTGGGATGTAAGAATGGACATACTAGTCTTCACTGACATCAGAGCCACTGAAAACGCAGCGGATGGATTTTATTTATGAAGAAAAGGCACCACTTAAACTTCCTAAATACAAGAATCATTTTCTGACTGACTGTTTAGTGAACGAGGGTCAAAGTTAATCCTCAAGTGTGGATCGTTGCCTACTGTTCGCGATCCAACGTCACCTCCAGAAGTAGTAAGTGTATTTTATGATTTATGAGCAAATAGTCATTTCAATCGATGTCAGCCAGTTCAATAACAAATGCGTCTAAAGCTATTTATTGTCGTCGTCACAGGATGTCTCAACAAACAACGTCAGACAGTTTTATGTCACGTACATTATTTTTTGCAGCAATAACAAATGTAAAATGAATACCTCTATCTCCATAGACAGTATATAAACGTCTATCTCCCTGTAGCATATGTTTTCAGGTTCTGTAACGTTGGCCATCTTCTCATATTTGCCACATAAGCGTGTGTGTAAGTTTAAAAAAATTGCGCGAAAATTATCACAATTTTTTTGTGTGTGTGTGTGTGTGTGTGTCTGTGTGTGTGTTGCACATCCATAATTGCAAAGGGGACGCGATTAAAACTCTATAAGTACATACATGTATGTATCAAATAACCTTTCCGAGACGTTTAGTCCATTCTCTCATTCGTGTTTATTCTGTGCCGGAGTCTCTTCATTATCTAGGTCCAGCAGGGCGGGGATATGCAGCTCATTTACATTTAAGGTGGTATAGACCAAAAACAGGTCTTTTTAAAACAGGCCCCAAAAATGACATATTCAAATGGTTATAATAAATTAACTGTGGGGAATTTTGTGCTGAAACTTCACAGATACATTCTGGGGACACCCAAGACCAATATTACATCTTGTAAAAAGGGGCATAATAGGTGCCCTTTAAATATTATAAACCAGACGATTTTATTTCTGTAATTCATCAACAGTTCTCTTTGAGAATTGGCTTTATTTCTGTCAGATGTCTACACAAACTATTATTGAGAATTAACAGAGGTTTAGATGTTAATGTTTTAGTGAAAATGTTTGGTCACCATTCTGGTGATAAGTGTTTGCTTTAGTTGTACAGTTTGACCCTTGGCTTTTTAAGTCAGTGTATGGCTTTTCACTGAAAATATATTGTTTGCAAAGATCAGACATTCTGAATTAAACAAATTAAATATAATGTAGGATTTTTATTTTATTTTAAATACACAGACATACAATGGTGACATACGTCTTGCCACAATGCGTACTGGGAGTCATGATTTGTATACTATGGTGGCTCCCAGGATGCATTGGGGCATGAAGCATGTCACCATTGTTGAGATTAATATGCCGATTCTGTACACATCTAAAAATCAACCAACAAAATATTGTCAGTGAAAATCATCTAATAACTAATTTTGATCAGTTATGAACTTAGACAACATTTTTTCTTTACAATGATTTCATTTTATCATCTGATTGTCTATGTTTCTGTCTTCCTTTGCAACAAATTATATGCTTTAGCAAACACTTTTACAAAAACCACAAACTGACTTAAAACTCCTCAAACTGCCCAACTAAAACAAAACACTGATCACCATAATAGTGACCACACATTTTCAATAAGACATCAACATCTGAATCAACATCTCTTAATTCTCAATAAGAATTTTTGTAGATGTCTGGTAGAAATAAAGTCAATTCGATGAGTAATAATTGAAGCTGGTTATGCTGTTTGTGGACTTGTTTAATCCTCCTCTGCTGAGATCTTGAGAGATGTAATGTCTTCTTTTATCTTCAATTGATTTCATCTAAGGCTGTGGTTGGAAGTCAGTTGTAGTTCTTGTGTTTCTCTTTCATTCAGTGTGCTAGTTTATTAAAGCGGTTTACCACGCTAATTTTTAAACTAATTCAATCATAAGTGAAATGTAAAAAAAATAATCAAGTGTGAAGTGTGACTTACATGTATGACAGTAGTTAACAACTATTAGTACAATTAAAGTTTGTACAGTATGGCTTGTTGGTACATCACTGACCAGGTGATTGCAATTTCTTTTTTCTGTGCTGTAAAATAATTCACAGAGACCTGCACACAATCTTCATGCACCCACCAGTATCACTTTGTGAATGAGTCTAAAACCTGGACTGAAGCTCAGAGACACTGCAGGCAGAATTACACTGATCTGGCCACCATTGATAACATGGAGGAAATGAACAGGCTCTTTAAAACAGTACATAGGACTTACTATGGCTCAGCTTGGATTGGACTCTATGATGATCTGAACAGCTGGAAATGGTCTCTGGATAATGCAACTTTAGTGGGAGGATTTAAAAGCTGGTGTGTCCAGCAACCAGTGAACTCAGGTGGACAGAGTCTCTGTGTGTACATGTCAAATTGGGGAATATGGAGTGAAATCTCTTGTTACTATACACTTCCATTTGTTTGCCATGATGGTGAGAACTGCCGATGGACTTTCTAACAAGTAATTAGAACAAAATTTTTATGATTCCTATATCCACATATTTAAAATGTTTCCCCACAGGAAGAGTGAATGCTAGTGCAAGTTATGTGTTGGTTTCCCAGTCTAAAACCTGGACTGAAGCTCAGAGATACTGCAGAGAACATCACACAGACCTTGTCAGTATCAGGAATGAGACTGAAAACTACAGGGTTCGGTCTTTATTTCAGAATTATTCCTCTATTTGGATTGGACTGTACAGAACCAGATCTTGGTCAGATCAGAGCAACTCTTCATTCAGTAACTGGAGGACAGGACAGCCAGATAATGCTGGAAACAGTGAACACTGCACTGCAGTGTCATTTAGTGACTCTGGGAAATGGACAGACGCAAACTGCAATACTGCATTACCTTTCATTTGCTACAGTGGTGAGGAGATCTCTAATAATAATGACAAACTTTATTTATTTTTTAAACAAGGTAACAAATGAGAATAAGATACAGTATATTAGAAAATCAAAGAATAAAGGGACACATAATTTCTAAATGTGTGACTAATTTTTTGGTTTTGTATTTTTTTTTATTTTCCTACCTTGACAGGATTAGCATCATCCCGGGAGTTTCACTTTGTGAATGAGTCTAAAACCTGGACTGAAGCTCAGAGACACTGCAGACAGAATTACACTGATCTGGCCACCATTGATAACATGGAGGAAATGAACAGTCTGATTAACACAGTTAATGGGAGTTACACTGGTTCAGCCTGGATTGGACAGTATGATGATGTGAACAGCTGGAGATGGTCATTGGCAAACAGGGATTTCTATCAGGAAGGAGAGAGAGATTTCAGGAACTGGTATCATGAACCGGACAACTATGGTGGGAAAGAACTGTGTTTCCATGGGTCTTAATGGAAACTGGTTTGATTCATCATGTAAAGATAATTACACATTTGTCTGCTATGATGGTAAGGCATTCCAATTGAACTTTTTATATAAATACATTTAGTTTCCTTTCAAAAGTCTTTCAAAAGTCAATGTCTCAACAAATGTTACTGTCAGTATTGTGGTAAGATCTCTAGAACTCTTAGCTAAGTTGGCTTGGATCAAACCCCAAGTATACTGTATACTAATATTAAAATTCTTACTGTAAACTATGGATTTAAAATATGGTTGACTAATTAACAAATTAACTGACTTGATATTAAATGTATATGTTTATCTTAGGTAGAGAAAACGCCTCTCAGAATTATGTTTTGGTATATGATGGAAAGACCTGGGCTGGAGCTCAGAGTTACTGCAGAGAGAATTACACTGACCTGGTCAGTGTGAGAGATGAGACAGAGCGTCAACAGATACTGAATGTTACACGTTATTATTCTGGTTATGTATGGATTGGTCTGCACAGAAACAGACTGTGGTCAGATCAGAGCAGCTCTTCCTTCACATATTGGCTGCCATATACTCCAGCTGCTGTTGCACAACCAGATAATGGTTTATATATCCGAGGACAGAACAGAGCTCAACACTGCACCGCTGTGTCTTTAAAATACTTTGGTCAGTGGACGGATGAGAGCTGCTTTGCCAGTTTGCCTTTCTTCTGTTACAGTGGTGAGTAAATATAACTTCTGTAAAGAAATGAAAGAATCAGGCTATAACACCCAAAAACAAGAAAATGTGGATTTAAATGTGGATTCTGTCAAATAAAAACAATAGAAAGACTGTATCAAAAGTGTAACATGCTAAAGTTTTGCTAATGCAAGCTTTCTGTTTGCTTTTCGGTGACCACGATGACCATCATATCAACACCCCATTTCAGATAAGTATGGTATGTTTGTGTAAAAATGTGATCCATTTGTTTCTTTAATTTTCAATAATGTTAAAACATAATGTAAATTGTTACCGTTTTTGGTTACACTTTATTTCGATAGTCCACTTTAGACATTCTACTAAACTGTAAGTAACTTTTCAACTACATGTCAACTAACTCTCATTAGAGTAGCAGACTGTCAGACTGTTAGATTAGGGTTAGGGTTCGGGTTAAGAGAATAAGTTGACTTGTAGTTGCAAAGTTACTTATAGTCAGTAGAATGTCTGTTGGGGGACCAACAAAATAAAGTGTTAGCAGATATTAAGCAGACAGTCTACTATTACTCTAACGAGAGTTAGTTGACATGTATAACTGCAAAGTTACTTATAGTTAGTAAAATGTCTAAAGTGGACTATCGAAATAAAGTGTTTTTACCCAGTTTTTTTTATTTACTTTGGTTATATTTTTTCACAAGTACATGTACAAAACCTGATCTCATGCTTTCATTAAAGTTATAAACATTTCAGTCAAACATTGTTTCAAACACAAGATGTAATATGTAATGAGAACATTTGGTTTAATCACAGAAACACAACAGTATGATCTTCTTTCAGTTTAGGATTAATTAATTAATTAATTAATTAATTAATTCAACAGCAAACAATGCAAGATACACGTTTCAATTCACCCTTGTTGCTGAAATAATTATATTAATACAGGCTGCAGTTGCCACATTAGAAAATACACTTATATTGCATAACTTATGTAATTGAATCCATAATGTTTGTAATATTATCTATGTGTGTTATCAAAAGCTGTGATGAAGTGCCATGAGGTTTTGTGCTAGAACAGTTTGCTGGCAATACAGTAAATGTTTTCACTGTGCCATATGACTGTATACATGGTTGAACTTACGGATGAAGGGTGAGTTACAGTAATGTGGCAGTCACCATGGTTATCTGTTTACAGTATCACATGGCATACATACTGTAATGTACTATATTTTATTCCATCTGTCTCCCTCCTTCTAATGCATCTCTGATCAATCTGATGTTATACAGTCATTGCCTGTTTCCTCTACTTTCTACTCTATCCTGCTTTATGTTCACAAATTGCAAATCTCTCTATAGTTATAGCCTCTGTCAAAATACTTTCTGTATTTTGACATTTTCAACAAACATCACTTAGTATGATTTATAAGCTGTTTTTCTCATGGGGACCTACATTATATGTCCCTACAAGAACAAAGATTTCGGATGTTGCCATCTTTGTAGAGACATTTTGTCCCCATAATGTAGAGTTTGCCAAGACACACAGACCACACACACACACACACACACACACACTTTAAACATAGTGGATATAATCTAATTAAAATCACTTATAATGTAAAAAATAATTAATTACATTTGGTTATCTGTATCAGAAATTGCAAACAAATTAGAAACTATATCTATAGAATCTGTTTCTATAGGTGTGCCAAATGATTCACTGATTAACCATTAAGATCAGTTTGATTAAATAATAGACAAATTTGTATTAAACTGAAAAAGAAGAGATGCAAATCAAAAGTTTGATAGTAATGACATTATGAAAGGCAGCTACTGTGAATGAAACATTTATTTTGTGTTGTGAAAATGATACTTAGTGATTTTGAGTATTGTACAACACAATTGAAAACATGAAATTTTTTAATAATAATGCACTTTTGATGATTTGTTGTGATATTAACACTAAGAGTTTTGAAAATGTATTCCTTACTTGTGAAAATGGCACCAAAGCGAATAAAATAAAATAAAAAAAACACTGTAAACTGTAGTACATAAATGTATGAAATATGACACCTGACTTGTTTTTTATTATTGATCAGTGATGGGAATGCGAGTAGAAGTTACAAGTCTAGAAAATTTGTCAGAATCTCAGATTGAAGAGCTGGTGATTATGCAGGTAAGTAACTCAACAGTCAAACCATTCATTTACCTACATAAATGAAAATGTATTTTTACATAAGCATTGCATAACATATATATTGTTAATTGACCACATCAATAACAAGAATAAAATAATCTTCCAACAATGCAATATATTCTTTACAAATTGAATAATTTAATGATAATACGACTGAATAACATATCACATGGTAGGTTTGTCATAAAGCTCATATATTTTCAGTTACAAGAGGAGCTGATCAGACTTGGACTTCCCAACAACGTGACCATGCATTTGAGAGACTATCGTAAGATCAATCCCTGACGTATGGGGACAGTGCTTTTTATTTTCCAATAAATACAGTTGTGTGCTCAATACTTAATCAATCATGAAATTATACTATAGTCTATAAATACTTTTACAAATTAATGATCCAAATTTTGTTTTTCCAAAATGTTATGTCATTGGCATGTGTTGTTTAATGGACCTATTAAATCAGTGAAGGGAGGTACAGTATATAAACATACTAACAATGTACTATGTAGCTTGATTTTCAGTCAGATATGGAAAATTATAACACAGTACAGTACAATGTACTCATTATACTATTGTTGACACAAATGTGATATTTTGATCTGAATATGATTTATGGAAATTATGATTTTGAAAACATGATTAATTGAAAACATGATTAAAATAGTGATCCTGGCAACTTCTTTTCCTCTTTGTTACACAAGGTTAATAGTTTGATCTAATTCTTCTGCTTTTCACATATATCTATTTTCTAACTAAGAATTCAGATTCAGAATTAAATACACTTTTCATAACGGGATACACTTCTCATCAAGACGGAAAACTTTCTAATTTACAGTCATTAGCTCCGACCAACAGGAGGGTTACTGAGATGATGAAACTGATCAGGAAGATTATTAATAAAGCAATCTTTAGTGGCAGAAGTGATAGGTCTAACAAATTTGTGACACGGAGTCGGCTTTGCAGCCTTGGCTAAATGAAGTTTACACGAGACTAGGTAATGATCTAAGATGTCATCGCTCTGCTGCAGAATTTCTACGGCATCAACATTTATTCCATGTGATAATATTAGATCTAGAGTATGATTACGACAATGAGTAGGTCCTGACACGTGTTGTCTAACTCCAATAGAGTTTACAATGTCTTTAAAGGGGGGGTGAAATGCTATTTCATGCATACTGAGTTTTTTACACTGTTAAAGAGTTGGATTCCCATGCTAAACATGGACAAAGTTTCAAAAATTAAGTTGTACGTTTGATGGAGTATTTCTGTACCAAAAATACTCCTTCCGGTTTGTCACAAGTTTCGGAAAGTTTTTTTCGAGTATGGGCATGTGTGACGTCAGATGGGGCGGAATTTCCTTATACGGTCCTAAGGGCACTTCTCCCGGAAAGGCGCGCGCGCACCCGTAGACCAGAACGAGAGAGCGAAAGCAGTACGCCTATCAAATCAATGTGCTCGCTGCAGTTACAGGACTTTGTTTGTTCCCTGCATTTCGACGATTGTTTTATAAACAAGGCCCAGTTCGACGCCGGATTTAGCAGTCCCAACGATAAAGGTTCACGGTCGTGCGTTGGAACCGCAGGCGGTGAGTAAAACTCATAGACAAACTGCTTCAAATGTCTGTGTGTTGTTAGCTATCTGCGCGTAAGCACAGCTTTAGCTCCGCCCACACGGCACGCCTCCAGCCGCTCGTTTTTTTTCCGGAAAGACTCGGTACAGCCTATCTTTCTTTTATAAATATAATAAAACTAAAGACTTTTTGGAGATATGAAGGATGCAATACTACTCTATAGGTACTCAGGATTAACATGAGATTGACTGAAACTGAGTGTTTCACCCCCCCTTTAAATGCCAATCCCAATGCATCTTTTTCATTATCTACACGTATATTAAAATCACCAACAATTAGTATTTTATCTGCAGCCAAAGATAGATTACTCTGATAAAATCAGCAAATTCTTTGATAAAGTCTGCATGGTGCCCTGGTGGCCTGTATACAGTAGCCAGCACAAATCTGAAACGTGATTCATCCTTTACTCTAGATATTTTTACATTAAGCACCAACACTTCAAAAGAAGTATATTTAAAACTAGATTTCTTAGTGATTTTGAAAATATTACTATAAACAGTAATATTTATATATAATATAATAACAGTATACAACACCTACCCCTTTGCGTTTCAGACGAGGCTCATGTTTATAACAGTAATCTTGCGGGGTGGACTCATTTAAAGTAATGTAATCGTTTGGTTTTAGCCAGGTTTCTGTCAAACACAGCACATCTAGATTATAGTCAGTAATCATATCATTAACAACGAGTGCTTTTGGAGTAAGCAATCGAATATTCAGCAACCCAAGCTTTATCATTTGCTCATCTGTATTATATCTGTTTTTTATTTGTTGAACATCAATTAATTTTTTAACCTTGGATGGGTTTAAACGTTTTTTGGATTTCCAACTTTGGGGAACAGACACAGTCTCTATATGATGATATCTAGGTGAAAGAGGCTCTATGTGATGGGATTTATCTGACCTTGGTGACGCGAGGCCGCTAGCAGACGGTCGGTTTAGCCAGCCTGTCTGCTTCCTGACCTGAGCCCCAGATTGTCATGTTTGAGCTCTATATGAGCCAAAATGAGATGCATGTATTGTGATCGGCAGCAAGCCTACTGCAACACATCATCCATGATGCGCCATTTGAGGAGCGCAATTTTGCAGGGTGCAGAGGATGGCATTCCCCCTGTACCTAGGCCTGCTACTGCTGGGCCATCTTAGCAAGGTATGTTTGAACTATTATTTGTATGTCCTTGCTAAAAAAATATCTTTGCATGCCAACAAGTGCCACTTGCAAGAGGATTTTATCAAAGGCTGGAGAAAATATCTGTAAAAAAAAAAAAAAAAAAAAATATAGGCCAAGTCCTTCCACATCAGAGAAATTTATATTTTTTAATAAGAATCTATAAAAAAAAGACATTGTGGCTTGATTTCTTCTATTAATATTCATTTTTCATGACCAAAATAACATTATGCACAGTGAGGAGCCAACAGGTTACAAGCTTCACATATTAGAAAAAATACAATAAAAAAAAATAAAAAAATAAAAAAATTGCTTGTCAAGGTTGTTTCAGAACACCTGCAAGTGACCACTAGGTGTAACCATTGAGATGGGTGTCGGATTGTTTCAAGCCTCGACACAATATGGCACATTTGCTTCAACTGTTTCATGAAGCCTCGATCTGCCCACCACTATGGACAATTACACTTAATGTAGTGTTCCTGTACATTACGCTGATCATTCTCAGGGAATGCATGAACGGATAAGACAATTTAGTGCAGATGGTCTAAAGTGACTTATTTAGCATTCAATGTAATGAATGATCTGATGTAAAGTGTTGTGCAAAACAATGTGAGACTCCAATGTTCTGTTTATGAAGTCTTTATTGCTTATATTTGGCAACCGTTTGATTGACAGCAGAAGTTCAGGAGTCTTCAGAAGAGTCACTAACCTACAAGAAAGAACATCATATTTCAACTTCAATAATAGGCGGGATGTAAATGTCCTGATCATCTGCTTAGATTTTAATTTGTGATAATGACCGGCGGCTGACTTTACATTTAAAACATTTTACATTTTACCTTTAAAATTGTATGACATGGTTCATGTTAGTTTATCATAGTATGATGATCAATAATTACAATCCATTTGGTCTTCTTGCCGTCATCCTCCCACACCCGAAAGAATAACAGATTTAGTTGATCTGCAGTGTGTCAGTCTGAGTTTTTGATTGCGATCACATCACCTTAATCACACCGGCGGACAGCAGAACATGCGCGCGTCATTGAGAGCGGTGTCGTCTCCACTTCCCTGTGAATCTTCTACCAGTGTCTCTATGCCGCAGATTCCTTTTCCAAGACACTTTGGACTCCAGAAGCCCCAGTCGCCCCAGTCTGTGCCGGCACCCTCCAGCACCGCAGTGCTGAAAAACCGTCCTCCAGTGCAGAGAAACCTGGAAAAAATTCAGATGTGACAATATTATGATAAAATATGTAACTGTGCTGTTGGATTGAATGTCAGTCACATGATCACCTGCAGCCGACGGCCTAATCACTGCAATCTTGAACAGCAGCACGACTGCGAGTGTGATATTAACTAAACTGAGTTAGTTTATGGGGGAAAACTGAGTCCTTAAAATAGTCAAATAAAACCAGGTGCTATAAGTTATAACATCCCTTTCCCATACACTCACCTGATGTTGTTTGCGGCCGTATCATCTCCGTCTCCTTGGGAAGATTCAACTCTCAGCCGGAAAGATGTCAAGACTCCAGAAGGACACCATTTGATATCGGTCCACTCACCCCAGCTGAAGAAAACACACAAAGAGGTTGCCTGATCAAATCAATTGTTATTGTCAAAAAAAAAAAAAAAAAAAAAAAAAAAAATTAAACACAATGCAAGATTGGTTAATAATGGAGTCCATTACCCTCCTACACTGGACTCAATTGTGGTGTATTCTGCTGGTCCTTTGGACAGATCAATACAGTGAAGACGAATCCCGTTGAGCGCTGTATCATCACCATCAATTGGTCTTTCCACCTTAAAACATTTATGCATTTGGCAGACACTATCATTCAAAGCAACTAACATTGCATTTCAAGGTACACATTTACATTATTATCAGTTCTAGCTTTCCCTGGAAAATGAACCCATGACATTGGCGTTGCAAGCGCCAACACTCTACTGTGTGAGCTACAGGAAAGCAGTGACACATCACAAAACAACAAGACACTCTTCCATTTGAAAAAGTAAATAACCCAACACTTAGTAACAGTTATCCTCATGCTCTTTAGTATTACACAGACACTTAAATCTTAAGCAGTTGCAGTTAAGTGCAGTTCCCTGGAGTAACCTAGAATCAAATGACAAACAGCAACTCCACAGTTTTGAACCTTTGAAGCTCTTCCACCCCATTAGCAAAATAGAGTCAATGCCCAACATACCTTCAGACTAAACCCTGCGGCGAACTTTCCACTTGGACATGTCTTTAGACCCCCACGATCCCCACTTCATCCCATTCGACACCGTCAGCTCAGATGCGTAAGCTACACTATAGCTGAATGGACTTTCTGCAGACGTAACGCTCACATGCCCAATAATGGCTAGCAGGGAAAACATAATGGAAAAGAAGTGATGCATTGCTACAGCACTGGCCTGAATACTGAGAGTTAGATTAATTTTATGGTAGATTATCTGCAGAGAATGACAGAGCAGAGACAATATAGTACCATCACATTCTCAAGTTAATTAAGGACGAAGCCTCATATTTATACACAAGATTAAGCAGAATCATCCTTTCCATCCAATCTACTCAAACCTATTAAGATCAACCCCTACCATATGTGGCATATTAAGAAATGATGTTTTATTAACAAAGTTCCAGAGGAGCACATTCAGATAATTAACCCTAATTAAACACCTGTGGAGCACATTCAGATAATCAAACCAATCAACGAGTTAAGAGGTGTATACATACACAGCAGATAATCACGCTTTGAGTCAAAGCTATAGGAGTCGTCAACTCTGGGCTTATTGTCTTTCACTTGGGGTTTCTTTTCCTCAGCTCTAGGCATCGGAGATTTAAGGCTTGTTCGACTTGAACCGGCGCTGCACAGACCGATCGGTTTATGACATCAAAGTACCGCGAGAGCGATTCAAAAGCATAAGGAGCCGTGTGCTCTCTAATTGCTCTCGCGGTACTTTGATGTCATAAACCGATCGGTCTGTGCAGCGCCGGTTCAAGTCGAACAAGCCTTTAATGACGTATCAGGCCTACTACGCTACTGTATTTTCATATTGGTCATTATGGTGTTACTTGGAGAGCCAAATATTTTCTGAGGTGGTACTTGGTGTACAAAGTTTGAGAACCACTGATTTAGATGATTTAACGAGTTTAGACAATTCTATCTCTCCTATTGCAACGAAGGAATGGAAGTTTTCCTCAGGGAGACTACAATGCACTGCCTGATGCGATACTGTAGTAGACACTTGCATAGTTATAAATTTCTCTCTAATATTATCAATCTTGTAAGTAAAGAAGTTCATAAAAGTCATTTCTGCTATGCTCTTTGGAAACTTCAGAAGTAAACTGTAAACTTCTTGTCAATTTAGCCACTGTATCAAATAAATACATAGGGTTGTGTTTATTATCTTCTAAGAGAGTCGAAAAATAAGAATATCTATCATTTTTAAGGCCTCTCTGTAAGCAATCAAGCTCTCCTTCCATGAAATGCGAAATACCTCTAGTTTTGTTTTCTTCCAGTTGCGCTCCATTTCTCTGGCTGCTCTCTTAAAGGGGTGGTTCGGGATTTTTGACATCGGACCTCATTTTTAAGTCAGCCTGGTTGTTATTCATCAGTGGAGACATTTTTTTTTAAAAATGATCCAGTCCTTATATTTGGATAGTTAGCCGATGCTAGGCTAGCGCGAGTTAATGGTAGATGTTAGCCAGCCATTAAAAACCGTTTTACCCACTCCACAGTGCACCAAACGCAAATCAATTAATACACTAGACTATCGATGCAAATGTCCATTGAGAGAATAATGTTAGAAATCAAACTTACCTTTCATCTCAATGATCCCAAAGGAACTATTTTCTCAGCAGCTGCGGAATTTTACTTTGCTCCGGTTAGTAATGCGGCAAAAAGTAATCACAGAACAGAAGCGCACTACAGTCGTTACATCCAGCTAACGTTAGCTAGCATTCCTCAGCGATGTCAAAGTCCTTGTGCTTTTAAACTGTCTCTGGCGATATTCAAACAAATTAGATGCAAAATGGTGATTACGTGTTCCTTTAGACATTGTCAAAATAAACCCAAAAAATGGTCAACAAGAAGTTTCCACAGATTTCCAATAACAGATCGAGAAAGAAACCAACTCTGGCTTCTTGCAGCTGGCTTGGACTACGATACACCGGCAAAGACGATACAACAGTTGCTCATTTGCAGCGATCATTTTAGTCAAGAAGATTTCGTAAAACAAAAAATAAACACTGGTAAAACGTTTCTGACAAGGAATGCTGTTCCAACCGTATTTCCAGAGGCACCAACAACTACAAATGAACAGGTAATAACTTTTTTAGGCTACTGTAACTATCAAATGAAGCTAGTCCTTTTCGAATCTGACAGAATTAAAACAATAAAATTATTTGAGATAACGTTAGCTGCTACATTTCAATGAATTGTGGAGATTGACAGTTTCAATAACGGTATATGTATAGTTATGAGGTAATTTAATTCATTTATTCAGCTTACAATCTTATTGATTATCCTTACCAATGTGGACATTATCGCATTGTCTTTTTCCACTAGAAATAAACCTGGTTACATAATTATCTATAATTTACTGTGAAGCTGCTTTGTGGCAATCTGTATTGTGAAAAGCACTAGCCTAAATAAACGTGACTTGACTAACGTTAGTTATATATGTATAGTTATTGTAAAAAATGAATCAGCAGTATGTAAAACGTTATGTAAGCAACTTGTCTTTACAAGCTAATACAGTTATTTATTTGTTTTTATATTGTGTATACCAATACAATATATTTATATATGCTATTGTTTTTGTTATTTGCCAAGGAAATACATGATTTGTACACTGTACCTCAGTCCACCCCTAAAAAGGACTCCTCTAGACCAGGATCATACAAGGAGTCAACTGAGTGTTCTGGTGCAGTGAAGTTGTTCATCAGTACTCCAAAACAGGCAGCGCCACGGCCTCGGAAACAGCGCTCTTCATCAGGGTTCTATTTTGCCTTCCGTCCTCTCCGAAATTTGAGCCAAATTGAGGTATTTGTGTGAATTTATAGGAGTGTGTCATTCATATTTTAATCTTTGTTAATACAATTTTTATAATAACATTTATTTATATTGTATAGAATAATCAATAGTGCAAGATCAGCACAAGTAAGAGATTGAACTTGAGTTGAGAGTTGTATGACATGTATGACATGACATGTATGACTTCCATTAAATATCTTTACATACTTTGATTACACTGATGATAACAAGGATTATACGCTATTATAAAAGGACAGTGCATTAACTTTCAATATGGTATTTAACATTTAGTTTTCAGAACAGTGTTAGAAAAATAATAATTTTCACTTAGTTTCAATACAGTCTCTATGCTCTCAGGTTGACCGGCAATAGACATTTGTTGTCCACTGCCATATTGAAACAGTTGATATGCTTGCATAATTATTTTTATTTTGTTGTTATACAGGAAAACACAGCTAAATCTGAAAATGACAACTCACTGGACCTGAGTGTGAGCTCAGTTCAAGCCTCATCATTTCATCCATTTGACAGCTCCTTTGTTCCACTGAGCAGTTCCACTAGCTCCTCCAAGTCTGACATATCCTCCGCAGGTGGAGCCAAAAACTGGTCAGAAAAAAAATGGATTGTCAACGAGTCAAGGCTAATGCAGCTCTTCACAACATGCCACCAGTGTGGTGTTTTACTTGAAGAGGAAGACAAGAAAGTGACCACTGCTGGGACGCGCATACACATCAAGTGGAGCTGTTTGAAAGGACATTCAGGGGAATGGGAGTCATGTCCTCAACTGTGTGGAATGCCAGAAAACAACCTGCTGGTGGCCTCATCCATCCTGTTCACAGGCTCAACTTACACAGAAATCTTTGATTGGGCTGAGCTACTGAATCTCCAAATTCCCAAGAAGACAACATTTTACTCCCTGCAGTCCACCTACCTCATACCAGTGATTGAGTATGCATACCAAGACCATCACAAAGAGTTAATGAGGAATCTACAACTACAGACAATTGGTGGTGGTATTTCAATTTGCGGTGATGGTCGTTCAGATTCACCAGGATTTAGTGCCAAGTACACTACATACAGTTTCATGAGTGATGAAACAAAGGAAATCATCATGGTTGAGTTAGTTCAGGTAAATACCCATCAATGTATACAATGCTTGTACTCTAATACTGTTGTATCCATTTATACTTATTGTCATTATAAAGGTAACAGAGGCAACCAGTTCACCAGCCATGGAGACACTGGGGTTTCGGAGGTGTCTGGAGCGTTTGCTTCAGGCAGGAGTTGTTGTGGATACCATCACCACTGACCGCTCTCCTTCTATTAGGAAGCTTATGAAGGAGACCTACTCTGACATCCAGCATCAATTTGATCCATGGCATGTAGCAAAAGGTAAGCTTTTTACTAATTGCAATCAGACTATGTAGAAGCACCCACCCACTCCTCTTTCATTTCTTCCCTCATTGAACTTTTTATTTATTAGGACTGAAGAAGAAGTTGACTGTGGCTGCTAAAAATAAGAAAAACAATGATCTGCTGCCTTGGATAAAGGCAATTAATAATCATTTTTGGTGGTGTTGCCAGTCATGTGGTGGTGATGCCGAGGTAAGTTGATGAGATGTGTTTCTTGATTTTTGTACTAAGCAAATAATGTTTTTTGTTGTTGTCCTGAAACGCATAATCTTTTTTCAGGAGTTGAAACGCCGCTGGACATCCATTCTGCATCACATTTGTGGCATCCATCAGTGGGAGGAAGACGGACAGGAGAGGACTTGCTACCACCAAGACCTCACTGAAGAGCAGCAGAGAAGAAAGAAATGGCTGCAAAAAGACTCTGCTGCATTCAAGACACTGTCAGACCACGTCCTGAACAAGAACCTTTTGAAAGACCTCAAACACATGACTCTATTCAAACATACAGGTACACTATGTATGCTGCTACCATGTAGTCAATCGTTTCCACTCCTTGTATATTGCACTAAAATAAATATTTTTAATGCTTTACCAAAAAATAACATGCTGCCATCAGTGCTATAGATATTTTGAGAACATTCACAAGGTACTAACAATATAATAAAAACGGCAGGAGACCTGGAAGTTTACCACAGTGCAATGCTGAAGTACACTCAGAAGAGGCTACACTTCAGCTACAACTCTATGAAGGCACGTACCCTACTCTCTGTGATGGACCACAACGAGAATGTTGGCCGTCAGCAAGCAATAACCTCTGATGGTAAGCCTATACATAATGCATAACTGCACAACTCTAATCCATCAGTAATTGATTATGTAACAAATAGATTCTAAATTTGGTATGTTAATATTTAGGCCTGTCACAATAGTTATTTTTTGATGTGCGATATATGATATCCCTGAAAAAAATTGGATAAATAATATTATTGCCATTTTGCTACATTTTATGCTGCATAATAATGCAAGTAGGCCTATACACACTTTAAAATGACAACAACATATTTATTCTATAGATCATGGAGATAATGTCCAAAAATGTAATAACCTTGAATAAATAGTAATCAAACTGATTAGGACAAATCCTCTTATGGAAATGTTACATTTCCATATATTTTTTTATATATGCACCAGATCAGTGGATTAACTTTGAAATGCATTTTGAACTTGTTCTTTCAAACTGAAGCCCCTTTCACACATAGATTCCGGAAAATACACGGATAAAGTGACCCGGGATTGTTTGATTTTGCCGGGATTTTCGCGCTGTGTGAAAGGGGCTCATCTGTAGTTGTCAAGAAAACACTTTATTGGCCTAAAGACGCCTTTTTTCACCTGTTGACAACTGCTCTGTGTATGAATAAAACTTTTCATCATGAAGGAACTGCACAAGCCACGCTTTTGCCTCTGACATAGAAAGCAGACAAGATGACAGGCAAAATGTTGGTGATAATCATTATCATGCAAACTTAATGTGCTATTTATTGCGTCATCAATAATTATTGAAGTCATGTACATATACTGTTGTGTGATAATTCTATATATTGATGATTGCGACAGTCCTATTTATATTACTGTTTGTTTTTACAATTACTCCTTCAAGGAACTCCAAGGTACGATTTGGTATTTCCAAAACAAACAAAAAGATGGTTAGCCAGGAAGAGATATGAGACAACCAGGCAGACATTCAGGAAGGATCTTGTGGAGCGGGTCCTGGAAAGGCGTCTTGATCCTACTGTGAAGTTTGCAGATCCTAATTCTTCTATAAAGCAACCAGCTACTATATCAAAAAACATAGCCGACACTCCAAGACCGGACAAAGATGAGATTATTTCACAGCATGTCTCCCGATTTTCAAATACAATCAGTAAATAAAGGCCTAACTGTTACGTTAGTGTGGTGCAAAGTACGGTTCAATCATTTGTAAAAAGTCAAAAGTTAATCATCAAATGTTTTTATTGAACCATTGTTGTTATTATAATTACATTACTAGCAACATTACAACACTTTATCTATATCCACTTTTATGTGTAATTTTTTCAATTACAAATTACAATTAGAGAAAGTAACAAAGTATTGTTTCATCTGTAACAAAAATAGTGTATGTATGTGTTAATTGTGTTTGAAATAAAATATTTGAATTATTGCAAAGATGTGGTGCAGTGGAAAATGTTTTCAAGATGTCTACAGTGTTTAGAACAATCGCAGAGCATCTTGTGCTTCCCTAAATCCTATATATTGCCCGGTTTCTGAAGGGTATTTGTTTCTGATGCTTGTCACTATACAGGATGGAAGAACACGACGGTTTCCTCTTCCCAGCTGTGTTCCTTTCAACCCCCACTCCAGAACAATTCTGTAAGCCACCAATCTGTACTGCCTAATTTAATAAGTTAGAAAAAAATCGGGGGTTAGCGTGTTTTGAGTTTTTACACATATAAAAATGTACAATAATTAAGTAGTAGACAAGTAATAATATTGTTTGGATTGAATATTTTTCATTACATCATTGACAACTGGCCGTTGAGTCCAGCCGGTCCGGATCTTTTTTTCCAATTTATTTTATCAAATGAAAAAAAAGTTTCCAGTACTCCTCGAGTCAGAAGGGGTGGGAAGTCAGGGTGCTCTGTTATACAGATAGGTCTGTCTCGGGCGGCGCTTTGACCAGACACATCTAAGTTTTCAAAACTAGTTTCCAGCTCAAGTTCTGTTAACTGTGGGATAACTAAGTCCCACTCCCTGCAGCAGAAACACTCGTCTTCTGTCGGCATTAGCATACACTTTCTGCACTGGCACCACCAGTCTCCTGATGTTCGATCACGGTTTTCTATGGCTGCACTAGCGGCTACTGTCTCTGCAGACATCGTTTCTCTTTCTGCCCTTTTATCCATCTCAATTAATTCCTCGTCTGTGTATTCCGGCTCAAACCTGTAAGGTTCGTTGAATACACATTCATCGTCTTCATCCTCTTCAAAGTCTGACACTTTGTCATCATGGCTTTCAGACGTCGCCATAGTCTTTATAGATAACGCTACTCTGCTTATGTGATGTTAGTGATAATCAGTGTGCCAGCGGCAGGTAAATACACTAGCGTCATGTGTGGACCGGCTCACTCGGTTGCCTAGGTAATCAATATCACTCCGCTGCTGCTGTAGACAATTGCTTATGATTACAGGGAACAAATTATAACTAATGCAATGTGATGAAAGGTAAGTTTGATTTCTAACATTATTCTCTCAATGGACATTTGCATCGATAGTCTAGTGTATTAATTGATTTGCGTTTGGTGCACTGTGGAGTGGGTAAAACGGTTTTTAATGGCTGGCTAACATCTACCATTAACTCGCGCTAGCCTAGCATCGGCTAACTATCCAAATATAAGGACTGGATCATTTTTTAAAAAAAATGTCTCCACTGATGAATAACAACCAGGCTGACTTAAAAATGAGGTCCGATGTCAAAAATCCCGAACCACCCCTTTAAGGGCCCGAGTGTGCTCGTTGTACCACGGCGTTGGACTATTTTCTTTAATCTTCTTTAAGCGCAACGGAGCAACTGTGTCTAAAGTGCTGGAAAAGAGAGAGTTAAAAGTTTCTGTTGCAATATTGAGTTCTTCTAAGTTATCTGGGATGCTGAGATGATGAAACTGATCAGGAAGATTATTAATAAAGCAATCTTTAGTTGCAGAAGTTATCTAACACATAACACGGAGTCGGCTTTGCAGCCTTGGCTAAATGAAGTTTACACGAGACTAGATAATGATCTGAGATGTCATCGCTCAGATTTCAACGGCATCAACATTGATTCCATGTGATAATATTAGATCTAAATTATGATTATGAAAATGAGTGGGGTCAGAGTTCAGAATATCTCTAAATGCCAATCCCAATTCATCAGTGTCGAATTGTATCTCCTTTGGGACAGAGAAAGCTCAATATGGATTATTGAATTTTTAATTAAGAAATTGTGTATGAAATGTTTTCATTTGAAATATGCACAGCTTAAATATACAACCATGTTGAATTTCAGCCCCCAAAAATGCAAGCCCTGAAAATACTATGCATTAAAATGCAAGCACTGTTAATTGGATGCCCCCCCCCCCCTTTATTATTATTATTTTTTATTATTTTACCTCCATATTAATCATAAAGCTGTTGCTACGGCACAGAATCTGCTCTATTCCTTAATGGACAGTCAGGAGTAGGCTATAAAATTAGAATAAATTGTAAGTATTTCTATAATTATTTCTCTTTTCTCTTGCCTCCACATTCTCTCTGCATTCATTAAGTATCTACCTTTTTAAAGATAAGATAACATAAAATCAATAAAAATAAAAAGCTTTGTAAACATGTTTGTGATGGATGGCTGCTTGTGTTCGTGAAAGACAGTGAGGGGCGGGGCTTGATTGTGAATGACAGCGAGGGGCGGGGCTTGATTGGGAATGACAGCGAGGGGCGGGGCTTGATTGTGACTGACAGCGAGGGGCGGGGCCTGTGCTGCGCTGATTGATTGAATCAAACAGCTGAGAACGCGCGTGTGATTGTGAAGACAGAGGGATAGCAGCAGATGCAGTGAAATAAACAGCAGCACATTAAAACATTAACCGATGAAGAAGAAATATTCTGCGGCTAACAGATGAAACACGACGAATGTGTGTGTGTGTGTTGAAGTCGATGATGGTGTGATGAAGAACGAGGACGCCTGACATTTTCGTTTCTCTGTGTCAACTGATGAACTCAGTGCTTGAGGCTGAAAGGGAATACGCGTTTCTCACGGGTTTTTATTCCAGCGCCTTTTATTTGTTGATGTTTGACCTCGTTTATTAATCGCCCGACTACACTGAAGACTAAAGGGGATATAGCCATTTTAAAGAGCTCGAAGAGGAGTAATTGTGCGACCCTTCACTGTGTGAATCAGCTGCAGGAGCCGAGATGTGACATTTCCCACACGCGTATTCAAACATCTCTCATAGCGGACGCTTTTAGCGAGAAAGGTACGTGTACAGATCAGATATACTGTAATAATCACATTTATATCATATATAGGCTATTGAAATGACAAGAGCTGTTTTCGGGCAGGTTTCATCAAATGTCGTTGCTTATTTGGATTCGAATATCGTGTGTGTGTGTGTGTGTGTGTGTGTGTGTGTTTATCTATATATGAAATCAAATCGTCAAACATTAACGTTTCATTGGTCGTTTTAATGTGATTTATTTATGCAAAAATTACATAACGATTCATAAAATGCCTCTGTGGAATAGAGGTGCATAAATATGAACAAATAATCTTCACATTGGAGATGATTTCCTCTGACAGACATACCATCAATATAAGAATGATTTTTTTTTATTCATCTGCATTAATAAATAATGCAGTTATACGGCAGTATTATCATATTGCTTAATGCGACGATGCGTGATTATGTGACATGAGGAAAATGGGATCTGAAATCTAAAGCAAATTCAGGATTGGACATTTTAAATATTATTACTCAAATTAATAAGCATGTGTCCATGCATTAAAACTAGACACATATTAATGTTATAGCTAATAGCAGAAGCTGGAAAGCATTCATACCCAACCACTGAAAGAGCTTGTGTGATTTTGGGGTGTTTTTTTTCTCTCTCTCTCTCTCTTTCTGCATTTCATTTGAGCATCCATGTTTAGTGTGCATCTGAAGATTCATCATCATCATCATCATCCTCATCCTGAGCTTAAAAACTTCCCTCTGCAGGCAATGGACCCTTTTCTAAAAGCTGAAGTTGATCACATTAATCCTGCATCTGAGGTTCAGCTCTGACTGATTCCCCTTCAACTACAATTACACACAACATCTCTACACACTCACCCTTATTTATAGCACACATACACATCTCAAAATAAATCTTAACATTTAGAAATGTGTACAAAAAATAAGCCTGGGATATCAGTTGCAGACTGGTTTATTATTTTTTTGCACAATCCAGAAAACAGGAATAATAGGCTTTCTTTGAAACATTTATTATGAATAAATTGTTTATTTGGTTGCATTTCATAGTGTTACTGAATTTAATAATCCGCTAGTGCTGGGCAGTAAACCGCTTTTAATTATGCATACTGTATTTTTTAAATCTCCATGCTCTGTAATAATTGCTGTGTGTTTATATGGTTTAATTAACATCCAATTTAGGGTATATTTCTTTTTAAAAGAATGTTTACATGAGAATGCTAAGAAGAAACATGTAGCTTATTCATAAAAAGCTACAATCAATATTTTTCTGCCTCGTATGCCACATTAGTTTGCAATGGCACGTTTTTACAAACACTCAAAAGTGCTTTAAAGTGAGTTTTTGAGTAAGAGCATCTTTACTCATGATGCTAAATGTGGTTATGATGCACCTGTTACCCTGTTGTGATTCTGTATGTATTTTGGCAGATGGATTTCATGTAAGGCCCTAAGAAACTGTTTTGTTTTGAAAAGGAATGTTAAATGTTAAAATGTTAGCATAGCAATGTTAACAGCAATGTTAAAGCTGTTGGCATAGCATATCTATTTTCTGTTTTTACTGCATTTTAAAAATGGTTTACATTCTGCGTGCTTCATATATTGTCTTTTCTTATTTTAATTTTTTTTTTATTCATTCTACATACAGTGCACAAAATACGAACAAGTTAAATGATAAAAATATGGAAATACATACATATCATGCCCATAAGATACACATACACCACTGTACCATACATTGCTGGACAAATAAACATGAATAGACAAAAACAACAAATACACATACTCTAAACATCTCATTTATCTGGATTATATGCATTATTTCATGTTTCATGATCATCCATCCAGGAACTTTTTTTTATTTTTGTGAGCCAAGCAAACCTGATATGATATTACAAACCATTATAGACGTATATAAAGGCAGAAAACCATGCAAAGAGACAAAACTACTTTGAAACCAGGGGAGTCTTAAAAAATACAGTTTCAGGTTTTTGGTGTTACCGCCCAGCACTAACTATCACTGGAGAAAGTTACAGGTGCATATTAGCACATCACTTGCCTAGTAGTGGTTATGAATGACATTCACTGACATCTAAAAATGTAAAAATAAACATTCTATGGGGAAAGATATTTTTAAATGTGCATAAAATGCATGACGTAAAAGCGAAACAACCACTGATTTTCCATCTGGTATTCCCACACATTATATTGAATCAATGGGAAATCGTCTGATTTCAATGAGAAGACATTACATTATGAGTCTGTGTGTTTATATCTGAAGTCTCCCTGTATGTTCGTACTATGCAAACATCCTAAGCATGTAAATGGTTGTTTGTTTGACCTCCTGGGAGCCAGGAATAGACGTTTGTCCTCTGTAGTGGACATTATATGTTAGGGAATTTCTCTGACACCGCACGTCACAGTTTTCAGAGACACCAAATGTTTGGAGGTTTCCCCCGTGAAAACAACGGTCTTGGTCTTTAAAAATGATTGACATTCATTTAGTGATCAAAGTTTTATGGAAATATGATTATATATTGTAATTATCATTTAAATCTGAATACTTTTCCAATGTTATTTCATAAATCAACATCTCAGGAAAACGTTATGGGGTTTCAAATTAAAATATGACTTTCTGTTACAGGACAGGGCATTGATTTCATACACGTCCACTGTGGAAACACCAGGACTCACAGCTTGTTCATCAGACACAAGAAGTGAATAGGGAAATTATAATTATGCATCAATATTCCTATGAAATATTAGATGATATTATTAAAATGTTGCCAATTATTACTTCCATTATTGCACTTTTTTTTAGTACAAGTTGCCCCCTGAACACATTAATATGCAAATTAGATACAGTGTATGATACGTTGTATTGAATGGGAAAATACATTAATGGCCATTTTACCCACATATTGCAGAAAGTAAAATGGTGTATCAATTCATTCCATTATATCTTTCATAACATCATCTTTATGCAAAGTTTGGTTACAAAAAATCCTGAAACCTAAAAATGTAATGAAATTGTTTTTACCTATACATGTAAGTTCATGTCATTTTTATTTTTTTAAACAACTGAGTCCTGGTGTCACCACAATCAGCATAACATATGAATAAAATATGATTTTTCAAAAATTATATTTTTTTTACTATTTGTTTCTTATGTTCTAAACATTGTGATGATGTGATAAAATATTACATTCAATGAACTATTTTTTATTTGTATGAATTAGCCCTGCTTATTAAAAAGTTACGTTCATATTTGAATCAGATTGGCGTCGGACGAGACCATAACATGATTACAAATCTCACAATGCTCGTTCTGGAGTGAATGAATGCAGATATAAGCTCTGTATGGCGTACAGAATCACTGTGCTGGTGTGATTAAGTTGTGTTGTACAGTAACTGTAAGTGATTTAACTATCATTTCTTTAACAGTATAAACTGTATTTTGAAGCAGTTAAGATAAAACGACTTTATGTTGGTAAAAGTAATATCTTAATTCAGCAAAATATGCCTATAACACTGAGCAAGATGATACATTTTAATACAATATAATGCAATGTAGCAACAAAGGCTTGTATTGTAATATTTATTGTATATTTGAGTCAGTTTCTGCTAGTTGTATGTTCATGTTTAAGAGCATTCGTACATCGTGAGAATTTAAAATTTTGGGTGAGCCATCCCTTTAATGATCTCTATAATATCACTTGAAAAGACCATAAGCATTACAGACAACGCCCGAAGTAGCAATTAATTTACAGAAATATCCTACAAAAACCAGTTCTGTGCAACTGAACCGGTTCTGTCAGTCAGTAATGCTGTCCGTGGGTGGGGAACATCATTATGGTGCTGGGACTCTCCCAGTGCTTCTCCACCTGCTGGCACTTCACATCGCAGAGAGCAAACCAGTCATATATTTAGATCAGTGGAAACATGGCAGCGATCCACAAGTATTCACGGGACCGTTCAGACGGGTGTGTGAGGAAACTTAGACTATGACGTTAACAGTGCTCAGCTGTTTCCCATGGTTCCCTGAACCATTCCCAGTTTGTTTGTGTTGAGTAGCCTTGATTTAATGTGAAAAGCTTTGTTTGAACTATAGGGTTCACTTCTCTGAGTATTATGTGCACTTGCACTAACTTCAGCCCATTAATAGTCGCTCAAAGTTGCTTTTATCAACTGTGTCACGTCAGCAGCCACTTCTGCTGGAAATCAATCAGTGGGATCATGTTGCTTTGTGGCTGCTGGTGTGAACAAGCCTTAACACAAACTAGAATAAGGGAAGGGAACACAACCACACAGTGACGTGACATCATATGCAAATGAGCGATAGAAACCCAATCAGGTCACAGGATGATTCCCACACCTAAATCTGCCACTGGTCTGGAAGAAACCAAGCTGTGACTGCCCACCCGTACAATATTTGATCTAGAATCGGGGTTGGGTCACGATGAGCATGCAGGACTCGTCAGTGAATTAAAGTGTGTGCGTCACCAGACATGTAAGAAGCCCTTTTTAGTCACTGGACTGCTTAATGTTTTGCTGGGTAATGGGTTAGATCAAACCGTTTTAATAAAGAAGTAAATAATAGCTGTAATTGTAGGCTTTTAATTTGAAAAGTGATTTGTTAAGCGAGCCATTCTTGTTCTAAGACATTTTCTTGCTAATAAGGGAGAAATACTGTGCCTGAAAGTAATGTTAACATTCAGTTTAATTGTAAGTGAATATCTTAGTGTTAGAAATCCAGCTGTTAATGTTATGTGTCTATGTGGTGTTTTTAATATGCTTTAAGACAAACCATGTGCGAATTCATAAGCCAACACCAATAATGTAGCCTGGGAAAACCCAGACTACTTCCGGCGAATTTCAATTCTGTCTCCAGGATAGTCTGGAGAAGAGCCCATTCAAACTCATTACTGTGCCGCTGAAATCGCGGCACCAATCAGAAACGTTGGGGGAGGGATTTACATGATGACCGACAGCGCAGCGACGCTGAAGGAGTTCTCACGCAGTGAAAAATACATTGTGGAGCAGAGAGGAGACTGACAACACGCTGGCAGACAGGACAGAGCAGGCTACTTTTCGGTTACGTTTGATATTAAACATATTAAACAAAGTCTCAGCTTTCAAATTTGGTAATTTTTTAAAAGAAATTTAAACAATAAATACTGTTTTGTTGCTCTTTAATGTGCCATGACAGATCGCTGTAGAGCATCAGTTAAAGCTGCTCGTGAACCGATCATCTCTTCCTTCTAGTTAATTTAAAGCCTCAAATAAACATGAACAAACATAAGAAGGAATGTTGTTTTAACCACGGAAAGGCGTCGGTACACTCCGTTTTTCAAGTTCAAATCCACCTACAGATGGTGGTCAACCAGAATGAGACTTTTACCGCCGCCGTTCCCGCGGCGGCAAAATTGGGATGTGTATTTGCTGCCTTTTACCGCTGAGTGGCGCTGTAATCACAGACTTTGAAAAGTGTCAGTTTATTCTCTTTATGACGTAATCTGCCGCGGCAGTAATTTGAGCTGAGGTCACAGATAAATTCAAGATAAATATTGTGGTTAAACGAATTCAAATTCATTAAATATAAACAAAGTAGACACACGTTAACATTGTGTGCCCAGTTTTTCTATAATTTAGAAAGGCTATGTCAATAGGTTACTTGTCATTTTCTTCGTGTTATTTTAATGTGTTTGTAGATTTATTAACTGAAACATAACAGTGAAATAACTTAAAATAATTTACCGTGAAATTAAAACATTTTCAGGACTTGCAGCTCCTAACCAATGTAGTCGGTTTAAGCATTCTTTGTTATATTCAGAACTAAATAGCCTTACATGTTACAAACTTTTAAAACAGAGAAAATAGTAGACGTCGGCGATTCAGACGGTAGCTCTGTGGTCAAAGCATTATCAATAGCCTCTCGGAGCTTCAAACGATCTGAGATCGAATCTCAGTATAGCCGACAGTGTTTATGTTTTTCCGTTCTTGATGCTTAAATATGCATCTGTTTATTAAAGTCAATCATCTTGTTTAATTATCAATTGTACATTACAACATAAATTTGCTACATTCCCGCTGCAAAGACGACACATCTGATGAAGGAAGACTGTCAGCCGATTGCACCAGAAAATGAAGATGATTCGTCTTTAATCTGCTAAATTATTTTTTTTTGTGTGTGTGAATCATTCACGAGATTGAGATGACTGACAGTGATACCCGGCCATAGCAACGGAAGACATTTTTCAAAACAGATCGAACAAATCAGAAAAATACTTTCAATACAGTATTGCTTTCAATTAAAAAATAAACAATGAAAATGTAAAAGAAAAATAAAATTAATTAAGTTTGAAAACCCATCGCACATTTTAAGATATGAATAAAGTGTCGGGACAGTTTATTTATTTAAACAGGGTTGCATCGATAGAGTTTATTCCCTTTGTGATGCAAAATAAGAAACACAGAATCTTAGGCCTATTCTTGCAACATTTTAAATTTCTATTGTCAAAGAAATTGCAGCTAAATTAAAAAATTAAAACGGTACAAAACGGAAAAAGTTCAAAGCAACATAAATTAAGAACAGGCGTTTTTCTTTGCCTCTCTTGCGATGGATATTTTTTTAGTAAGTTGGTCTCCCTCACTGCGCGTGGCGGGTCTTTCTCGAAATTAAGCATTTCAGCGTAAAAAACACCATACAGCTGATAATACTGTATATGTCGCTGTGTGTCATCCACACAAATCACGAAAGAAAAAACTGTAACAAATAGCTTTTGTTCCTTCAAAGATACAACATACCTTGCTGAATTCACCTTACAATAAAACGAGGTGGGTCGCCAATAAAAGAGTTCTGTATCTGCTAAATTTAAATTGTTTGTGGAAAACCTACAATCAATAAAACTACAATATATAATTTAATAAGATATAGGGCCTACTGTACATAGGCTATGGACTTGTGGAGATTTTGAGATTAATCCTTAAAAGAATTTTGCCTTTGCCTGCTCATCAGGCTGGCTCCGACACTCTCCATATGAAAGACGGAACATTAACACCTCTGTCCTGCACCCCCACGATAAAGCAAAGTATTGCCTTCTCCAAACCCCCCACAGGCTAGCTGAGTTTGCAAAACAAAACAAAGAGTTTGCCACTCGTCGTGCCAAACAAATTATAAACTTCAATATTTAATTCAAAACAATCTCAAAACGCTTTGTGACATTTTGAAAAGCCGTGGATGCATTACTGCCACTGGAACCATGAACGCAACAGAATACTGGTTCTGATTTTATTGTTTGTCGTTTAAACGTCATATATATGAATTATTATAGGCTACAGAAGTAAAGTCATTGTATAATATTTGTTCCTTAGTGTAAAATGGAAATGCATGGCGATTTTATTTTGTAAATAGGCAAAAAAAAAATGTTTTAGAAGACAAATCTCTCTGCATCAACAATAGACTATAAAATGCATTAATAGGCTAATATAAAAACACCAGTAGTCCAAGTTAGTTCGGGATTCGAACCCGTGTCATCTAAATGATCGTAACGTACGTTCAACCACTCGGCCACTATTCACTCGTTGCGATACGGCCTAACGTTCCAGTGTGTGTTCGCTCACACGAGCGAGAAACGCTCTTCATTCAAATGAACGCGCCGCCGCATTTGTTGAACACTAATTCAACATGCCAGAATAAAACCTGGCTTTAGAACAATGCATAGCGCCACTCGTCGTGGTGTGCCAAAAAATTACAATAATTTAGTTTTATTTATTTCAGTGTTAATGTTTGAGTTAAAAAATCCTCTACAAATTAAATTAACCCAAAGTCGGCTATAAGAGTCCTTTAGGCTACGTAAAAAAGCAAAGGGCTTACAGTCTTAACATTTAGGCTACTTTGCTTAAATTCGATACATTTATTTTCAGTAGGGCCTAATACATTTGTAGGGATGTAATTTCAGTATGCTTTACCAACGCTATGTATTCAATTAAAGTTCCAAGAGGTCTGGTCTCTATATTTCCTTCCCAGCTGACACTTATATGCAAGTGCACAGCAAAAATCACAACTTGTGCTTGCTGGAACGCAAGTTATTTAAGGTGTCTCAACTGTACACAGTCTACCCTACAGTGTGAATTCGTTACAAGGTTTCATTTAATTACATTAACGTGCAGCAATTTGTACAAATAGAGTCTATAGGCCTACTGTTGTAGACATTAAATAATCTCATTTAGTATCATATTTGTTAAAATATTATAATGTTGTTTTTTCAATCTATGTTGAATATGAAAAGTGAACAGCACGAGTAAGATAAGATGCATTATATCGAGAGATGGATATGGAGTGGGTCAGACATGATTTTGACCACTTCATTAAGTTTTGTTTAGTAGAAACCTTTTTTTAAAGTGAATTTCGTTTTCTATAAATTGTATCTTAATTTTAATCATTTTTTCATCACCCAATTGTCTGGATTCAATAAGAGAAGCAAACAGACACTAATCATAGAGGCGCCCGCGAGGTCACTTGCATTGCACGTCAGCTGGAGCGCATCTCATCCTCCTAACTTAACGAAACTCAGCGTATGCCTCACACAGACATGATAAATACATCAAATACACAAAGCTTGAAATGTCTTCAAACGAAATAATTCAAAACGAAAAAGAAAAAGGCTACTCTCTGATTATGTCTTTGTGCATTTCTCTCTAGGTGCGTTCACTACAAATATGGCGATCGTCAACTTCATCTTTGCAGTCGACACTGTCAGAAAACACTAGTTCATTGATAAAAATCATATGAAGACATGGCATATATTAAGTTATTTTAGCTGTTATGAGAAAAATAAATCTAACAAAACCTAAAATCTAAATCTAATAAATAAAAATAAAAAATATTAACGCCAATTCAACATGCCAGAATAAAACCTGATTTTTGAACAATGCGTAACGCCACTCGGCCTGGTGTGCCAAAACACTACATTTTAAACTTCAATGTTTAATTCAAAACAATCTCAAAACGCGTTGTGAATTTTTTTTAAAGCCTAGCCTATATACATTAAGGGCATTGAAACCAGGATCTTAACTAAAACGTGTTCCGCGTAATCTCTCAAAAATTATGCCACACTACTCCATGTTTTTTTTTTTTTTTTTTTTAAGGACTGCTTTTGAAATCACTATAAATTGTATCGCTCACGAGAGCTCTTCGTTTATCTAATTCCTCAATAGAATAGTAAAAATATTCAGCGTCATTGCTCCTAACATCGTCTCTATTTTTAACTTTTGATTCTATTTTTTCAGCTGTAAAATTGATTCTATCTTTGGTTCTATTCTGTTGTAGCCTAATAGGCCTATTTATATATATGAAAAATATGCCTATTATTTAACCCACTTACATTTTAAAATACGGCAATTGCTGCTGTTTTGCACAATGTCCCTTTGCGCCACCTGGCGGTCATTTCGGGAACGACTTTGAAATGCGGCTGGTTTATTTTCGCCGCGGTAATTTCGCCGCGGCGGCTGGCGCGGCGGTAAAAGGCATTCTGGTTGACCACCATCTGTATGTTAATCTACTCTCCTGACTGCTTTGTCGGACAAAATGGCGGATGGCGAAGTATGATTGGTCAGATCACCTGTCAATCAAGCTGAGCTACGTCGGTTGGTGACGCCCCTTTGGAAATGATTCGTCTACATAGCTTCCCCAGACCCTTCACTCAGTTTCAACTGAGAAGGGTCTGGTTTTAACCAGGCTACCAATAATGAGTATTTTCTCCTTAAAACTGCTGTAAAAAAAAAAAAAAAAAAAAATCTGTATTTTATATGAAAAATCGGGTACATTAGCAGTATAGCGAGTGTATGGTGTATTTTGATTAACTATATGTGACCCTGGACCACAAAACCAGTCTTATGTGTAATTTTTTTTTAAAACTGAGATTTATACATCATCTGAAAACTGAATACATAATCTTTCCATTGATGTATGGTTTGTTAGGATAGGACAATATTTGGCCGATATACAACTATTTGAAAATCTGGAATCTGAGGGTACAGAAAAATCGAAACATTGAGAAAAACTCCTTTAAAGTTGTCCATTTCTATTGGCGATAGTGCTGCATCCATTCACAAAAATAAATGTTTTATATATTTAAGGTGGGAAATTTACAAAATATCTTCATGGATCATGATCTTTACTTAATATCCTAATGATTTTTGGCATAAAAGAAAAATCTATAATTTTGACCCATACAATGTTTTGTTGGCTATTGCCACAAATATATCCGTGCAACATGAGACTGGTTTTGTGATCCAGGGTCACATATGCCTTTCCTTTCTCCACTGACGTTCTGAGTTGTTCTGATAATAAAATAATAGTGTCAATGCAGGTAGATCAATATTATTGTTGAATATTAAATTAAATGTTGAATGTAATGTCCCCAGCTAAGCAAGCCAAGCCAATGGCAACAAAGGTGGAAAAGGACGACAGTGGCAAAGAACCAAAACTCCATCAGCTGGCAGGATGGAGAAAACAACCTTTTAACAATATGCATTGTTTCAAAGCAGCTTTACAGTGATAATAGGAAATTACAGTAAAAAAGATTGTTTTGGCTTTACAGCAGCTCTAGGATAAAGTTATTGTCCAGCTAAAGTTAGTTTTGATTGATTGATTCACTTCCGTTGCAAAGATCATTAGTTATTAACTTAGGGGCAGCTAACACGACACCGTTCCAACAGAAAACGCGCTCCGGCCGCCCATCCGCACAAAACAGTGCCTGGTGTCTCGAGAACGCACTCCTGGAAATAGGTTTTAAGGTGCAAACGATTATCAGTTATCTCTGCGCAAACCTACGCAACCTCTGCGCAAACACATGAGCATCACGTGTCCAATCCATTGGTATGCGCGTTTGAATATATATGAGCGCAGGCGTGTAGTCCTTTTTTACAAATCAACCCTCAACAAACTACTTGTCTGGCCTTAAAAATGTATAATACCAATAAAAATATATCGCGTCCGCGTAGCCACGTGGCAAACAGTGTGTGATTATGATACAGGCAGCATTATAGGTCAGAAGTATGGATGCCATTCTTCCAGTGGTGGGCCGTCTCTGCTGGCCTAAACAATATCAGAACCACTGGCTTGCATTGTAATATATTTTTGAATGTGAATGTGTATTGAATTATTCCCAATAGTCTATTCTCTTAATTTCATATAATAGCTTTTTTCTTGGTTGCACTGCTTCCAGTAGTCTAAGTTTATGTTAGAGCTTTTATCCAATCATATTTCAGCCATCATGTGTTGCCATGATCAAAGAAATCTGCCTTGAGGCCTTCAGATACTCATTCAGATTTAATCAACCAATCAGATTTCGAGATATATAAAAATATATTCATGTAGCGATTAAATAACGCTGTTTCTATTTTACAAACCACAATGGCTGACAGAGGAGAAGAAATTAATTTGGTCGCAGATTTACTTGCAAAAGCCATTTTCAAGACGGACTTTTCAAGAAAAGCAGGACATCGTAAGGAAAGTTCGGCCAACCCCGAAGCTAGCAAGCCTGTCCCAGCTGGGGAAAGTGTTTACCCGCCACTTCCAATGCAGTAACTACGAGCGGTACCCCTGGCTCACAGCCTCCGAGGAACTCTGCAAAGTGGGAATGCCTGTTGTTTGCAGTCGATAGACTTGGTGTTTGGAGCCACACTGGGTTTGCAAACTTGAGTTGTCTAACGAAAGCAGCAGCGAGACACCAAATCACGGCCGGACACTTACAAGCAACGGTGCTTTTGAAAACTTTTGGGGAAACCCGAGTGGATCTACAGCTCAGTGAACAGGTGTGCAGGGAAACGGAGCTCCACAGCAAAAAGGTGAAGAAAAACAGGGAAATATTGAAAAGACTGATAGGTTGTGTCATATTTTTGGGTAAACAAGAGCTTTTGTTTCGGGGACACGATGAAAGCGCTGAATCCACAAATAGAGGAAATTACATGGAGCTTCTTTCTTTTCTCACTGAAAACAACACAGACTTACATTACTACCTGTCCACGAACAAAGTGTTTTGAGGGACGTCAGGCAAAATACAAAATGACCTGATTAATGCCATTGCTGAAGTGATTAAAAAGCACCCTTTGTCGCTGTAATGGTGGACGAGATGTCTGATGTGAGTAACGCGGCTCGCACTGGTCCTGCGTAATGTGACGGACGTGACGAAGGTCAAGGAGCGGTTTGTCAGATTTGAAGATGTCACTAGTGGCAAGTGAGCAGATGACATTGGTTGCTCTTATTGTCAGTTTCTTGGAGGAATGTGAATGTCTAGATAAAGTTGTGCCACAGTGTTTTGATGGCGCACCGGTCATGTCATCTGGACTAAATGGTATGCAGCCTAAAGTTTGGGAGAGGGCACCTATGGCCTTATTCATACACTGCTATGCACATCGACTGGATTAAGTACTGACTCAAAGCTTAAGGAATGCAAGATCTTTTTTGCCCTCCTAAATGGCCTAGCTGCATTTTCCTCCAGATCCCCTAAGCGCACGCAACTACTGGACGAAATTTGCCGGCGGCGTCTTCCTCGTGTGGCACCAACACGGTGGCGATACACATCAAGATAAGCCAGTAGAGTTTTTGAGAAGAGAGTTGCCCTAAAGGATCTCTTTCACCACATGAATATCATGATGAGTATGACGAGGACTCTGTGCTGATGCATTCAATGCACGTCTGGATGATTTTGAGTTTTTCTTTTTGCTTCACATTTAATGGGATTTGAGTATTCAGATGTGCTTTTTGCAATACTACAGAGCAAAACATTGGATGTACTGGTCTGTCTGTTAAGGGTGAGTGAGTTTTGTGACACCATTGAGCGAGAGAGGGGCCAATTTGGTCAGGTCTATGAAGCCACTGCACGCATTTGTTTCTCTAGCTCCTCGACCCCCAGCAGTTTCAGACATACCGGAAAATAATCCCGCATGCAGCCTTCACCAGCTTGACACAGAGTCACGCAACATTGTTCGATCTGTCCCGGCTAAAAAACAGAACTGACTGTAATGTATGCCATGACTGACTTTGAAGGCAACAGTCCAGCTGATCTCCTTCATTTCCTTGAGAGCATGAGGCATCCGCACACATCGTCACAGACTGTCCCTGTGTCCACTGCTTCTGTCGAGCCATTAGCCTCCATGGCGATAGAAAGGGAATTATTGCTGGAGCTGAAACACACAAATAACCTGTACAACAGTGTAACTGAAGTCTTCTTGAGAAAAGAAAGCAGAATGGATTTTGTCAAGTCAAGTCAAGTCATCTTCATTTATATAGCGCTTTTAACAATGTAGATTGTCTCAAAGCAGCTTTACAGAGATAAGCGTATAATTTAAGGTAACAGAGATTGTTTCGGCTTTACAGCAGAGTTAAGTTATTTCCATCTAAAGTTAGTTTTGATTGATTTGCTTCCGTCACAACGATCATTTGTTATTAAATTAGGGGCCGCTAAGACGACACCATTCCCTCTACACAGACTTTAAACGCGAACCTGTGAGAAACGCTGATGGCGGTCACATGCGCATTTAGAATGGGTTCTATAGTTATGTGCGTTTGAATATACGCAGGTTTGGAATTCCCTACAAGCCAAGCCTAAACAAAATACTTGTCTTTCCTTATAAATTTTGATAAGGAATTTTATTTTATTTGTTGCTTTGGGGTAGGACCGTGAGACGAATTTTCCCGACAACGCCTTATCTGTAGAGTGGTAGTGGGATCCTCCATAGGGAGAGACTAGTTGGCACTTCAGCACTGCGTTGTCATCGGTCCAGGTGAAGGTCCTTCGTCAGACCTGGATACGGCCTGGATCCAGCAGGCTGCAGGAAAAACCTTGGGATAAACACAGACACTAAAATTAGCGTAGATGCCATTCTTCTCATGATGTAACGAGTACATCAGGATTTTTGGGAAGTGTTTCCGGTTCCGGCTGACCTAATCTATGCAGCATAACATGAAATTATAGAAGTCTATAATGTATTATGTGAAAGCTAGGTCAAAGAGATGTGTCTTTAATCTGGCTTTGAACTGACAGAGTGTGTCTGCTTCCCTTTAAGAGCTCGCTCAAGTACTGCGGAGCTAAACCATTCAGTGCTTTGTAAGTAATCAGCAATATTTTAAAATTTATACAATGTTTAATAGGGAGCCAGTGCAGTGTTGACAGAACCGGGCTAATATGGTCATACTTCCTGGTTCTGGTAAGAACTCGAGCTGCTGCGTTTTGAACCAGCTGTAGTTTGTTTATTAAGCGTGCAGGGCAACCACCCAGTAGAGCATTACAATAATCTAGCCTTGAGGTCATGAACGCATGGACTAATTGTTCCGCATTTGTCAATGAGAGCATATGACGTAATTTAGATATATTTTTAAGATGGAAAAATGCAGTTTTACAGATACTAGACACGTGACTTTCAAATGAAAGATTGGTATCAAAGAGCACACCCAGGTTCCTAACCGACGACGAAGACTTAACAGAGCAGCCATCAAGTGTTAGACAGTATTCTAGGTTATTACGTGAGGAAGTTTTTTGTCCAATAATTAGAAACTCTGTTTTTTCAGAATTTAGAAGTAGGAAATTACAAGTCATCCAATTTTTTATATCCGCTATGCATTCCGTTAATTTTGTGAATTGATAAGTTTCGTTAGGTTTTGAAGAAATATAGAGCTGAGTATCGTCAGCATAACAGTGAAAGCTAATTCCATGTTTCCTAATGATATCTCCTAATGGTAGCATGTACAGAGTGAACAGCAGCGGTCCTAATACTGAGCCTTGAGGTACGCCATACTGAACTTGTGATCGATGAGACATCTCATCATTTACTGCTACAAACTGATAACGGTCAGATAAGTATGATTTAAACCATGCTAGTGCATTTCCCGTAATGCCAACATAATGTTCTAATCTATTTAAAAGAACGTTGTGGTCGATGGTGTCAAATGCAGCGCTAAGATCGAGTAACACTAATAGAGAGATACAACCACGATCGGATGATAAGAGCAAATCATTTGTGACTCTAACGAGAGCTGTTTCGGTACTATGGTACGGTCTAAATCCGGACTGGAAATCCTCGCAGATATCATTTCTTTCAAGAAAGGAACACAGTTGTGAGGATACTGCCTTTTCTAATATCTTTGACAGAAAAGGTAGATTCGAGATCGGCCTGTAATTGACTAATTCTGAAGGATCAAGTTGCGTTTTTTTAACAAGCGGTTTAATCAAAGCCAGCTTAAAGTTTTTTGGTACGTATCCTAGAGACAAAGATGAATTAATGATATTAAGAAGAGGATCTATGACCTCTGGAAGTATTTCTTTCAGTAGCTTAGTCGGTATAGGGTCTAACATACATGTTGTAGATTTAGATGATTTAATGAGTTTAGTAAATTCTTCCTCTCCTATAGCAACGAATGAATCAAATTTTTCCTCAGGGAGACTACAATACACTGCCTGATGTGATACTGTAGTAGACGGTTGCATAGTTATAATTTTGTCCCTGATATTATCAATCTTATAAGTGAAGAAGTTCATAAAGTCATTACTGCTGTGTTGCTTGGAAACTTCGGTGCTTGAAGCTTTATTTTTCGTTAGTTTAGCCACCGTTTCAAATAAATACCTAGGATTATGTTTATTTTCTTCTAATAGGGTTGAAAAATAAGCAGATCTAGCAGCTTTTAAAGCCTCTCTGTAAGTAATTGAGCTCTCCTTCCATGAAATGCGAAATACCTCTAGTTTTGTTTTCTCCCATTTTTCTGGCTGCTCTCTTAAGGGCCCGAGTGTGCTCATTGTACCACGGCGTTGGACTATTTTCTTTAATCTTCTTTAAGCGCAACGGAGCAACTGTGTCTAAAGTGCTGGAAAAGAGAGAGTTAAACGTTTCTGTTGTAATATCTAGTTCTTCTAAGCTATCTGAGATGCTGAGATGATGAAACTGATTAGGAAGATTATTAATAAAGCAATCTTTATTAGCAGAAGTGATAGGTCTCACATATTTGAAACACGGAGTCGGCTTTGCAGCCTTGGCTAAATGCAAATTACACGAGACTAGATAATGATCTGAGATGTCATCACTCTGCTGCAGAATTTCAACGGCATCAACATCTATTCCGTGTGATAATATTAAATCTAGAGTATGATTACGACGATGACTAGGTCCTGACACGTGTTGTCTAACTCCAATTGAATTTACAATGTCTTTAAATGCCAATCCCAATGCATCTTTTTCATTATCGATGTGTATATTAAAATCACCAACAATTAGTACTTTATCTGCAGTCAATATTAATTCTGATAGAAAGTCCTCAAATTCTTTGATAAAGTCTGTATGGTGCCCTGGTGGCCTGTATACAGTAGCCAGCACAAATCTCAAACGTGATTTATCGTTTACACTATATATTTTTACATTAAGCACCAATGCTTCAAAAGAATTATATTTAAAACTTGATTTCTTAGTGGTTTTGAAACTATTACTATAAATTACAGCAACACCACCCCCTTTGCGTTTCAGACGAGGCTCATGTTTATAACAGTAATCTTGTGGGGTTGATTCATTTAAAGTAATGTAATCGTTTGGTTTTAGCCAGGTTTCTGTCAAACACAGCACATCTAGGTTATTATCTGAAATCATATCGTTAACAACGAGTGCTTTTGAAGTAAGCGATCGAATATTCAGCAACCCAAGCTTTAGCATTTGCTCATCTGTATTATAGCTGTTTTTTATTTGTTGAACATCAATTAAATTTTTAACCTTAGTTGGGTTTAAACGTTTTTTGGATTTCCAAATTCGGGGAACAGACACAGTCTCTATATGATGATAGCTAGGTGAGAGAGGCTCTATGTGATGGGATTTATCTGACCTTGGTGACGCGAGGCCGCTAGCAGACGGTCGGTTTAGCCAGTCTGTCTGCTTCCTGACCTGAGCCCCAGATTGTCATGTTTGAGCTCTAAGACTATGAGCCATATTACTAGAGAGAAGAGCAGCACCATCCCAGGAGGGATGAATACCATCTCTTTTCAACAGGTCAGGTTTGCCCCAAAAACTTTTCCAATTGTCTATGAATTCTATATTATTAAGCGGACACCACTTCGACAGCCAACCGTTAAGCGAACATAATCTACTAACTATCTCATCACTCCTGCGAACAGGAAGGGGGCCAGAGCAAATTACAGTCCTTGACATCGTACTTGCAAGTTCACACACCTCTTTAATATTAATTTTGGTGATCTCCGACTGGCGGAGTCGAACATCATTAGTGCCGACGTGAATAATGATCTTAGAGAATTTACGATTAGCATTAGCCAGCACTTTTAAATTTGCTTTGATGTCAGGCGCTCTGGCTCCCGGCAAACATGTGACTATGGTGGTTGGTGTCTCTATTTTCACGTTCCGTGTAATAGAATCGCCAATAACTAGGGCACAATCATTCTCAGTGGGTGTTTCACTGAGCGGGGCAAATCGATTTGTTATGGTAATCGGAACGGAAGAGTGGTTTTTAGATCCGCGACTAGAGCGATCCCTCACTGTCACCCATTTGCCCGGCTGCACGGGCTCTACTTCAGCCAGAACCGACTCATGTAAAGTGTGCACTATTCTATGCGCATCCAAAACATCTAAAGCACTAGCACTCTTACTATCCTCAATTAAAGTTTGGATGCGTGTTTCTAATTCTGAAATCTTCTCTGTCAACCTAACTGTCTCCTTACATTTATCGCATATAAATCCTATATTGTCGACAGAGAAGCCTATACTAAACATGTGACATGAAGTGCAAGTGACAATAACAGGACAAGACATTACTCACCGTGTTTGTTGAGTGATTCTTACTCACCTGAGCTTTTTATGAACTCAAAGGCGCGGACGCGCGAGAGAAAAATAAATAAATAAAATAGCTGAGCGCACGGGTGGCGCGTTAACAGGCTAGCGAATTACTAGCGTTTTGTGCTAGTAGTACTAATAACAAAAGCTAGCGATGTCAGGTTAATCTGAGATGTTGGGTAAAATGTAGTAGTATAAACAACTAGAAATGGTAGTAAAATGATGGTTCAAAACAAAGAAATATATGGCTAAGACGGAGCTTATCGCACCGAATCAAACAAACACACTCACAGCAGGCAGCGAGGCAGACAGGAGCAATCGATCAGACAGCCAGGTGTTTGTGTACAGATAGTTTTGGTGAGTAGGCTATAATAGATTTTATTTAGCCTACATTTGTTTATAGTAATCCTGGCTAACCCGTTTTTTTCCTGTGCTGAATATGATTTCTTTTTTTTTTTTTGTAAATTCATGATTGAAAAAAAAAAACATTAAATTATATTATTTTCAACATTTTCATACTATTTAAATCATGATTTTTTTTTTTTGTAAATGTTGGTTCAAATAATTTTTAATGAAAAATACTTTGTATATATCACCTGAAAGAAATGTCGTACTATACTTTTGATTGTTCAAAACAGTTGGTAAACTTTAAGAACCATTAAAACCGTTTCAGAGGCGATATGTGAACGGCCCCTAGGGTTTCTTGCTTTAGTAATGGCATTCATTCTCGCTGCATGAGATACCTGTCTGTGATGCAACAGCCTGTTATACTGCGTTTCTGTATAATATTGATGGTTTCTATAGCCGTGGCATCATAATGATGGTATTAAGAGGTGGATTAATTCGGGTAGGACACCACTGAAGGCTTAGGTGTGAAATGTACGGCCCGCCACTGCATTCTTCTTATAATGTAACGAGTACATCGGGTGTTATAGGAAGTGTTCCCGGTTCTGGCTGTCCTAATTTATGCAGCCTAATAATCTTTTAACTGATTTGAATAATAGGAATGTATAATTTTCTATGTGTATGCCAGGTTAAAGAGATGTGTTTTTAGTCTAGCTTTGAACTGACAGAGTGTGTCTGCTTCCCAGACAATGTTAGGAAGACTGTTCCAGAGTTTTGGTGCTAAATAGGAGAAGGATCTACCGCCAGCAGTCAATTTTGATATTCTAGGTATTCAAGATGTAGGTGTCTTTTTTTTCCAGATGATCTTATGAGACATAATTCCAAAATGAGACACCTACATCTTGGATGCCCTTGAGGTAAAGCTAAAACATACCAAAATTTAATTTCAAAGTGAACTATCCCTTTAAGAGCTCGCTCAAGCACTGCGGAGCTAAACCATTTAGTGCTTTGTAAGTAATCAGCAATATTTTAAAATTTATACGATGTTTAATAGGGAGCCAGTGCAGTTTTGACAGAACTGGGCTAATATGGTCATACTTCCTGGTTCTGGTAAGAACTCGAGCTGCTGCATTTTGAACTAGCTGTAGTTTGTTTATTAAGCGTGCAGGGCAACCACCCAGTAGAGCATTACAATAATCTAGCCTTGAGGTCATGAACGCATGGACTAATTGTTCCGCATTTGTCAATGAGAGCATATGACGTAATTTAGATATATTTTTAAGATGGAAGAATGCAGTTTAACAGATACTAGACACGTGACTTTCAAATGAAAGATTGGTATCAAAGAGCACACCCAGGTTCCTAACCGACGACGAAGACTTGACAGAGCAGCCATCAAGTATCGTGACATGAGGGTATCGTTACACCCCTAGTTTTAAGGGATAACATTGACTACAGTGGGACTTCTCACCAGACTGCCCATGCATTTCTTCATGTACTGAAATGCGTCTGTGATTTGCTCAGCCTGTGTTTGAGATGCCAGTCCTGGTTGTGTTCATCAGCAGAACTGGTGCGCGCTGGATCTGCTTATGTAAGAGGAGTCGCGAGCGAGCACAAAAGAGTGGGAGCAGATCTCCAGGGGAAAGCATGTCTTTCACTGCACACACACACACACACACACACACACACACACACACACACACACACACTGTCTCCAAACCAGAGAAAAGCATGTCTTTCACTGCACACACACACACACACACACACACACACACACACACACACACACACACACACACACACACACACACACTGTCTCCAAACCAGAGAAAAGCATGTCTTTCACTGCACACACACACACACACACACACACACACACACACACACACACACACACACACACACACACACACACACACACACACACACACACACACACACACACACACACACACTGTCTCCAAACCAGAGAAAAGCATGTCTTTCACTGCACACACACACACACACACACATACACACCATCTCCAAAACAGAGAAAAGCATGTCTTTAACTACACACACACACACACACACACACACACACCGTCTCCAAACCAGGGAAATGCGTGAGAGACGAGTGTTCAGATGCTGTGAACATGAGGCGTGTCGAAACACAATCAATCACTGAACAGCCAATCAGTGTTCTCTGTTTCTATACTCATGACATCCATTATCCTTCAGTTTGGTTAATGAGGTTGTGTGTGTGTGTGTGTGTGTGTGTATGCCCAGTTGCACCATTGTAAAAATATTAACCAAGCAATCTGCGAAGTGTGATGTTGTTTAACACATTAACATGGAAGGGATGCTAATACTGATTTACAAACACTTTTTATTGGCTTGAGTTTGTTATAACTGGTCGTAACAAGCGTCAGTACATTTGTTGGTCACTTTGTTTCTATTTCTGCAACATTGCACGCACACACACACACACACACACACACACACACACACACACCCACACCCACACCCTCACACACACACTGATATCTCATTGGACTGAAGCGCTGAAGAGCTGTACAATAAAATATGACAAGTTTCACAGTGAAGCATCACAGATCTCACAGAAAGACATGGAGTGTGTGTGTGTTAAGGTTGGGACTTGCTGTTGATTTGCAGCGGATGGGCAACCCCCCACCCCACCGCTTTCTGGCTCATGCTGTTACCATGGCGATCACTGCACAATTACACATGACATCAGCTTTCCCTCTTTCCCCAAACAGTGCAGTGACGTGGAAGAAAGAAACACTGCAGTTCAACTTTGCACAAAAAAACAAGTGAGAGTCAGTAGTCTTCAAAGTCAGAGGCACTGTGATCGAATAAAGGGTGAACCCCCTTTTATAGTTACAATTTCTGTAGTTTCGCTGACCTGGTCCGATAGCTGATTTGCATCTGATGAACTAAACTGGATTTTGCATGGATTGAGCCTGGAGCAGTTTGTGTTCACGATGCCGGTTTGAGCCATATAAGCACACCGTACCCAGACCCCCTCACAAGACAGAGTCGGTTCGCTGTGCTTGGAAAGGGTCTGAGATAGTTTGAGAGTGTTATATAAGGTCCACAAATCCTGCAAACTGAGTTCTGACCCCTGAAAACTCCTCCCGACTGCACCTGAAATCACACACTTCCACGCTGTATAGTAGCTGAAAAACAGTATGGCATTCACAGAACTCATAAAAGAGTTGGAGAAAAGTCCTTGTATGATACGTCCAGTGAGATTCTGAGGTGTGTGTGTGTGTGTGTGTGTGTGTGTGTGTGTGTGTGTGTGTGTGTGTGTGTGTGTGTGTGTGATATGGACACTGTCCCATGAGGCCACGGGAGAGGGTTTGTGAACGGTCACATGATGAATGTAGTACATACGGATATAGAACATACTGTACGTTTTTAGAGGCGTTGAAATAATTACTTATTCAACATAAGTACCTACTCAAGTGAGGATGTGGTTTTGGACACAGCCCAAGTGTTTTCCCACAGCATTTGTTTCTTAAATAAATTAAATAAACTGGAAGTATGCAAGATTAATTACATTTATTCATTTATTTGCAGCCAATGTATAATCTGAGATGGCCTCTGTAATACATTGGGTATTATAACAGTCATACAATCATAATTGATAATTACATTTCTGTAATGCGGTTGAACTCTTTTAGTTATCAGATAGATAAATGTTTTAAAGCAGAGCGAAGCGTCTGAGACTAGACCGGTGCACCGATAACATTTTATTGTGAAAGGTTTCTATGGGAGAAAAATTAAAAAGCTCAACAATTGCTACAAATATATATATATTTTCTACTTCGATTACAGTGTCATTGTTTTAGTAGTAAATTGTGCATAAGATGAGAGTGTGATTAAAAAAAATATTTCAGGTCATTGAAAAAAATATAAAAGTACTATTCATTAATAACTGAATCATTAATATTTGAATATGGATGGTTTTCATCAGATTCACGTCCCCGGAAACATATCATGTTTACTGTTAATAAACACAAACATATAGAAATATATTAATGTGTAACCATATTAATAAAGTGTTTCCCACTTGACTGTATTATGTGAATATTATTTCCGTTATGTTCTTGTTGTTGCAAATAAAGACAGAGCGTAGGCATTTAAAGTCAAATATATGTATTTAGTCATATGATCTGAACTGTGGACAAACAAGCTATTAACAATGCTTTCTTTGTACTATAACATGTAGGCCTGTATACTACACCTTTTTTTGCCACACAATGTAGAGCATACAGAAATAAATGTAATTTTTAGTTTGTAATAAATTAGAAAGACATCTTGATAATAAATGGCTGGTAGGCTAATATTGACAAAAAGCCAGTCGGTGTATTTGGTAGGTTAAGTTGACAGGGACAGTTTAAAGTGCCTCTAGTACAACATTAGGTTGACATATTTGGATAATTTGCATTATTAAGACAAAATTAAAAATGAATTGTTGGATGCTTAAAACCTCAAACGTGTCATTGAATCAAACCATGTGATCAATATCTCTGCAGTCAGACAAGCAAAGTTGGCAATAAATACAAAACATACAGTGACTTCATTGCAATTACAAACAATTTTGAAAAAAGTAATCAGCTGACCACAGAAATAATATTGTGACTGATGATAACTTCAAGCTTCAGTAATAAAATTAAAGAAGTGCATGGAGTCAGTATTTTAATAATTAATGATCTTTACAACAGAACTGAGTGAACAACAGCCGAGATACATTATTTTCATGTTATCTCTGTAAAGCTGTGTTAAATCTGTATTAAATAAAGCGCTATATTCTTATAACTCTCTGTATTCTCTGTCATGTCAATTTTCACGTCTGGTGAAAGTAATGGCTGTTGTTTAAGTTACATGTTTAGTGCCAGATTAAGGTTTAGTGATGTACTAAAAACAGAAGGAATTTTTCATGTACCAACCCGATGCATTGACAGATAAATATGTAGTTGATAAGAAGAAACTGTGCCAGAGAGTGAAGAAGGAGGTCCTGGCAGATGATGAGCAGAGGAACAGAGACTAGTGTAAAACAAACTGTAAATCATATCTAGCCTGTTTGATCAGCAGGTCAAAATGAATCAAAGGTGTTCAAGAAATCTGAAGCTTTTACATTGAAAAAATCATAGTGGGCTTATATGGCACAGTTGGGTTTCACACATGTACCTTACAAGCCCACTTTAGATTTTGACGCAATACACAACATGGTGTTTAGATGAGAGATTCATATTTGATTTAATACTCTTCGAATATCTATAAGAACACATGGAAAACTTGGATTTAGGTGGGCTTAATAGCATGACTATGAATGTGTGGACCGTATCTGTCTTGTACAGTCTCTGGCTGAGCTGAATTAACATTGGAAAGCATGCAGTCAACCTTTAAGATACTGTTGGCATTTTTTTACAGTATAATATTAAGTTGTTGATGACTGCTTTTTTTTAAATGTATTGAAATGAGATTTTTTGCTTTTGCCCACTGCTATACATGTATATTAAGTTAAGAGTTATAAAGCACTGAGCATGAGTGCACGATAATTCATCAGTGTTTGAGCGGTCTCACAGAACCATAGCATTAATACGTGAATACTATACTCCATTTCTCATATAAATGCTGTACCTGTACCATAAAATGCATAAAAGTTTGAATCCTATCAAAGTTTTAAGAGACATTTAGTTGTGTATGTAACATGAAATGTGTGAAAACTAAAACGGTTTCTTTTGTTGTGCAGGGTCCATCTCTTAGACCATCATTTTCAAGGTAACTGTTTTGCCGCTGAATATATCTTATACTAAGGTAAGCTGTCGGCTTTATTTAATATTAACCCATGACTCCCTTTATGCTAAGATATTTATGGGGATCGATTTGCTAAAACTACGTACACATACAGTGGCCACAAAAATGTTTGGACAACTGAGTCACACCTGTTTGAATGTCACCGCATTAAAATATCAGGCGAAGCCCCCTATGGAGAAAGTCTTTTCATTTGCATATGCAAATCATTTTATTCACAACGTCAAAGCGATTAATATATGATGATCTGTGGGGGAATAAACGTTACATTTGTTTAGAGCTTTCAGTTATACAAATAACTACAGTCAAGCTGGATGACAAAAAAAACGCTGTACCAACACCCTGACCTGACTGCGTATCGCTATACAGATCGTACATGGTTTGTTTGTTTGCGCATAAACCCTCATCCTTCCCTCGCACTTTGTGACAAATCTTTCCCTCATGGGTCAAAATGACCCAAAGCCCTAAAATTTTACTTTCTTTTTGTCCACAAAGCAATAAGAAAATACTTTTTTTCTATTTTTAATGCAAATAATTTTTTTTACCTTTAAATTACTAGATTTGACCAATAAATAAATAGTAATTTAAGCACATTCCACACATTCTTTCAACTTAAATTCAAAATAACTCAGAATTTCATGCATAACCCTTTTAATTCAGCTCAAAATATCTTACATTGGGTGTCTTTGCTGACCTCTTGTGGAAAATAAATATTATAACATGATATTTCATGACTCTAGATGAGCTCTATATCCTCTGGGTCCTAAAGTCAGTTGCTTCAGTGTGCATTCAGATACACATGTAGACATTTTAAAATAATAATTAATTACTTAAGTTTAAGCATTTTTGGTTTGAATTTTGAGCATTTTTAGGTTTTTCTATGTGTGCTGAAGCATTCCTCGTATTCCATTCATTCCTATGGGGGTCAAATTGAGGGTTTTTGTGTGTGTATTCGTGGTTCAAGTGCAACAAAAGTCCTGGGTACCATGATGGTAGTTGAAGAAACTCCAGGTTACAGGATTAGTTTGGAGTTGACAAAACCAAACCAATCCAACCAGGCTTGGTTGGTACCATGATAATCATCAACTTTCTCTGTCAACTCAGGCGTTGATCCTGAGTTTAGGAGTTTAGGTGTGACATCAGCAGCGAACAGCCAATCACATGCTGAGAAAGAGTGAAACTGCGATTCATTTCTCTCTTCTGCAGAATATTACGAGCTTTTAAAAAAAATATTAGGCATTTAGACACATTTACACAGCAAGAACAAAATGGCTGTCTATGAAAGAGGACAACTAAAAGAAAAAGTCTTGCTATATCAGTGCAAGTAAAAGTTGTGAAGTTAGTTTACACAGTTGATAAAGTTATTGAAATTTTAAGCTCTCATATAGTCATTTCATAGCTTAATCTATTGATTCTAAAGTGTATTTATATTACCTTTATATATTTATTACTTAAAACTGTGTAAAAATAATTGATAAACTAAATTTGTACATGTGATCGATTAATAATTACATAAATAATATCTAAATCATACAAAATTTTATTGTATTATTCTAAATAAGTGTTACTAAAAGCCAGACGTTTTTGTCTTTAAAAATCATTTGCTATGTCGTGAGTCGTGACCTTGGAGCAGAAACAGGTGGAGTGACTTCATCCTTTGCTCACAGCTGATTGGTCGATGAAATCAGATGAGATTTGAGGACACTGTTCTGATCTGATCTGATCTCGAGTCAGGAATGGTCTAAACTGCTTCATAAACCATCTCTCTATTGCCTCAGCTGAGCTTGAGACATGCTGGGAAAGCAGACATTTTACACAGATGATTTTCTGTCACATCGTATAAATATCAGTTTATATTTCAGCCGAAGATTAAAAGATTGAAGAATATGAAGTACTATATAAATGCATTTACACAGCAAGAAAATGTCTTGCTATATCAGTGCAAGTGAAAGTTTTCACTTTTTGTGAAGTGTGGGAAATCACCAGGAGAATATTTGGTAATGGTCCTTTCAAGTCCATAAAAGGTTCAAGGTCCCATCATAAAACATACAAATCCAGAATATTTTCAGTGGACACATTACACAGTATACATACATAGTATTTCACACACTGAAAAAAATAGGAAGAGATTATCAATATAATAATACTGATAAAATGTAAATGTGAGGAAGGGAAAAGGAAAACAAAACAAAAACAACAGTAGACTTACAATATGCCTGGGTATAATGTATTTAGAAAGGACAGAAATAATGGGAGGGGTGGGGGAGTAATAATGTATGTTAGAAATGCTCTAAAGTGCACAATGATTGAATGGCCAAGTGAAATTGCTTTGGAATGTGTGGGTGTTGAGATATCACTTTCTGCAACAATGTCTTTTGTTATAGTGTCTATATATAGAAAGCCCACTGCAAAAAAAAAAAAAAAAATTATGAACAACTTAAACTTCTCCTTAATCAATGTGATAAAACCAAGGAAATTATTTTAAATGGGTGGCATAATGCCCTTTTCACAAGATGTAAAATAAGTATTTGATGTCTTCAGAGTGTGTATCAAGGTTATTATAGTTTTGCTTTTTTAAATTAGTTTTTATTTTAATATCGTTTTCAATTTTGCTTTAAATTTAAGTTTAGTTTTAGTTAGTTTCATTAATGGTTTTGTTAGTTTTATTTTAGTTTTTATTTTGCAAACACATTTCTATTTAGTTTTTATTTTATTTAGTTTCAGTTTTAGTAATTAGTTTAGCAGAGCAAACAGAACACTTCCAGGGTAGACCATTTCAGCAATTTCAGCAAAGTTTAATGTTTGCCGAGATTACAGTTAACTCTTGTGCAGACATCTTAATAATAAAAATAAAAATAATGGTTTGAGATTGAACAAAGCACCAAATAAATGGAACTTAAAAGTATACAAAAAAAAAAAAAAAAGATCAAAAATTCAGACAAACTAATTCATATTAAAGATGAAATCTTGTTAAACATAGTTTACTTTTTTCAGCTGTACAATGTAGCTGAGTGGCACTGGTACATACAACAACAAAAAACATCTAAATTAATCTGACAACCTGCTGTGAAGCCAGTGTGATTAAATAATGAAGTATCTATGCAGTGTGTGAGTGTGTACATGTTTTTCTATCCCGGTGGAGACTTAAATCTGAATGCACACACATTCACGGCTGTGGGGACCTAAACTGAGGTACACAAGATTATAAATCATACAGAATGAGTTTTTTGAAATTGTAAAAATGCAGAGTTAGTGTTAGTGTGTGTGTGTGTGTGTGTGTGTGTGTGTGTGTGTGTGTGTTTGTGATGGGTAGGTTTAGGGGTCGGGTTAGCGTGTGTGTGTGATGGGTAGTTTTAGGAGTCGTGTTAGTGTGTGTGTGATGGGAAGGTTTAGGGGTCGGGTTAGCGTACGTGTGTGATGGGTAGGTTTAGGAGTCGGGTTAGAGTGTGTGTGTGTGTGTGTGTGTGTGTGTGTGTCTGTGTGTGTGTTTGTGATGGGTAGGTTTAGGGGTCGGGTTAGCGTGTGTGTGTGATGGGTAGTTTTAGGAGTCGTGTTAGTGTGTGTGTGATGGGAAGGTTTAGGGGTCGGGTTAGCGTACGTGTGTGATGGGTAGGTTTAGGAGTCGGGTTAGAGTGTGTGTGTGTGTGTGTGTGTGTGTGTGTGTGTGTGTGTGTGTGTGTGTGTGTGTGTGTGTGTGTGTGTGTGAGATGAGTAGGTTTAGGGGTCGGGTTAGTGTAAGGAGACAGAATATACAGTTTGTACAGTATAAAAACCATTACGTCCCAACAAAGATAGTGGACCAGAGTGTGTGTGTGTGTGTGTGTGTGTGTATGTGTGTGCGTGTGTTTGTCTGTTTGTGTATGCGCGCGTGTGTGTGTTTGTGTATGCGCGTGTGTGTGTGTGTAGTGTCCCGGGACATGTCTCCACATGGATAATAATATTATTAGCAGAAAATCTTTTGTAAAAACAAAGATAACAATAGCACGTTGCAGTGTCAACCTTCATGAAAGCATGACATCTCAAACGTACAGTACGCTTACATAGTGGCGTACAGTTTTTGCTTGACGGACTTGTTTTGCTGTTGCACCCGCGTCTCGCAAATGAAAGGACATTCTAAAAATGCTGCGCTCATGTTCAACTTACGTCCCATTACCTTGAGTTATTATATCCCATTCCACTGCCACAGACGCATCCTTTATGAACAGCCGCTTAGGACTAGCGATGTGTTCGCTGGTCCTTCATTGAGCGCGTCACAGGACAGCGGTTAATCGCCTCAGCAACTTCACGCGTGTGAAGCGCCATTTACAGGCATTTCCCTAAACAGCCACAGGTCAGATTTTCCACCAAAGTAAAGAGCTTATTAAATACGAAAACGATTATTTATTTTTGCTAATTATTATTTTATTTCAGTTAGTTTTTCAGTAACTTTTGTTAGTTTCGTTTAGTTTTAGTTTTTCATTTATTCAGATTTTTTTATTTTATTTCAGTTTACGAAAATGTTTTTTGACCAATAGTTTTAGTCTTAGTTTCAGTTTTCGTTTACGAAAATAACCTTGGTGTGTATGTGAAGTTTTAGCTCAAAATACCCCACAGATATTTTTATATAGCATGTTGAAATGCTCACTTTTTGAGGGTGAGCAAAAACGTATCATTTTGTGTCTGTTACTTTAAATGCAAATGAGCTACTGCACTCGGCACAGGGGGCGGAGCTTCAACAGCTTACACTCACACAGACATGCACTGAAAATTTCAAAAACGTTTAGTCATATGTTCAAACGGAGTCAGACAAAGATGGAGAGACTCAAGAAGAAGAGACAACATGTAGAAGCAACAGGACATTTCTGAATGGTTAGTTGATGAATTTATGAAGCTGATGTGTAGTTATCTTCTAGTCATTGATTAGCATATTCTGTCTTGATAATCTAAATCGTGTTCAGGGGGCGGGGTTTATGTAAATTTTAGGGTTAGTGATGTCACTAACCCGGGAAGAATGTTGTGTAGTCTCTACCAGCCGTTTGTTGTAGTCCTTAAAAAGTGATTTATTTAAAAGCAAATATCTCCTTTTGAGTGTTGTAACTTTGCAGATGTTGTTTATGCTCAAACAGCAACATTACACGTTAACTAAAGTTAGAAAAGTGAAATCATAATCAGCTACCCCTTTAATGGGTGATTTTAATATCAACTGGAATGTAAAGAAGGAACGAACAACAAATTACTGACTATTTTAATTTAACACAAATAATAAAAACACCAATCAGAATAACAAACCACTCGAAAACTCTAATAGATCTGTTATTCACAAACCATGCTGGTTTTCCACAAAGCTTTCTGATCATAATATTGTATTTTTCTCCCGAACATTAAGTAAAAAAACGATTAAATTCATCTACATTTAATAACCATTACAGTTTTATTCCAAAACATCTACATCAAAATCTTGATATTACTCTAAATGAAGTTAATTGGTCTGAATTGTTCTCTGATATTGAATGATATTGAAACCAACTCTCAGATATTTAACTCAAAAAATGACAGAAGTTATGGAACCTTGCGCACGTATATACCAGAAGTTATGGAACCTCTAAAAAGAGGAAAAGGTAAAAACCGTCTACCCTGGCTGAATAATCACTGCAAAATACTTATGAAAGAAAGAGACATCTTACTCAAAGTGTTTTTAAAATCTGGTCTTACCATTGATAGTCAAAGATTTACTTCCATGAGAAGCTGAAATAATCCAAAAAAATTAGCAATTGAATTTAACAATTTCTTTATTAACTCTGTCAATGAAATAACACAAATGTTTAGTTCGTCAGAGATAGCTCGTAAGCCTATTAATCCTGGACAGCCGGTTTTCAGGTTAGAGCGAATAACTGATCTGGAAGTGGCTAACATTATTAATTCCATGAAACCCTCAAAGGCCAAAGATGCGAATGGCCTTGACACACATTTTTTTTAAATACACAAAGACGTGCTGGTATGTCCGATAACACATCTGATAAATCTATCAATTAAAATGGCAGGATAGAAGGTGGCTATAGTCTCACCAATTTTTAAAACAAAACAAACATTTCAAATTATCGCCCCATCAGCATCCTCCCTGTTGTATCTTAGGCCATGTCCACACTAATACGTTTTCGTTTGAAAACATATATTTTTCTCTACGTTTTGGCCTTCCTGAGACGGCGTTTTTATTAATGAAAATTAAGCTTTATGAAAACGCACTCCAAAGTGGATACATTTGAAAACGCCGTTTTCACGTTGTAGTGTGGACTGTGAAACCGGTGGGATTTAAAAACGATGGCGTAAATTTAGTCATGTGACGCATATTGCACCAATAGATATTCATGTTTATACCAGTATTGTGCCTGTTATGTGCTATTCACTTTCACACTGTTGCTAAAAATATTCTACATTGCACACTCTTCCTATCACAGTCCTGCAAAGATGACAGAATTTACTCACATTTGCTGTTCTGCGGCAATACATGAGAACAGTTTCGTTTTAGACCAAACATATGGTGACTGTGTGCGACCTGGACCGCATCAGTGAATGGTGAGATATTTTACTAAATAAAATTATCCTGTCAGAAGAATTGCACAATAACTTCATTATTTATTTTTACATCTGAATCATATCAGTGATCTTTTGTGGGGTTTTACGCATGTGCAGTAAAGGTGAATTTAGCGTTTTCAGGCGTTTTTCAAAAGTTTCTCATCCGCACTGAAACGTCCGAAAACGCCTGAAAACGCTAGTGTGGACAGAGAGCGTTTATAAACGAAAACGCCGTTTTCAAATGCATCTGGATTAATGTAGACGTAGCCTAAGGTTGCAGAAAAGTGTATTGCCAAGCTGCTAAATTAACACCTCAGCCACGGTCATTCTCTCCTGCACCCCATGCAGTTTGGGTTTCGCCAGTACCACTCCACAGAGACGGCAAACTGTGTCTTCATAGAAACAGTGAAATCCTTGCTTGATAAAACCACCTGTGTTGGTGCAGTATTTTTGGGTTTAAAGAAGGCGTTCGATACAGTTACTCATCGAGCCCTTCTGTCTAAACTTCCTTCACTTCAACTTTGCAGAAGATGCGCTAGCTTGGTGTGCTAACCTCCCTGTCTCTCTCTTGAAACCAACATGGAAGTGAATTAAACGGCAATTCATCGGCTGGCCGCTTGAGGCTGGCTGCAAAAGTGAGTCAAATCTGCATCTCCCCCATGTTGAAATGCCCAACTTTACAGCAGAAAAAAACACGTTTACAGCCTGGAGCAAAAAGTGGCTTTGGTCTATACAGCTAATTTTGCCCTTCATGACAACTGTGAGGAGGGTGAATTTTTTTTAATCCGTTTACATTATATTAAGCCTTACATTTCTGCATAATTAAGGGTGTCCACTTTTGAGTGACAGGTGGATTCCCGCTGCTGTGGTCATTAGTCATCATTAGGCGTTTGTCTGCTGTTTGATCATCCATCCTCAAATCGGCACTGGAGAATATACAGCATTGGCTCCTTAAATCCTGCCTATTATTGAACAAAAAGAAAACTGTAGCTATGATTTTCACAAACAAATCACGTGTGTTCCTGGGGGGAGTGGAGCTTGACATTGTAGAAGAGTTCAAGTACCTTGGGGTCACACTGGACCCAACACTCTCATTTAAAAAACACATCAAACTCACAGCGAACACAATCAAATTCAATTTACAAACCTTTAAACAAATCAGACCATCAATGACAATTACTTCTGCTAAAATGTTCCTACAGTCAATGATATTTTCACATATAGATTACTACGTCACAACCTGGTCACTCACTGGAGATACAATTTTAAAACCCATAGAAATGTTATTAAAAAAATCTATAAAAATATTTGATCAAAAGCCTCATTCCATCAGTGTAATATTTTGGAAAAAATACAATATGCTCAATTTTGAAAATTGTATTCATTTTAAAAATAGTTGTTTCATTAATAAAGTTTTTGCACCAGAGCCTCATTTAGAGGAGACCTAGAGATCCCGCACAGAAAAACAACCTTTGGACAAATAAACTCAATTCTCAGAATTGTGACTTTAGGCTATATCATGCAATTCTGACTTTATAACATGCAATTGTGAGATAAAAAAGTCGCAATTGCCTTTTAAAATGTTTTATTTTATGGTGGAAACAAGTTTCCATTGTTGCTTCTCATATTGCTCCTTGTGTAAAAAAATAAAATAAAAAAATAAATCAACTTACAATTTGAAAAGCAAATCATTGCTGTGGTTATATTGAGCTTCTTCCATCTTCGACACTTTGCGAAAGTCAAGCGTTTTCTCTCATTAAGAAATCTTAAATACATAGACTTTAATAGGCAGTTTGTCAAGTCAAGTCAAGTCATCATTTATATAGCGCTTTTAACAATGTAGATTGTTTCAAAGCAGCTTTACAGAGACAAACGTATAATATAATATTTTAGGGTAACAGAGATTGTTTTGGCTTTATAGCGGTTCTTTAATAAAGTTATTTTCCAGCTAAAGTTAGTTTTGATTGATTCGCTTCCGTCGCAACGATCATTTGTTATTAAATTAGGGGCCACTAAGACGACACCATTCTCTCTACACAGACTTTAAACGCGAACCTGTGAGAAACGCTGATGGTGTTCACATGAGCATTAAGAATTTGTTCTATAGTTTTGTGCGTTTGAATATATGTGCGCAGGTTTGGAATTCCCTACAGACCAAGCCTAAACAAAGTACTGGTCTTTCCTTATAAATTTGATACAGACTTTTATTTATATTTTGTCACTTCGGGGTAGTTACGCGAAATGAATTTTCCGGACAACCGGCTTTATCTGTAGAGTGGTGAAGGGATCCTCCATAGGGAGAGACTAGTTGGCACTTCAGCACTGCGTTGGATCGGGTCCAGGCGAGGGTCCTTCGTCAGATCTGGATACGGCCTGGATCCGGCAGGTTGCGGGAAAACCTCAGGATAAACAAAGACACTAAAATTAGCGCAGATGCCATTCTTCTTATGATGTAACAAGTACATCAGGATTTATGGGAAGTGTTCCCGGTTCCAGCTGACCTAATCTATGCAGCCTAACATTGAATTATAGAAGTCTATAATGTATTATGTGAATGCTAGGTCAAAGAGATGTGTCTTTAATCTAGCTTTGAACTGACAAGTCAAGTCAAGTCATCTTCATTTATATAGAGCTTTTAACAATGTAGATTGTTTCAAAGCAGCTTTACAGAGATAAACGTATAATTTAAGGTAACAGAGATTGTTTTGGCTTTATAGCGGTTCTTTAATAGTTATTTTCCAGCTAAAGTTAGTTTTGATTGATTTGCTTCCGTCGCAATGATCATTTGTTATTAAATTAGGGGCCGCTAAGACGACACCATTCTCTCTACACAGACTTTAAACGCGAACCTATGAGAGACGCTGATGGGCATTGCGCATTAAGAATGGGTTCTATAGTTATGTGCGTTTGAATATACGTGCGCAAGTTTGGAATTCCCTACAAGCCAAGCCTAAACAAAGTACTTGTCTTTCCTTATAAATTTTGATAAAGAATTTTATTTTATTTTGTCGCTTCGGGGTAGGAACGCGAAACAAATTTTCACGACAACGCTTTATCTGTAGAGTGGTAGAGGGATCCTCCATAGGGAGAGACTATTTGGCACTTCAGCACTGCGTTGTCATCGGGTCCAGGTGAAGGTCCTTCATCAGATCTGGATACGGCCTGGATCCGGCAGGCTGCAGGAAAACCTCGGGATAAACACAGACACTAAAATTAGCGTAGATGCCATTCTTCTCATGATGTAACTAGTACATCAGGATTTATGGGAAGTGTTCCCGGTTCCGGCTGACCTAATCTATGCAGCCTAACACTGAATTATAGGAGTCTATAATGTATTATGTGAATGCTAGGTAAAAGAGATGTGTCTTTAATCTGGCTTTGAACTGACAGAGTGTGTCTGCTTCCCGGACAATGGTAGGAAGACTGTTCCAGAGTTTTGCCGCTAAATAGGAAAAGGATCTACCGCCAGCAGTCGATTTTGATATTCTAGGTATTATCAACTGGCCGGAATTTTGAGATCGCAATAGACGTGAAGGACTATAATGCGTTAAGAGCTCTCTCAAGTACTGCGGAGCTAAACCATTTAGTGCTTTGTAAGTAATCAGCAATATTTTAAAATTGATGCGATGTTTAATAGGGAGCCAATGCAGTTTTGACAGAACCGGGCTAATATGGTCATACTTCCTGGTTCTGGTAAGAACTCGAGCTGCTGCGTTTTGAACTAGCTGTAGTTTGTTTATTAAGCGTGCAGGGCAACCACCCAGTAGTTGAGTCTTTAAGTCAATCCCAATGCATCTTTTTCGTTATCTACGCGTATATTAAAATCACCAACAATTAGTACTTTATCTGCAGTCAATATTAATTCTGATAGAAAGTCCACAAATTCTTTGATAAAGTCTGTGTGGTGCCCTGGTGGTCTGTATACAGTAGCCAGCACAAATCTCAAACATGATTTATCGTTTACACTATATATTTTTACATTAAGCACCAATGCTTCAAAATAATTATATTTAAAACTTGATTTCTTAGTGGTTTTGAAAATATTACTATAAATTACAGCAACACCACCCCCTTTGCGTTTCAGACGAGGCTCATGTTTATAACAGTAATCCTGCGGGGTGGACTCATTTAAAGTAATGTAATCGTTTGGTTTTAGCCAGGTTTCTGTCAAACACAGCACATCTAGGTTATTATCTGAAATCATATCATTAACAATGATTGATTTTGAAGTAAGTGATCGAATATTCAGCAACCCAAGCTTTAGCATTTGTTCATCTGTATTATATCTGTTTTTTATTAGTTGAACATCAATTAAATTTTTAACCTTAGATGGGTTTAAACGTTTTTTTGGATTTCCAAGTTCCGGGAACAGACACAGTCTCTATATGATGATAGCTAGGTGAAAGAGGCTCTATGTGATGGGATTTATCTGACCTTGGTGACGCGAGGCCGCTAGCAGACAGTCGGTTAAGCCAGTCTGTCTGCTTCCTGACCTGAGCCCCAGATTGTCATGTTTGAGCTCTAAGACTATGAGCCATATTACTAGAGAGAAGAGCAGCACCATCCCAGGAGGGATGAATACCATCTCTTTTCAACAGGTCAGGTCTGCCCCAAAAACCTTTCCAATTGTCTATGAATTCTATATTATTTTGCGGACACCACTTAGACAGCCAACCGTTAAGAGAACACAATCTACTAACTATCTCATCACTCCTGCGAACAGGAAGGGGGCCAGAGCAAATTACAGTGCCTGACATCATACTTGCGAGTTCACACACCTCTTTAATATTAATTTTGGTGATCTCCGACTGGCGGAGTCGAACATCATTAGTGCCGACGTGAATAATGATCTTAGAGAATTTACGATTAGCATTAGCCAGCACTTTTAAATTTGCTTTGATGTCAGGCGCTCTGGCTCCCGGCAAACATGTGACTATGGTGGTTGGTGTCTCTATTTTCACGTTCCGTGTAATAGAATCGCCAATAACTAGGGCACAATCATTCTCAGTGGGTGTTTCACTGAGCGGGGCAAATCGTTTTGTTATGGTAATCGGAACGGAATAGTGTTTTTTAGATCCGCGACTAGAGCAATCCCTCACTGTCACCCATTTGCCCGGCTGCGCAGGCTCTACTTCAGCCAGAACCGACTCATGTAAAGAGTTCACTATGCTAGGCGCATCCAAAGCAGTATTTAAATCTCTTGCACTCTTACTATCCTCAATTAACGTTTGGATGCGTGTCTCTAATTCTGAAATCTTCTCCGTCAACCTAACTGTCTCCTTACATTTATAACATATAAATCCTATATTGCCGACAGAGAAGGCTATGCTAAACATGTGACATGAAGTGCAGGTGACAATAACAGGACAAGACATTACTCACCATGTTTGTTGACTGATTCTTACTCACCTGAGCTTTTTATGAACTCAAAGGCGCGGGCGCGCGAGAGAAAAATAAATAAATAAAAATAGCTGAGCGCACGGGTGGCGCGTTAACAGGTTAGCGAATTACTAGTGTGTTGTGCTAGTAGTAATGGAAGCTAGCGATGTCAGGTTAATCTGAGATGTTGGGTAAGATGTATTTTAGTAGTATAAACAACTACAAATTGTAGTAAATGATGGTTCAAAACAAAGAAATACGAGGCTTAAACGGAGCTTACAGCACCGAAGCAAACACACTCACAGCAGGCAGCGAGGCAGACAGGAGCAATCGATCAGGATCCAGGAGCCTGTCTTTGTCTGACAGAGTGTGTCTGCTTCCCGGACAATGTTAGGAAGACTGTTCCAAAGTTTTGGTGCTAAATAGGAAAAGGATCAACCGCCAGCAGTCAGTTGCGTTTGGACCAGCTGTAATTTGTTTATTAAGCGTGCAGGGCAACCACCCAGTAGAGCATTACAATAATCTAGCCTTGAGGTCATGAACACATGAACTAATTGTTCCGCATTTGTCATTGAAAGCATATGGCGTAATTTAGATATATTTTTAAGATGGAAGAATGCGGTTTTACAGATACTAGACACGTGACTTTCAAATGAAAGATTGGTATCAAAGAGCAAACCCAGGTTCCTAACCGACGACAAAGAGTATAGAAGTACCAAGAGGCGAAACTCAATAGAACGTTCCATTGCAACAAACGCACCCATGCGCAGAGCTGCAGCTCCACCATCTTGGACTGAACGCAACACAGCTGTCATAGAATTGAACGATACCGGTTCAAATTCAAAAGCGGTTAAATGAACTAAATAGGAGTTTCTAGTTTTTAATATCTCTATAGCAGACATCCCATGTCTCCCGGAAGTTCCGGGAGTCTCCCGCATATTGATAGCGGCTCCCTGATGCCCGCAAATTAGCTCAAATCTCCCGGAATCTAGAGCGAGCAAGCAAGAGCGCACAGCTCCAAACCGTGTAACGTTAGAGCACACGGCAGAAAGGGTGAGGGAGCGAAATATCAACATATCAACCTAAAATGTGGAACACAACTTGTTCAGATTTTTTGCTTTCATTTTCTTGCAGTTATAGAGTAAAATATATTTTGTAATATATATATATATTATATAAAATATAAATAATTATATTTTTTAAATTAGTACATTTTAATAAACTCAAACTTATATAACTTTTTTCTGTTTCACTTTCATAATTTATTTCACTTCAATAATAATCTGACAAATGTCTTCTCTAAAACAAGACCAACCATAGGTCTATATTCCAAAGCATTCTTGAATTACAACCATTTAAGTTTGGATAGTGATTTTCATGTTTTTGCGAAAAAAAGGTGACAGTTAAAGGGTTAATTTAGTGATAACAATGAATTAATAAAGCGGTCATTTGCCAGGTTAGGTGTTCATATATCTCTGAAAGTATGCGATTTAAAAAGCCCATTTCGAGTCTTGACAATTTCGACCAAATACATAACGTTAGCAAACTGTTACTGCGGTTATGGAATAGCTTACATTAACGTTACAGCACCTGTTATCGTTGACGTTAGCTCACTTTAAAGTTAATAAAAACCTTTTCTACTTTACCTCTCTGGATATTTGGGGAATCTATGAAATGCTAGTTGATTGGTTGTACACTGGTCGTTGTTGCAGTTGATGGCAGAACACTGTTTTCTTTGTTTCCAATTATTTCCAGACATAATGTTAATGCTGTATACGGTAGTTGTGCTAATGGTAAAGCCGTTGGTTCAGTCCAAAATGGTGGCCGCGCTACCGAAGCGCCACCTAGTGGCTGTTGTCAAAACTGCAATAGAGTTTCGCCTCTTGGTACTTCTATACTCTTTGCCGACGACAAAGAGTTAACAGAGCAGCCATCAAGTGTTAGACAGTATTCTAGGTTATTACGTGAGGATGTTTTTTGTCCAATAATTAGAATCTCTGTTTTTTCAGAATTTAGTAGTAGTAAAATTGCCAGCCAATTTTTTATATCAGCTATGCATTCCGTTAATTTTGTGAATTGGTAAGTTTCGTAGGGGCGTGAAGAAATATAGAGCTGAGTATCATCAGCATAACAGTGAAAACTAATGCCATGCTTCCTAATGATATCTCCTAAGGGTAGCATGTACAGAGTGAACAGCAGCGGTCCTAGTACTGAGCCTTGAGGTACGCCATACTGAACTTGTGATCGATGAGACAGCTCTTCATTTACTGCTACAAACTGATAACGGACAGATAAGTATGATTTAAACCATGCTAGTGCAATTCCACTAATGCCAACATAATTTTCAAGTCTATTTAAAAGAATGTTGTGGTCAATAGTGTCAAATGCAGCACTAAGATCGAGTAACACTAATAGCGAGATAAAACCACGATCGGATGAAAGGAGCAAATCATTTGTGACTCTAACGAGAACAGTCTCGGTACTATGGTACGGTCTAAATCCGGACTGAAAATCCTCACAGATATAATCTCTTTCTAAAAAGGAACATAGTTGTGAGGTTACTGCCTTTTCTAGTATCTTTGACAGAAAAGGTAGATTCGAGATCGGCCTGTAATTGACTAATTCTCTAGGACCAAGTTGCGGTTTTTTAACAAGCGGTTTAATCCTAGCCAGCTTAAAGTTTTTTGGTACATATCCTAGTGACAAAGATGAATTAATGATATTAAGAAGAGGATCTATGACCTCTGGAAGCATCTCTTTCAGTAGCTTAGTCGGGATAGGGTCTAACATACATGTTGTCGATTTAGATGATTTAATAAGTTTAGTAAATTCTTCCTCTCCTATAGCAATGAATGAATCACATTTTTCTTCGAGGACACTACAATGCACTGCCTGATGCGATACTGTAGTAGACGGTTGCATAGTTATAATTTTCTCCCTGATATTATCAATGTTGTTAGTAAAGAAGTTCATAAAGTCATTACTGCTGTGCTGCTTGGAAACATCTGGGGTTGAAGATTTATTTTTTGTTAGTTTAGCCACAATTTCAAATAAATACCTAGGGTTTTGTTTATTTTCTTCTAATAGGTTTAAAAAATAAGCAGATCTAGCAGCTTTTAAGGCCTTTCTGTATGCAAGCGAACTGTCTTTCCATGAAATGCGAAATACCTCTAGTTTTCTTTTCTTCCTGTTGTGCTCCATTTTTCTGGCTGCTCTCTTAAAGGGGCATTTCACCCATTTGAACATTGCTTTTTATTTAAAGTGGGTCATATATGTAGTCGAAATGTAAAAGAAATTTTGAATTTGGTGCCTTTGTGACCGAGAAAAGACAAAAAATAACTTCAGGACGCATTTGTATGAAAGACAACAACTCCCACAATGCACCACATTGCACAGCTCCGCAAGCCACTCCCACTAATCCAGAAAGCGCATATCTGCCTATAAGAGAAATCACTCTTCCGTCTACAAGTCTAGCTACCACCAGAGCTTGAAATTAATTTCACATTCACACAAAATCTCTAGTTAGTTGGCGAACTCATTAGTGTATTACTCCTCGTTTGTATTTCTTTCGAAAAGGTGAATTATTGCATGGTACCTGGATGTTCAGTCAGAACATATGCGGTGCGAAACTAGGAAACTTGTTCACAACACAAACGTCCGTGTCCTCGTCTGATTCAGAGATTTCGTCCAGGAGAAATTGTCATCGTTGAAATTCTTTGCCGCAGACGGACTCTATCTCTGTGTTCATAGCGGTTCGTAGTTGCATAGTGAGATCACCGGCGCCACCAGTCCGCCCTAACTCGAGCCAGTCCGGGCTCCTCGTCCGCGGCAGGCAGGTCTTCTGCCTCGGCTGCTCTTTGCTATAATGCGGCTTGTAAAGGTAGCCACAAACACCTGATTCAAGCATCAGACTTCCGAAATCCTCTTCCTCTAGTCTATATCATATGGAGCACTCTCCTCCGCTATTGTCATAACTTTACATCTGTCTCCACAGCGCCTGTTAGCTTAGCTTCAAACAAGATGGAGGATATTGCTTTCAGTTTCAGAGCATAAAGTCCCACCCACTGATCTGTAATAGGTCTGTAGCGTGAGCGGGTCCCGCCCCCTGGGAAAGATGAGGAACTAGTGCTTGTAGTCTCAACAGAAATCCCCCCCTCTTACACTTCCTCCTACAATGACGCAAAATGACGATTTTTGCGTCATTGTAGGAAGAAGTGTAAGAGGTAAATAACAGATTTCTCCCATCTCAGGGGAAAATGAGAGAGTGTTGCACGACCATTCAATAGAATGACTGGGTTTCTAACAATGCAAAGCTTAATGCAAATGGGTGAAGTGTCCCTTTAAGGGCCTGAGTGTGCTCAGTGTACCACGGCGTTGGACTATTTTCTTTAATCTTCTTTAAGTGCAAAAGAGCAACTGTCTAAAGTGCTGGAAAAGAGAAAATTAAGAGTTTCTGTCGCAATATCGAGTTCTTCTAAGCTATCCGGGATGCTGAGATGATGAAACTGATCAGGAAGATTATTGATAAAGCAATCTTTGGTGGCAGAAGTGATAGGTCTAACATATTTGTAACACGGAGTCGGCTTTGCAGCCTTAGCTAAATGAAGTTTACACGAGACTAGATAATGATCTGAGATGTCATCACTCTGCTGCAGAATTTCAACGGCATCAACATTGATTCCATGTGATAATATTAGATCTAGAGTATGATTACGACGATGAGTAGGTCCTGACACGTGTTGTCTAACTCCAATTGAGTTCAGACTATCTTTAAATGCCAATCCTAATGCATCTTTTTCGTTATCCACATGTATATTAAAATCACCAACAATTAGTACTTTATCTGCAGCCAATACTAACTCTGATAGAAAATCAGCAAATTCTTTGATAAAGTCTGTATGGTGCCCTGGTGGCCTGTATACAGTAGCCAGCATAAATGTTAAACGTGATTTATCATTTACACTAGATAATGTTACATTAAGCAACAACACTTCAAGAATTATATTCAAAACAAGACTTCTCAGTAATTCTGAAGATATTAATATAAATTACAGAAACACCTCCCCCTTTGCCTTTTAGACGATGTTCTTGTTTATGAACAGACACAGTCTCTATGATATCTAGATGAAAGAGGCTCTATGTGATGGGATTTATCTGACCTTGGTGACGTGAGACAGCTAGCAGACGGTCGGTTTAGCCAGTCTGTCTGCTTCCTGATCTGAGCCCCAGATTGTCATGTTTGAGCTCTAAGACTATGTGCCATATTACTAGAGAGAAGAGCAGCACCATCCCAGGAGGGATGAATACCATCTCTTTTCAACAGGTCAGGTCTGCCCCAAAAACTTTTCCAATTGTCTATGAATTCTATATTATTTTGGGGACACCACTTTGACAACCAGCGATTGAGTGAGGATCTACTAACTATCTCATCACTCCTGCGAACAGGAAGGGGGCCAGAGCAAATTACAGTGCCTGACATCGTACTTGCAAGTTCACACACCTCTTTAATGTTAATTTTTGTGATCTCTGACTGTCGGAGTCTAACATCATTAGTGCCGGCGTGAATAATAATCTTAGAGAATTTACGATTAGCATTAGCCAGCACTTTTAAATTTGCTTTGATGTCAGGCGCTCTGGCTCCCGGCAAACATGTGACTATGTTCGCTGGTGTCTCTATTTTCACGTTCCGTGTAATAGAATCACCAATAACTAGGGCACAATCAACAGAATTCTCAGTGGGTGTTTCACTGAGTGGGGAGAATCTGTTTGATGTTGTAATCGGAACGGAAGAGCGGTGTGTTGTCCCGCGATTAGAGCGTTGCCCTGCTGCACGGGCTCTACTTCAGCCGGAACCGAACAGTGTACAGAGTTCACTAAGCTAGTCGCATCCAAAGCAGTATCTAAAGCCCTAGCACTCTTACAATTAACCTCGATTAAAGTTTGGATGCGTGTCTCTAGTTCTGAAATCTTCCCTGTCAGCTTTACTATCTCCCTGCATTTATCACATGTAAATCCTGTGCTGACAGAGAAGGCTATGCTATACATGTTGCATGAGGTGCAAGTAACAATGAGAGGAGATGACATGACTCACCGTGTTTGTTGACTGATACTCACCACAGTTTTTTGATGAACTCGTAAAAGGCGCGCAAAAAAATAAATAAATAGCGCTAGAGAATAAATAAATAAATAAATAAAGAGCGCACGGATGGCACACTAACAGGCTAGCGAATTACTAGCGTCTTGTGCTAGCAATGACGATTTAGATTGAAGCTAGCGATGTCAGGTTAATGTGTGATGTTGATTAAGTTATATTTAGCATTATAAACAACAAGGAATGATAGTATAATGATTAAAACAGAAAGATACGAAGCTTACAGATGCAAACTAATGCAATGTAGCAGCAGCAGGATAGACTGGAGCAATCGATCAGTCAGGAGCAATCAAGTCAGTTTGTCACCTATATAACAGTAACACTGGCACTGCGATCCGGTTGATCGTGAAACCACTTACTGAAACTGGTATCCACTCTTCTTCCTTCTGGGACTCAGTTGTCAGGACCATTCAAATGATAGTTGAACAAGATGAGCTTTTCGCTGGTGTTACTGTGCCGACAAAACCAAAAGTATGTGGGTTTCACATCTTGTCTCTGTCTTTTTTTGAAAGTTCATTCAGGAAAAATGTATGCGCTACAGTGAACTCAGACTCCACCGGTTCAGTTTTAGTTAATAGCAACAATGGCTTGCTCTTGTTTACGTCCAGAATAAAGGGCTGTCAGTGTCCATAGCCTGACGGGGTCTGTATCGCTTTTACTGGCACTATGTAATTTCGGGGTTTGGGTAGTAACCAGAGCACAAAAAGAACTACAAAATTCGACTGCTTTACGGCATACGTCACTTCCCCCACCACTTCCTCAAATTCGGACGTGAGCGTTTATATACTGTCTATGGACGTGAGAGGCCAACCAGCGTTTGTTTTCAGCTTTCGTGCGTATGGTTTTGTCATGGGGGCTGTTGTGTTTAGACCTGGCCACTTCATGCGTTTTCTCAGATCGGATAGCTATCCGATCGTGAAAAAACCAGGTGTAAATGCCCTCCGAAACCCATTCAAGACAGATTTGAATCCGATCGCTCAAACCACTTCAGGAGGAGGTCTGAGACGCATTCCAGACGAAACTGAACAAGTGTAAATGCATCTGGTTGTTGAAACCACATGTAAATTGTACTCCTTCGTGCGTTATTATTATTATTATTATTATACTCCTCCCAAAAATGCTAAAAAATAAATAATAAAAAAAACGTGTGAGAGCGTGTTATAGGCTATATGTTATTGCCAGATATGACGACGCGCATCAGTTCATCAAGCCAACGTGCAAACTATCGCAAATCAAAGTGAAAGTAAGTCGCAGATGCTTAACACACAATCATCATCATCATTAAAAGTAAAGAAACTAAATTATCTTACCAGGGCTGTTGCTGCTCTCTCTTATTGCGGTCTTTGATTTTGAAATTTTAGCTGATGATCAATAAAATGCATATCTGTTGCTTTCGGTGACGTGCACTCCATTAAATCTGCATATAGCGCGAGAATTGAAAATCGGATTTACATCAGTTTCGCAAAAACACATTTATGTGACCAGATGTAAATATAATCGTTTTGATAAATCTGATAGCTATCCGATCTGAGAAAACGCACGAGGTGGCCAGTAAATAAATCTCTTATTTGTAAACTTGTTTGCATTCTATGTTGTGCGTTGTTGCGCTTGCTTGTAGTATGTCATTTTTTTACATGCTGTTCATTCATCCATTGCTGATAATTAGACCAGTCCAATAATTTCCACATATGTCTAGCTAGCTTTCGATTATCAGAGCTGTTAACAGACAACAAACACCCGTTCTCTTACGTGTTTTTTGCGTTATGTTTTATTGCCTAGCTTGCCTCACGAACTAGTTTGCCAGCTGGAGGGGTATTTACGACAGTGCAAGTATTCCACAGTGACTCTAGGGGTCGCTGTTTGACAAAAACACAATTTCTCCACAGTGTCCCTTTAACAAAACGGACATTTTGGTATAATGGTGTGTGTTATTGTTCGTTCAAACGCGAAACAGAAAGAGAATTCCAGTGCGCTGTCAGTGCACACGATACTGTTGTGCGTCTTTCTGCGCGTCGTGTGTGCATCAGGACATTCACAGACAGAGCGTTCTCTTTTTTCTTATCGTGCTTAAATGGTTTAAAAGCATGTTCCCTCTGCCGGAATAGATGACATTGTATCATATGATGCTCATTAGTTTCTTCATATTGCGTTTGTAGAGAATAACACTGTAACGAGGTATGTTGTTACGGGAAGAAGGAGGCGGGAACCGGCGAACATTGAAAGACTTTTACTGAAAAAATAAACCACATACAAAATGAAAGTAAAAGCCAGCAGCCCCTCGCGGACGACTGCTGGCCACACAAAACAGAAACAAAACATCAACTAAAACACAGGCCTGTTCCTCTCTCGCTCTTCACTGTCGCCGCTCCTGCTTTATGCTTCCGCTCCTCCGTGAGAGATGCGAGACCGGTGCGTCGCGCACGTGTCGCTCATTATCAATCACGCCACCGGCCTCGCGCCGTCCTCCCACGGCCCTCGACCTCGTTGTGCTCGCCACAAACACCAAATCAGTAAAAGAACAAATATTGCATTACAAAATATCTCCATGCTGAGCCTGTTTTTGCACTTCCTGCTTTTCCCTGCTTGAGAATTCCTGTCCAATAAATGGACGACCTTAGCACACGTGTGGTTTTGTTTACAAATTTTGGTTCACTTGCAAAAAGAGCAGTGTGAAAGCGAACCGTACCAAAAAAATAAAATAAATCAACATTGTATTTGGTCCGGACCAAAGCAAAGTGAACTATCGGACTTTCCTGGTGTGAATACACCCTTAAAATGTAATTTTCTAAAGAAAAATAAAATGATAGAAAGCTTTTTTTTTATGTCATTAGAACAATAATTTAATGCTCATCTTCATAAGAACAAATGCTCATCTTCAAAGTTAGAGGTTTCCCGGTCCACTTGAAGGCAGCATCATTTGTTTACAGATAATATTCTAATATTTGAATGCAATGACATCCACTCTTGAAGTGGGATTTAGGTGTCCAAGAAATTTTTTTTGGCTCTCACTGGATGTGTTAGGCCATGTTTTAAAAACACAAATTGGACTAAGAATTGCTCTGTCATTCTCATTTTCTCTCTCTCTTCCTCAGATGGCATTTTCCCCTGTGCTGTTCCTGCTGCTCACCGGGCTGGATGTGAGCTGTTCTCAGGACGAGAACCCGACGGTCCCGTTTGGCTGTGGGTTTGGTCTCCAGCGCCCCTACACTCTCCTGTGTGACCTGGATGCTGTGTGGGGTGTAGTGGTGGAGGTGGTGGCTGCGGCCGGTGTGTTCGCTGCTGTTTTACTGCTGCTGGTGTTACTGTGTCGCCTGCATTTAGTGACCGAGGCCCCGAAGCGGAGTGGCATCGGCCCCGTTCTCCTCCTGCTGATCGGCATCATCGGGCTGTTCGGGCTTAGCTTCGCGTACCTTATTGAGCACAACGAGAGCATTTGTTTGGTGCGCCGTGCCCTCTGGGGGGTGTTCTTCTCTCTATGCTTTGCCTGCATGTTGGCACAGGGCGTCAGGCTGCGCAGGCTAGCTCGCGAGTCTCGTAGCCCCGGCGGCTGTGCCCTCGTTGGACTAGCGTTAGGGTTGACGGCAGTGCAGGGTATTATCGCTGCAGAGTGGCTCCTGCTAACCGTGATTCGGGAGGGTAACCCGGCTTGCCAGTATCAGCCTCTGGACTTTGCGCTTGCGTGCGCATATGTGCTAGCGCTCCTGCTAGCAGCCCTGTTAACCGCAACATTAGCGCTGTGTGGGAAGGCACGACCGTGGCACTGTAATGTTGTGTGGCTTCTGGTCTCCTGCTTGCTGTCCATTCTCTTGTGGGTGGCTTGGGTTGGTTTCTACGTGTATGGAAACACAGTGCTTGGGAAGTCTCCAGACTGGGATGACCCAGCGTTAGCTGTAGCGCTGGTAGCTCAGGGTTGGCTGTTGTTGCTGTGCCACGCTGCTCCTGAAACCCACGCATGTCTTCGAGGACCAGCTCAGCCTTCTGCTCCAGACTATTTCGACACGTCCCAGAATTCCTCACGCATGAGAGAGGCCAGCCTTGATGAGGACATCCCACTTTCACACAGGCAGTTTGTGGAGAACCAGGGATATGCGTTTGATGAAAATACTGCAGGTACAACTAGGCACAAAGATGAATAGAACACTTATTATATTTTAATATATAATATATTAATATATTTTATAGATCCTAACATCCATCCTTTACTTTTGTAGGTTTGAGGAGTGGCAGTCATCATAATGGCAACACAGCGGCCAGACCCAGCGCGCCTTTCAGAAGTAACGTCTACCAACCGACTGAGATGACCATGATCCTAAACGGAGGAGCAGTGAGTATTTCACTTTACTGTATATGTTTTATAAATAGGCCTGGAGAAACCTTATTCCAAAATTCCTTACTACATCTGACAAGTGTGAGACAAGCTATTGACTGACTCGAGTTTGAGACAGGCCCTGTCAGAAACAGCATTTCTGTTTTGCTGATACATGGCTATACTTTGCACATGAAGAAGTGGATTTAAAATTTTGGCAGAGAAAAACAACATCTGTATACAATCACAACATGCTTTCCATCCTTGACTTTGGAACAATCTAACTTTGAGTTTATCTTACTCCATATCTAAAAATCAAGATTGATCCTTTTTTGTAATTTAATTTTTAATAAACAGTAGCCATTATTTTGAAAGAAAATGTCGCTAAACAATTCCCAACTAAGAAAAAAAAGAGTCCAGGAAGCATTGAACATGAAGTGCTGGGGAATCCAGGAGCACCAGGAGTTTCAGACAAGATGAGTTCCTGACATCACCTGTATTCCTGTATTCTACTATGCTCATCTATAAAATTTACACCACTGTATTAAAATCTTGATATTGTCTTGATGGCTTTTAATTATTTGTAAGGGAGGAAACTGGGAAACTTCAGATACAGAGACCACCAGACAAAGGAACTGCTTTGCTCTCTCCCTTGTAATTAATTAATAGTTTTAATTAACCTCCTGCTCAGTAAGGATTAAAAGGTTCTCTCTGAGACAGAAGGAGAATTCTGAAAAAAAGAAGCTAACTGAAACAAAAATAAAAAACAGGCAAGAGTTCCAAGTCCTGAAACTAAGGAAGTTTGGGGAGTTTGAAAACAGCAACAACGACAAACGTATGTTGCACCCGCAAACAAACCTTCTCTTCAAGGGTCCTCTATCTATGAGATTAAGATTGTCAGGACCTTCTGCACAGACTTCAGAACTTCCACTTCCAAGAAACCTTTATCTGTGTGATTCCAGACATCTAGTCTGGAACTCAACTAGTCTGGAACTCATCCAGTCTGGAACTCACCTAGTCTGGAACTCATCCAGTCTGGAACTCAACTAGTCTGGAACTCAACTAGTCTGGAACTCATCTTGTCTGGAACTCATCTAGTCTGGAACTCAACTAGTCTGGAACTCAACTAATCTGGAACTCACCTAGTCTGGAACTCACCTTGTCTGGAACTCTTCTAGTGTAACTCATTTTGTCTGGAACTCATCTAGTCTGGAACTCATCTTGTCTGGAACTCATCCTGTCTGGAACTCATCTTGTCTGGAACTCAACTAATCTGGAACTTACCTAGTCTGGAACTCACCTTGTCTGGAACTCATCTTGTCTGGAACTCTTCTAGTCTGGAACTCATTTTGTCTGGAACTCATCTAGTCTGGAACTCATCTTGTCTGGAACTCACCTTGTCTGGAACTCATCCTGTCTGGAACTCATCTTGTCTGGAACTCATCTTGTCTGGAACTCATCCAGTCTGGAACTCATCCTGTCTGGAACTCACCTAGTCTAGAACTCAACTAGTCTGAAACTCATCTTGTCTGGAACTCATCTAGTCTGGAACTCATCTAGTCTGAAACTCAACTAGTCTGGAACTCATCTTGTCTGGAACTCTTTCAGTCTGGAACTCATCTAGTCTGGAACTCAACTAGTCTGGAACTCATCTAGTCTGGAACTCACCCAGTCTGGAACTCAACTAGTCTGGAACTCATCTTTTCTGGAACTCATCTAGTCTGGAACTCATCCAGTCTGGAACTCATCTTGTCTGGAACTCATCTAGTCTGGAACTCATCCAGTCTGGAACTCATCCAGTCTGGAACTCAACTAATCTGGAACTTACCTAGTCTGGAACTCACCTTGTCTGGAACTCATCTTGTCTGGAACTCTTCTAGTCTGGAACTCATTTTGTCTGGAACTCATCTAGTCTGGAACTCATCTTGTCTGGAACTCACCTTGTCTGGAACTCATCCTGTCTGGAACTCATCTTGTCTGGAACTCATCTTGTCTGGAACTCATCCAGTCTGGAACTCATCCTGTCTGGAACTCACCTAGTCTAGAACTCAACTAGTCTGGAACTCATCTTGTCTGGAACTCACCTTGTCTGGAACTCATCCTGTCTGGAACTCATCCAGTCTGGAACTCATCTTGTCTGGAACTCAACTAATCTGGAACTCGCCTAGTCTGGAACTCACCTAGTCTGGAACTCATCTAGCCTGGAACTCATCTTGTCTGGAACTCATCCAGTCTGGAACTCATCTAGTCTGGAACTCATCTTGTCTGGAACTCCTGGTGCTCACTCTTTTCTCCCACTGCAGTGCGGCTCAGCGCAACAGTTGCCATGCTTGGACTCATCACTTTACTACTGTATGTAGAACATAAATATCACTTAACGAAACCTCATTCCAGAGGCCATTAGTATATAATTTATAATTTAGTATATGATTTTATAATTTGCATTAGATGTTATAATTGACATCTGTTAAAAAAATAAAAAAAATAATCATAGTTTATTTCTTGATTTTAGAAGAAGTTTCTTCACTTTTTTAGTTTCAGAGAAACAACATTTTAGTTACTTAATTAGCTTAAAGTTAACTTTAGTTAATTCCTTTTATTACACTTGTCTCTTCCTTGTTTTGATAATATGGCAAGGCTCTACAAGTTACATTCATTCAGGCCCTTAGGCAGAATTCTACATTTAAAGCAATTTCTACTATTAGCGGTGAATAGGATTTAACCAAACAGGACATGTTCCTGGATCAATATCCTTGTAGGTCCTGAACAACATCGAACAAATCAGTGAAATGTGAATATTTGGATTTGGCTTGGGTTAGGGGCATGTACACCATTCATATCAACCTATAATTTCTCTGAATTTATTGGTAGGTTAGGGTTTGGGTTATGTGTAGGATTCAGGTTTAGACTGTTTCTTTGACGGGAATGTTGATCCAGGACCAATCTTCTTTTTTCTTTTTTCTTTTTTTTGATCAAAGAACACATCTTACTTGGCATTATCACAGTGACTTGGCTACTTCACCACCATTCTCAGATATCTTAGGAGATCTGAAGAAAGCATGTTCTGGGGCGAAACTTGAAGTCATTTCAAAATAAAAGTTTTGTTGTTTAGCAACCTTGCATTCACTAAGGTTCTAAGGAGCATGAGTCATTCAGCAGACAAACATTTTTGAAGCTAACTCTCTGATTCTCAGCAACTGAATTAGCAGAGAAATGACAAAGCAGAGACCAGATGGCAAGTGTGTAGGATCTGTCAGAAGAGTCGACATGCTCTTGCTGAGATCACAATGAGATCCTCTGTTGAAATACTGGGAAGTATGTAAATCCCAGAACAACACAGTTTTAGTTATTTCAACAAAAAAAGGAATTCAAATGTTCTTAATACAAAGATGAGTAGTAAGACCATTTTGGTAAAAAGGATAAAAACATAGAAAGACAGAAGTCCCTATAGCAAGACTCAAAAGGATATAACAACCTAGAAAACAAAACATCTTACCACTCCATCTAAACAAGATAAATTTACAGTATTATCTTGTGAAAACAATTTCATAAAAGGCGTTCCAAGAGGAGAAAATCTACACCAGAGAGATTGGAGTCATGTCAGGTGCTGACAGATTGTGTGTTCTGTCTAATGCGCTTGAGAGGTGTTTTCCCACCTATGAAACACCACTCATCTAATGTAAATGTCTTGACTGTAAATATGCCTGCTTCTTAATGGCTAATTTTGTTTCTTTTTTTTTTCCACAGGTTCCATCCGCCCCTCCCACTTACACAGGAAGACAGCTTTGGTAAAGGAGGAGACTGGGAAAAGGGTGAATGGAAAAGTGGTGCAAGCTCCTGAACTGTAAGAAAAACCTCTGAAGTGAATACAGACTACAGTTAGAGACAACAAAAACAGGACAACTCTTTGCATTATCAATAGTTGTGGTTATTTTGAGTTGGTGTACTGGGAAAAAATATTCATGCGGTTTCTCTATTAAAAGCATTAACAGCTTTTAATTCCAACAGTATTTTAAAAGCAGCATTATCTCAAATGATTATGTATTTTGCTTTGGCTTCAGATTCACACTGAAGTCATATCGGGCTCTGTATGTTACAGGTCTGTCTCTACTGCAGTAAAAGTTGGACATCTTATTCTATGATAACCAGATACAGTGCTTTGGTCTCTCTGGTCAAAGTTGTTTTTTTTCTAATGCGAGTTGTCTGTGTATGAGTGAGTGGAAGCACTGAAGCAACATGCTGTGACAAATCTAAAGCTTTCTTCTGTGAACTAATGAGATAAAATCTCACTCAATTCTATATGAAATATTAGCAACACCTTGTTGTAAATGGTTTGTATTTTTAATTATCAAGGTTCTTGCATTTGCCACTGGAGTTGCGTACTACTTCAAATGTTTTGATCTCTTCTCTGTTTGACACAGTTGTACGATTAATCTTCAGAGACCTACTACTGCTGGACAGATACCAGCGGGAATAACTAAGTTGAGATGACAGAGCAAAGGAAGGAAGTGAGGACTAATATAGTTGTGTTAATATAGTTTTGGGAGTAGTAACTCAAAAAATGTCATCAATTACTCACCCTCATGTTGTTCCAAACCAGTATGACTTTCATTCATCTTCGAAACGCACATTAAGATATTTTTAATGAAATCTGAGAATGAAAAAGATTTCAGCCTAAATTAAATCTGTTCATCATATAAAGAAATCAAGACTCTTCAGAACATGTGGACTAAAAGATCTCCGTTCATGTTCCGAAGATGAACTAAAGTCTTCCGGGTTTGAAATTAGGTGAGAGTGAGTAAATGATGATGGAATTTTCATTTTTGGGTGAACTATCCCTTTAAGACACTGAAAAGAGTGACAACTGCAAGTATTTAATGACTAGAGTAACAGAGATCACAGAACTGTGTAAGAGGGTGTGGTCAGTTCATTTTTCAGGCGGTTTTCTTTTCCTATGAGAGTGATAATGTTGTTAACCAGTTGTGTTCTTTTCAAATGAAAGTGTTTTGTGGTGTTGTTGTTTGCTGCTTAGACTGTGATGTAACCTTCTAAAAGGGACACTGAGCTGTAGAGAATAACTATGATTTGTTTTATAGTTATGCATGCAGAGTCCTATAGCACATCACATAAAACTGATATATGATATTCAGTATTAGGCTGTTTTCACAAAACCAAGTGTGAACATTTGGTTGATTGCTTGGTCCAACTCGAAGTTCAGTTTCACCCTCCTCCCCTTGTTATACAAGGTGCAAGAGCCAAATAATATATGTTGCGGTTAATAAAAGTTATACTCTGAGAATGCAAAGATGTAAATTACACATCATCAATTGCTGGAGTCTATGTAAACCTCTTAAAGTGAATTCAGGTGTGGTTCACAGCTGCACAGCTGAGCTTGTGAAACTGAGGAAGCTGTTATTATTAGGGGCCGACCACCAAGGGAAACCTATTGTATCTTTAGTTTTCTTCTTCTTCTTCCGCTCTTAAGTCAATGGCTCGCCATAGAACCGTATGGTAAAAAGTTGTGAAATTTGGCACACTGATAGAGGAGAGTCTGAACATTAACCACAGCAATTTTAGAGTCGCTAACTCAGTCTATCTAGCGCCACCAACTGTCCAAAGTTTCACTTACATTTATGTTAATAACTTTTGAATGGCTAAAAACAAGATTCCTTTTTCCTCTGATTCCGTGGCTCAAGTCGATTCGATTGGCATTTTGCCGTCCGATTTTCACTAAAATTGGCTCAGATCATCTTCAGACCGTGTTGGCAAAAAGTTATTAAAAGATAAACCCAACCGTTTTCGACTAACGCGCGGACGAATTCGACGAAGAGATATAGCCAAATTGGATGCGAGGCTGTATCTCCACAACACTTTAGCGTATTGAGACGAGTCTTGGTACATGTCATCACAAGCATGACCTGAGGCTACATGCAGCGTTTCGCTACAGCGCCACCAACTGGTCAGGAGATATGTGAACGGTTTGCCTAAAAATCATAAAATCATAAAACTTTTGATTTAGTGCAGCATACTACAAGCTTTTTGATTCGCATTTGATTTTGAACACATTAATGAATTTGATGGCATGGTGCTAAGCTGATTCGGATGCTGAAACTTTGCAACACTTTGCCAAATTAAACACCAAACTTTTGATGTGTCACTAGCCCCTTTCACACATACAGTCTTTACTGGTAAATTACCGGTTAGAGTTTATGGGCCCTATTTTAACGATCTGAAACGCAAGTATCAAACATGAAACGCAAGTAACTTTGTGGGCGGGTCTCGGGCGATGTTGCTATTATACCGGCGGGATAAATGACTCTTGCGCCCGACGCAAATCTAAAATGGGTTGGTCTGAAGTATCTACATTACTCATAGGTATGGTTTGGGCGTAACGTGAAATAAACCAATCAGAGCAACATCTCACATTCCCTTTAAGAGCAGGTGCGCTTGTTCCATGGCGGATTGCTATTATAACGGTGGATTTGCCAGGCACACGCCAGGAGCGGTTCACAGCCGAGGAGACCGGCGTTCTCGTCAGGGCTGTAAAACACAGAGAAGTGACATTGTATGGGGATGGAGAAACCCACCCAAATTAGCTTTGGTTAAACAGGCGTATAATAATATGGGTAAATGTGTAAGCTAGATTTATGCCTATTTTTTCACATCTTCATGGACACAACGAGTTCCCTCGTGTGGAATATTTTTCCTTGTAATTATGTATGGTTTGCAAAAATGAAAACTGCTGCTTCTGTGTAGATGAGAGAATCAAAGTGTATGTGCATTGTGCACACGCTACATTTATTATGGCCGAGCATGCGCCCTTAAAATAGCATCTGAATAACATGCGCCACTGACTTTAGACTAGGTTTTTCCTGGTCAGTGGCGGAATTGGTTTCCAAACCTGCAAAATAGCACCAGGGAACGTTTGCGCCGGAACACGCCTCCTCTTTTCACTGAACCGCCTCCGGGAGCGCAAGTTCATTCCCTAATTTACCGACGTGCGTCTGTAGTGGGAAAAGTCCGCTGTGCGTCGGGTGCAAAATAGGAATGATACATAGATGCGTCGGTGTGCAAAGTCATTTGCGCTGGGTGCAAGATAGGGCCCCATGTGTGAACAGGACCTTTTCAAAAATACCGGTCAATTAGTTCTGGTAATTTACCAGTAATGGAAGTTGTAACATTAGCAGGAAATTACTGGTATTGAGCTCTGTGTGAATGCAGAATGAAGATTACCGGTATGATCGTGTACGGAGTCAGAACGTGCTGACGTAAGAAGTCTGCTTTGGGCCAATCATAAAGTTCTTATGGAGATGACTTGATGACTCAGCACTGTTGACCGTAAGCTTTTTAATAGTTTTATTATGTAAATGTGCGCTAGGTGGACATCTTGAGCCACGTCTCGCAGCTTTTTCAATGTTACCCACTCGAGACCCAGCCTTCTTTTCTATTCATCAGCGCTGTGGCTCTGCCGTTGGATACTATTATGCGCATCTCCTGTTTTTAAGAGCAAAAGTGCATTAAATGTCTGATCATCCTTTATGCCTGTCACTCAGACTTTAAAAAAAAAAGTGTTGTCAAATTGAACAGATAGTGAAACTAAAGTGCTTCGCTCATGTGGGTGAATAAGACAACGGTGCAGCTTTTAATGAGCAAATTCGATGGGGAATTTTGCTTTGAAATTACATGCCGAATCTGCAAGTAACCATAGTGATGTTCCCTAGAGGGATCTGAGAAATGAGATATGATCAGAGAAATGATAACAAATATCAGTTTGCAAATATCGAGTAGCATAGCGGACAGTTTTTGGAAGCGGATGAGACCGGAAGCCTCGACACAATCAAGTTATTCTTACGTTAAGAATAAGGCTGATGCTGGTCAGCGTTCCCCTCCGTCTCTGAGCGCCTTTCAACGTGCGAATACAACGTTTGAGTTCTCTTTCTCAATATAATGCACTGTCAATACCTCGCCCACTAAAAGCTGCACGGATATATTTGAATACCGCAATATAGAAACAATATAGAAAAAGTTCAATCATATTGCATCATATCACCCAGCCCTAGCAACCAATAATACTTACTAGTTTAAATGTTTACATACAGTAGATATTTTAAACCAAAAACCAAAAGGCTAACGCTATTTTCCCCTTGCCAGTGCTCTTTTATTACTTCATGTTAAGTGAAGGCAAATCTGAAGTAGAATCGACTATGACTTCCTCACTGTATCTTGATGGAGCCGAACAGCTCACGGCCATGAAAGTTGGGGTTGGGGAACTGAAGTAGTTTGTTTGAAGAGGTTGACTTTTCTTTGCAGCGATTTCCTAGCATGGGAGGCCATTTCGGTGCAAAGTGTTGATAGCTGCATGTCTTTAACTACTGAAAACACAAGAACACAATAACTTGAAGCACTTCTTCCCTCCTTTTATCGCAATTGGTCTGCTCTTATAATCCAGTCAGAACGATAGAGTGATTTCACATGACTAGCAATTGTTCACACCGGCCCAAATTGTGTTAGCTGGTCACTTTGTGCCAGGGCCAAAAAATGTAAGCGTTTTGCAGTTATTTAAAATGCATCTGATCACTCAAAAAACAATGTGAATCAACACCACAACAACTGAAGCAGCGAACTTTGCGAAACACACGGCCAATACTTTTGGCCATGGCTGTATCGTCTTAAACTGAGATAGATACACATTACAAACAACATTAGCATTAGCACACTCATAAATACTTCTAGCCAGCCATGTATGTGTGCGTGTCTATGCAGGGGCGTAGCCATCATTTCAAAAGTGTAATACCAGTTTTTTTTTCAAACTTTTGTTGACCGGTTTTTGCTTAATTGGCTTAATATGCTATTTATTTTTAAAGCAATAAAACAGAAAGAACGAAAGAAAGAAAGATGTTCAGTACTTTATATCGCACATGCAGGGTTTTTCCTGGCTCCAAACTAGGCGGAGGTGGTAAAACCCTGATCATGTATTTTAATAAAAAGATAATAAAATTTGTATTTTTCATAGACCATTATATAGCCTACTGTCTTTGTGGGTGGAGCTCGGTACCTCTAGGGGGGTACGGGGGCATGCCCCCCCGGAAGAAATTTTTTACATTTTAAAGATAAATTCATTAATCTGGTGCACTTTGAGTCACCCGAATCTGCTGTTAAAAATAAAAAATCCACCCGCCATCCGCCCAAACCTATGATATTTATCATCACAATTACAATTATTCAAATTCTCAGTGTTAAGCATGATAATATGGTAAAATGTCACACTGAAGTAGGCTGCTTTAAAAATAACATTTATTTAAAATAAAAGTTCTTCTTTTGGCAAAATTACATTTCCTATAGACTAAACAGAGGCTCCCTTCAAACTTAAATTGTCAATATTTTATTACATCACTGTTGGAAAACACTCTTATCAGAATACATTTTTTACCTTATAAAGGAATCATCCTTGCATTAGGCTATCTGTGATTCCCTATTTATTATTAATATTATTAATATAATACTATTTATTATCTATCTATCTATCTATCTATCTATCTATCTATCTATCTATCTATCTATCTATCTATCTATCTATCTATCTATCTATCTATCTATCTATCTATCTATCTATCTATCTACTGTATCTATCTATCTATCTATCTATCGATCTATCGATCTATCTATCTATCTATCTATCTGTCTGTCTTACTAAACTAAAACTTTCCAATTGAAAACCTTCAAACTTCAAGCTATTAAAACTACTTCAAACTTTCTGGTTAGGCTTTTTCAAGAGAACTTAAAGTTTGTCATCATGTACACGTTACAACGCTGCCTGATTCAAGCAGGCTGTTAATGCATGAAAATACTAATTCAGCATTAACAATCACCATGTTTATTCTAATTTGAAGAGCTTTGGCAAATAGACAGAGTTTATTCTTCATTGTGCAACCCAATTCGGATACCACATGACAACTTACAGTGCTTGACTTTTTCGTGAAAAAGGAGTGAAGAGTTTTTTTTTTTTTTTGCCGTTTTGAACTCATTGCGATGACCTCTATGAAAAAAATGGATTGGGCGCGGATAGGCGTGTCGTGATGCGCGAGTGACTGATTACCATGGAAACGTGAAAGTCACGTATGTAGATAGACTATCCTTAACTCTTTGGATTTTAAATCTCGATGTAGGCTATACACACCCGCGAAAACCTCAGCTTGTCGTGGACACACTTGCCCTATGAAAAAGTGCGGGGGACGAATTTACATTTTATAAAAAGTGGGGGGGACACGTCCCCCGCGTCCCCCGCGTAATCTACGCCCATGTGTCTATGTATAACCCACGGTCAAAGCCATCAATATAGCCCGTATACATAGACATTTTAGTTTGTATGAATAATGTTCATCCTGCTGTCTCATCACTTGGTGCCATACATGGTCCATTGATTGTGATGTTTTAGTTTTTTTTTTTTTAGCTCTGAAACGTAGTTTGCTTGTGTTTTATTGAACAATTAACATTTATATGTCAAAAAATCTAAATTTGAATTAATTGTCATGATCCCATTAATGTGATTTACTAGTTGTCTCTACATTTCAAAGTAGCGAATCAATCCATTGGTGGTCGTTTACAGGCTTATCCGTTGCAGAAAGAGATTTATTGTCAAAATTCTCAATGGAAAATGCGAACCATAGTGAAACTGGGACAGTTGGCCTGTGGTTTCATGAACATCAGGATCAAATCAAATAGCTGTCATGACATCTCATCCCCAGTATCTAACATCCATTTACAGAAGGTCAAAGCAGTAGATCAATACATTGCTCAAAGATACTCCATGCAACTATGTGAACACACACACACACACACACACACACACACACACACACACACACACACACACAGTTGTTGCATTTGACGTGTGAGAGAGCAGTTCGTAACACAGGACAAGTACTTTACATGTTGCATTCTCAGAATAGGGATGCTATAGCACACGTTAGCATGAACTTCCTCCTCGTACGGTCACTTTGATTTTTCTTTTAGGCCAACTACTGTCATGGTTGGAGCAACACATGAAGAGAATATTGTTGAATACGTTTAAATGTGTTTACCTACCTGAATAATAACGTACAGTTTAATGGCACAGACATTTGAAGGTTATCCTTCACTACAATGAGAATCTCACTTGTAATGTGTTGATGAAACATTTGTGTGTGTTTTTAAGGTGTAGTTTCCCCTCTACACTGTTCAGAATGACTGAAGGGAAAGGGTCCCAGTACTTATTAGGCTCTTTATATTAATATATCTGTTGTTTATGTTGTTTTGTCAAGCTCCTGTTTATGTGTGTGTGTGTGTAATAATATGCACACATGATGTGTTTGTCAGGGTTTACATGACAGTCATAAAATAATCTGTGTATTTCCACATGACTGAAAACAATGAGCAAGGCAATGCCAGCTTGATATAATGAGATGACTTTTTTTCTTTTTTTTTCTTTTTTTTTTTTTAGGTCACCTGTGTTCATTAAATTAACAATAGTGAGATATGCACATATCTGTTCCCTGAATCTTCCATACTACTGAAGTTCCCTTGTTTCTGTATTATTCACATATCTCCCTCAGACTCAATCATCTGGAGCTGTTCAGTGATGCAGCATGTCTATGTTTAGAACATTTCCCCCAAAAACAATATATATATGGAATAAAACCATTCAACAACCAGTGACTGTGTGTTTCCTGCTGAATTCAGAGAAATGTAACTGATCAACTGTTATTTTTTTTGTTTAGAAAAAAAAAAAAAAAAAAAACACCTTTCCATGATTGTGATTACCAGATGAGTATTTAAGGGATAGTTCACCCAAAAATGAAACTTACCCCATGATTTACTCGCCCTCAATCCATCCTATGTGTATATGACATTCTTCTTTCAGACGAATACAATCAGAGTTATTTTAAAAGATATCCTGGCTCTTCCAAGCTTTATAATGGCAGTGAATGGCCGTTTCTGTTTTGAAGTCCATCAAAGTGCATCTATCCATTATAAAAGTGCATCTATCCATCATAAATGTGCATCTATCCATCATAAAAGTGCATCAATCCATTATAAAAGTGCATCCATCCATCATAAAAGTTCATCTATCCATCATAAAAGTGCATCTATCCATCATAAGTGCATCTATCCATCATAAAAGTGCATTAATCCATTATAAAAGTGTATCTGTCCATCATAAAAGTCCATCATAAAAATGCATCTGTCCTTCATAAAAGTGTATCTGTCCATCATAAAAGTGCATCTGTCCATCATAAGTGTATCTGTCCATCATAAAAGTGCATCAATCCATCATAAGTGCATCTACCCATCATAAAAGTGCATCAATCCATTATAAAAGTGTATCTGTCCATCATAAAAGTGCATATGTCCATCATAAAAATGCATCTGTCCATCATAAAAGTGTATCTGTCCATCATAAAAGTGCATCAATCCATTATAAAAGTGTATCTGTCCATCATAAAAGTGCATCTGTCCATCATAAAAGTGCATCTATCCATCATAAAAGTGCATCTATCATCATAAAAGTGCATCAAAAAAGGTAAATCTCTATAGAAATACATAAAATAATCATTAACTGTTCTGAAAAATCTCTAGTATTGATTGTCCCTGTTCCTCGGTGTGTGTGTATACATGTATGCTGCCCTGCAAAGCCAAAAGACCTTAACTCGCTAGAGTGTGAAACTGAGAAAAATGACTTTAAAGTTTCTGTTTTGTCCAGACAAAAGTATTATAGGTAGGACTCCCAAAATTTGACAACTAGTTGCTATAATGAAGAAATGTTTGTATGCAAAAAATCTTGAGCTCAAAATTGACCTTTGACCCTTGTTTGGCAGTTACTGTATTCTGCCTTTGTATCATGTGCCAAAAATAAGGAGTCGTGCAAAGGCAAAAGGCAGTAACTGACATATAATCAATATTTGCTTGCTGTCCCCCATACTTACATCCATTATAAGAAGACTTAACCAAGGTCTAGTCATCATGGTATGTGTTTTAAATTATATAGAAGACCTCTGGTTGTTCCTATTTAGTGCTATAATGATCAGGATAGTGCGGCAACACTAAAAAAGTTAAACATTATTACAGATAAGTTACTTTGCAGTACAGTATGAATAAATACAAGAAATATTTTCACAATAAAGATAATTTAATTATAATAAAAATACAGATGTTTTTAAAATAAATTACAGAGGAGCAGTAATTTATCAATTTGCAACAAGAATATTTCATATTCATTAGGCATGTTTAGGCCTTTATTTTGAAATAGCAATAAACATGAAAAACCATGAAAGATTGTTAGAAAACTCAGTTTGTTTTCATACCAAGAGTTAAAAAAATAACACCAATTCAATTTTATTTAAAAAAAAAAGTCTGATTTTTTTTATAAACAAAAATATTATGGATGGGGGTGGGGGGTGGCAGTTAAAGGGTTAAGAGACACAAAACTGCTCAAGATGCAGTCAACGAACTCGACTTGGATTACTGCTTTTTAATTCAGAGATAATATAGACAGAGTCAACCGAAAAAAAGTTGGAATTACTTTTACCATTTAGGTTAGTCTACTTTGTACGTTAGCGATAACTAGCTTAGAGCTATTTGAATTTGTGTAAGATCTGACATGAACACCTTGCAAGAAGGAAATATGGCTCAAATGGATTGTTGTGGATACAGCAGATGACGTGCATTGCTATGGATTATGGATTATATCGGATTGCATGGAAAGGTAGGATGCCTGTGTATTTAATTGGTTTTCGGCGTCTGATGTGAGGCGAGTGTCAGCGTCAACATTAGCGCTAACTTACGTGACACAGATTAAATTTAGCTAGCTCCGGGTTGTCAATATGACATTGACAGATCTGAACCATCGCCCTGAACGAAAATAACAACATTTATGACAACCTATTAGCTTGCATACCATCTATGTATGGCTTGTTCACCTTGCTTTGTTTCTGTAATAATACAAACAAGCACTCGGCAGTCCACACTTTATTTCAAAGATGTGTCGTCTGTATGTTACGTGGTTTGGTGACAGTTAAAGAGCGGCAAACTTTGAAAGTATGACAAAGCCAGAGTACAGTAACATCACAGTGGCGCTGTGGCGCTGTGGTAGACGGCTGCCTCTCCAGTAGCTCTACAGTTTTTAGCTTTTTTAGCTCTTTTTATTTATTTTAAATCTCTGTTTTTCTTTCTTTTTTCCCCCCTATCTTCTTCGCGCGAGTATAGTATGTTTTTATATATCCTATGGATATTTTAAATCTTAAAATGCAACCAGGAGTTAGTTTTCTCACTCATTCAAGGGAGGAATTGCTGGCTCTGCGCATGAAGGGACGAGCCGGGATACGGCACTCTATACCGGCGGAACTGAGGAGGAGATTCAGGGGCTGCAAGGCCGGGGCTAAGCTAAAGGCTGAGCTAGCGGAGAATCGGAGGCGATACAAGCCATCGATTCCTTCCGTAATCATGGGGAATGTGAATTCACTGCTGAATAAGATCGACGAGCTGTCCGCGCTGAACAACCAGCGGATCTACCGTGAGATCAGCTTGTTTATTTTTACGGAGACATGGTTAAACCACCGTGTATCAGATGCTAGCGTGGACCTGCTTGGATTCACTGCCGTGAGAGCTGATAGAGATACACAGGCAAGTGGAAAAAGCAAAGGTGGAGGACTCATTATGTATGTCAACAATCGCTGGTGTAATCCAGGACATGTCTCCGTGAAGACAGCCTCATGTTGCCGGGACCTCGAGCTGTTAGCCGTTAGCCTGCGGCCATACTATCTGCCGAGGGAGTTCAGTCATGTGATTTCGCTCTGTGTTTACATCCCTCCGAGAGCGGACGCAGATGCTGTCTGTGAGAAGATCCACTCCGTCACAGCAGCGCTGCAGACACAGCACCCTGAGGCTTTTATGATCATCTCGGGGGATTTTAATCATGTGACTTTGGACTCTACTTTGCCTGTTTTTCACCAGGTTGTAGATTGCCCTACAAGAAACAACAGGACAATTGATCTCTTGTATGCTAATATGAGGGATGCATACAGAGCGACTCCCCTTCCCCCACTGGGGAAATCTGATCACAACCTGGTTTATTTACAGCCACTGTACATTCCCCTGGTCCAAAAACAACCGGTGACAATTCGTACCAGCAGGAGGTGGACCCCTGAGATGGAAAGTGCCCTGAGAGACTGTTATAACACCACAGACTGGGATGTATTGATTGAACCGCATGGTGAGGACATAGAGGGGATGACACATTGTCTGACGGACTACTTGAACTTCTGTGCAGACATGGTCTCCCCCATCAAGACTGTCCGTTGTTACCCTAATAACAAGCCATGGGTAACACGGGAGGTTAAGGCTGTCCTCAACAGGAAGAAGGCTGCCTTCAGGAGTAGGGATAGGGAGGCCATGAAGGCAGCACAGCGGGAGGTGAAACTTTGTGTGAGGGAAGCTAAGGACAACTACAGGAGAAAGGTGGAGGAGAAGCTGAAGGAGAACAACATGAGGGAGGTCTGGGATGGCGTGAGGACCATCACAGGTCATAACACTAAGACAAGAACTACAGGGGGAACAAGTGAGATGGCTAATGAGCTGAATGTCTTTTTTAATAGGTTTAACCAGCCCTTGCCTTTTGTTCCCCCCACCCCCACCCACACCCCCATCGCAGCAATGTCTACTTCCCCCCGCACACCTCCCCCTGATATCATCATATCCCAGTCTACACACTTCACCCCTGACTCCGTAATACCCCCCTCTACACACTTTTCCCTCAATACTACATTATCTCCCTCCTCAATACAATCCCCGCCCTACATCACTACAGACCAGGTCAGAGTACAGATGAGGAGGCTCCGGCCTAGGAAGGCAGCGGGCCCGGATAAGCTGTGTCCGAGACTGCTGAAGACCTGCGCTGTAGAACTGGCGGAGCCGCTCCAACGGACCTTCAACCTTAGCCTGCAGCTAGGGAGAGTGCCTACTCTCTGGAAGACATCCTGCATCGTTCCAGTGCCTAAAAAGAACAGGCCCAGCGAGCTGAACGACTTTCGACCAGTGGCACTCACTTCACATCTGATGAAGACGCTGGAGCGGCTCATCCTTAGCCTCCTCAGACCTCAGGTGCAGCACGCCGAGGATTGTCTGCAGTTTGCGTACCAGCCAGATGTTGGTGTGGAGGATGCTATCCTCTACATGCTGCATCGGGTACACTCCCATCTGGATAGGGGAAACGGCACAGTGAGGATACTTTTTTTGGACTTCTCCAGTGCCTTTAATACCATCCGACCCCCTATACTCCAGGACAAACTGATGAGGATGGGAGTGGACCCCGTTCTGGTAGACTGGATCAGAGACTACCTCACGGACAGGCCACAGTACGTCAGGATGAAGGACATCATGTCTGACACTGTGGTCAGCAGCACTGGAGCCCCTCAGGGGACAGTGCTGGCACCTGTTCTCTTCACCCTGTACACCTCGGATTTCTGTTACAACTCGGAGCTGTGTCACATACAGAAGTATGCGGATGACACAGCTATCGTTGGGTGTATTAGGGGTGATAGGGAGGAGGAGTATCGGAGTCTGGTGGGGGACTTTGTTCTCTGGAGCCGCACTAACTGCCTACAGCTCAATACCTCTAAGACAAAGGAGCTGGTCGTTAACTTTGGGAGGAACAGATCAAGGCCGCGACCGGTCCTGCTGGAGGGAATGGAGGTGGAGGTAGTTAATTCATACAAATACCTTGGATTGTGGCTGGATAACAAACTGGACTGGACAATACACACAAGCCACCTGTACAGGAAGACACAAAGCAGGCTGTACTTTCTGAGGAGACTGCGCTCTTTTAACATCTGCAGCAAACTGCTGTGCATGTTTTACCAGTCTGTGGTCACCAGTGTCCTTTTCTACACTGTGGTGTGCTGGGGGAGCAGCATATCCAATAAGGACACCCACAGGCTGGATAAACTGATCAGGCGGGCCGGTTCTGTGATCGGTATGAAGCTGGATACACTGGTGATGGTGGCAGAGAGGAGGACACTGGATAAACTGTTGGACATTATTGACAATGTTAGCCACCCTCTGCACACCATCATCAGCACTCAGAGGAGCCGGTTTAGTGGAAGGCTGCTCCTTCCCAAGTGCCGGACTAACAGACTTAAGGACTCTTTTGTCCCTCATGCTATCAAACTATACAACTCCTCACTTGGGGGGAGGAGGAAATAGGGCAGAGAGGATAACACAACACAAGACAATACAATACATATACATATACACATACATACACACATATATATACACCTGGACTTATATTATGCTTGGTCACTATATCATCATATTACTATAACATTGGACTCAACATTGACTCTTTTTAAAATAATTTATGATTATGAATGTTATATGTATGTTAATTTATACTGTTTGTATTGTTAAAATTTGTACTGTTTGAAATTTGTACTGTTTTTGTTTTTTTCCTTTTTCTTTTTGCTAAAACTGTAGCTGGAACTTTTAATTTCCTGGCGGGAGTCATCCCAAAGGATTAATAAAGATAAGTCTAAGTCTAAGTCTATCACAGCGGCACCGTAACATCTCTCTTGATGCCGGGCTAAACAAAGTCAGAACACCTTAACTCAACTTCAGCGTGCTGGAACAAAGGCAAAGAGCCGTAACAGCTGTTACGGCGTTCTGCTGTGGTTTCTCGTATGGTTTTGGAAGTTACGGTTGTCATAGCCTTTTATTTTCTCGCTAAAACAATCAAATTGACTCACGATATTTATTCACATGATAAAGGAGGTCTCAAATACCACAAAAATGACACTAACTCATTTTTGACCAAACATGATGTTACGGCGTTTTGCCTTTGTAGGGCAGTATGGCTTGAGACACTTCAGTGACAAGAGCAGGAAAGATCACAGAACACCACATTAACACTGTGAATTCAATAATCCATATTTTTACTCCATAATCTGAATGTTAGATATAAAAAAAATAACATTGAGAGGTATTTAATTAACATTGTACAGGTCTATCTATCTATCTATCTATCTATCTATCTATCTATCTATCTATCTATCTATCTATCTATCTATCTATCTATCTATCTATCTATCTATCTATCTAGATCCGTCTGTCTCTTAAAGGTTTAGTTTTCATGATTTACTCGCCCTCAAGTCATCCTAGGCATTCCATGACATTCTTCTTTCAGACGAATACAATCAGAGTTATATTGTAAAAAAATGTCTTGGCTCTTCCAAGCTTTATACAGCCAGTGAATGGCCGTTTCTGTCTATCTATCTGTATGTCTATCTATATATCTGTCTGTCTGTTTGTGGAAACATAACAGTGGAAAAGTGGAAACATAAAAACATACTCCATCATTTTGTTCATAGGACAACATTCAAACTGCAAAGTGTTTACTTATATTTGTGTACACTCGCAATAAAACACAACATTGTGCTTTTGTCAAACTGTAAACTCTTGTCAAACTGTAACCTACAACTGTCACCCAACACAGTGAGTAAGTTACACATTCTACATTGATTAAAAGAAAATCAAATTTGTTTTTAATAGTAGTATTATTTTATACAGAAATAAATTATCTATAATTCAGATGAGAATAAAGTTAGTGTTAATTAAAACTAAGGAAAACAAATATATTGATCTGAAATATAGCAAATTAATTTTAAATTCATTCAGGTACAATTACCAAACATATCTCAAGGTCTTTTTGTCTTTTTATTAATTTAATTAATAAAGTAATTATATAAAACTATTGTCAATGCACTACAAATAAACTGGTTCTATGCCTTTACTTTATTAATAAAACTTATTTAAAAAATACAAGGCATTGTTAAACTTAAGACATTTATTTTCCTTTAGTGGTACAGCCTACAGACATGCACAATAAAAAAAAATGCCTTCTACATTTTTGTTTTGCTTTTCCCTCCATTGTACCAAACTCGTACCGAACCGTGATGTCAGAACCGAGGTATGAACCGAACCGTGACTTCTGTGTACCGTTCCACCCCAAATTCAGGCTCAGGACACACTCATACATGAACAAAAACACATCACATCTGCATTAAATGGCAATACGGCACTACATGCAGTGCAGAATCTGTTGTACCATATTTATCTGAAGATCAAATGGTTTGAAAGAACACAGCTCATTAACATTCACTACCTTAAAAACTCTGTCTGGATGCAGTCTGACTGTAAATGCATGGTAATGGTCATCAAAACATATAGTTTCCATCAGTGTTCCACACAACAGCACATTTTCGTCTGATGCATAATCTTGATCTTACAAAACACTGGCATCTCACATGATCCTTATGTACAGATAATAAAGTCAGGGCGATACTCTGTGCCGTGGTGTTTGATCCACTTTACAGAATAGACAACTTCTGACATTACCACTCCTAGTTTGGAAGCAATCTCTTGGCCACATTTAAGTTCACAGAGTTCTACCATCTTTCCTGGGCCAAGAGACAATCTGTACTGGCTAAAAGACTCCCAGTACGTCGCAATACAAAATTGGTGCTTTGTGGCTAGTGTTTTGGTGATGTTTTTGAAACTTTTTAATTGTGTTTTAAAAAATTTGTGTTTAGCTTCATAACGCATACACCACGTGTGAACAATTGGTCCAATTTTTCTTATACACTGTGGGTAATGTATCATTATATGATGCTTTGGCAGAAGATTTCTTTCGGGAAATAATTTTTGAATAGCTGGTGATGTTCAATTATTAAAAATTTAAGATAAATGGTCATGCCTTCTGTTAGGACTGGTGAAAATACAATGTTGACAATCTCCAAAAGTAAAAGCAAAAGATGCCAATGTTTATCATCTCTTTGGACTAAATCACCAAATAATAGGGGCATATTGCGCAACAAGCACCAAGATTGGATTGCATTTAAACCCAAATCATTGCTTCCATCGAACAATTTGACCACTGGAGGACGGTTCCTCTGCTGATTCTAACCATACTGTACTCTACCATGTACTCTACCAGCAATATCATCAGCGCTCAGAAAATTGCACTGAATGTACTGCAGAACAAGTTCTCTTACGAGAGTCCTCTCGTACTGCGTTTTATTCAAAACGCTACGGGAAAAGTCTCTTTTCACGAAACACTGAAGCAAAAAATTATCCTTTAATTTTCATATATGTAAAACGCGTTGCGGCAGCAGCAGACAGCTATGGCGAGACGGCTTGCTCGCTCATTGGCTGCTCTGCGGCAACTGCTTAAGCCAATCGAGCGAGGCCTGGGATGACATCAGGCCAATGAGGGCGCTTCGCGCCCTCCTCGCCACTTCCCGCCGAAACAGGCGTGGCTTACCTCTATAAAAGGAGCTCGAGAAGGCTGACTCACTTGATTTTAATCTCTTCAGCGAAGCGCACGCATCGCTGGATCACGGAAGCAGCGTCGTTGAGGCAAGCACATCAGCGGGACGAGCCCTCGAAGCCGCTGGCCAACGCCGCCTTCTACAGCCGTACCTGCTGCGCTTTCCGACGCCTATATCCTTTTCATATTATTGCTTTTCTGTGTGTGTGTGTGTGTGTGTTCTTCGCAACACTCACCCCTAAGAGAGCTGCGTCTTTTTCAAGATGCCTTCCTGCGGCTCGTGCCGAGCCCCACTCACCGAGGGAGACAAGCACGTCATCTGTGTTTCCTGCCTGGGTGAGGACCATGCAGCGCTCGCGCTCGCTGACGGCGGATGCCCTCACTGCGAGCTTTTGCCGATGGTGACTCTGAGGACTCGCCTGGCATCCTTTTCCAAGCCTGCATTCACCGCCGCGATGCCGCGCCGTAAAAAGCGCCGCTCGCAGCGGGTCCCGGAACCCGCTCCAGCCCGACCCAGCTCGCCGGTTCGCCCGCCAGCTTCACCGGCCTCTCTCGAATCACTTCCTGATGCTCAGCGCCCGCAGTCTGCCGCCGCTTCATCAGAGGAAGTCGGTTCAGAGGCCGCGTCGGGGGAGAAGGATTCCTGCTCTCTGCTAGCTTCAGGCAGCGAGGATTGGGCGAGCTTTGAGGATCTCGCGCCCCCTGCCCGCAAGCCCTCAACGAGAGCCAACATTGAGACGGAGCTCATGCGGGTACTCGCACTGGCCGCGGCGAGCCTCGGCCTCGAGTGGTCTGCACCGGAGCCCCCCTCTCGAACCCGGCTGGACGGTAGTTTCCTCCCTGGTGAGCGCACTTCTCCGGAATCTAAGCCCGCTCCTTTTCTTCCTGAGTTACACGAAGAAGTTGCGAAGGCTTGGAACGCGCCCTACTCTGCGCGGACGCGCTCATCTGTGTCACCCGCGTTTTCCTCTCTGGATAATGCCGGTGACCGAGGCTACCTCTCTCTTCCGCCGGTGGAACAGGCGATAGCGACCCACCTTTGCCCGCCCTCTGCTGGACGGCGGACTAAACCGGTGTTGCCTTCCAAAGCCTGCCGCATGACGTCGACGCTGCTCGCGCGAATCTTCTCCGCCGCTGGGCAGGCCGCGTCATCGCTACACACCATGGCTACGCTGCAGATTTACCAGGGTGATCTCCTCCGTAAGCTGGACGAGATGGGACCTGACGCTATCTGCATCGCGGATCTAAGGAGCGCTTCAGATCTCACGCTCCGAGCTACTAAAGCCGCCGCACAAGCCATGGGACGGTGTATGGCTTCCGCCACTGTCGCTGAGAGGCACTTATGGCTGACGCTCACGGAGATGGCCGATTCCGAGCGCACTGCGTTTCTCGATGCCCCGCTGTCTTCCACCGGCCTTTTTGGTTCTTCTCTCTCCGAGTTCGTGGAGAGATTTACCGAGGCCCAGAAAGCGTCTCAAGCCTTCAAGCACTTCCTACCGAAGCGCTCCGGTTCTGCAGCGGTTCGTGACAAACGGACCCCGCGGAGCTCTCAGCCTCAGCCCCCGCCTTCGGCCGCCTCTTCGCAGCAGCCACAACAGCGCAGCTCGAGGCCCCGCTCTCGGTCCAGCGCCCGGCGCCCCTCTTCGCGCGGGCCGCGATCGAGGGTTGTGGTAAAACCAGAAGTGCCGGAGAAGTCCTAGCAAGCCTGGGAAAGCGCAGGTGTGTGAGTCCCGTTGCGGCCGGCCTCCCACCCAAGCGCCCCGCTGTTTCAGTCCCAAGGTTTGCGACTGTTCCAGTGTTTTCTGCAGAGAGCAAGCCTGCACTGCCGCCCGCTTGCCTGCACGCAAAAGCCGTTCTCACGGCTACCCAGATAAATCTCGAAAAGAGTGTGTTTTCTGGTGTCCCGGCCACGGCCGATGGTGCTATAAATGTAGTCTCGATGCCCACTCCTCAGTGCCCATCACTACACATAAGCACAGCCCTACACGTAGGGCTCGCGCACATAAAATCGACTCAGGTCGGTTGCGCTTCCAGCATAGTGAGAGTGCCCACTTCCCAGTGCCCACGAACACTATGTCTAACACATCACAGGCTCTCTGTAAAAACGAGAACTGTGAGCGCGCGCTCTGCTCAGGCAGACGCCGCGCCCAAAGCAGTAAATGTGCCCGCTCCCAGCCCACATCTACTCGCTCACATGGGTCCTATGAGACTTTCTCAGTCCTCCCTCACTCAGCCAAGCACTGTAGTAAGGTCGAGGACGAGCGTCTCGCCCGCTGTATTAAGCGCGCGCCCCGCCTCAAATGCCACAGGCATAACGCCTATGTTTGTATCCCCCGAAGCACCTCTGTCGCACGGCGATCAGAGCGCGCTCCGTATCCAGCCCCTAGCCAGCCATGCAGAAGCATGGGCAGCGCTCCCAGGGGTTTCGGACTGGGTGCTAGGCATTATAAAGAGAGGCTTCTCGCTACAGTTTTGTCGACGCCCTCCCCGCTTCATAGCGCGCGTCGAAACTACGGTCTCGTTGGAAGTAGCTCACCTACTTCGAGCCGAAATATCAAAACTGATAAGCAAAGGGGCGATAGAGCGCGTTCCCCCAGCTCTAAGCGAAGGAGGGCTATACAGCAGATACTTTCTAGTCCCCAAAAAGGACGGCGGTATCAGACCCATACTGGATCTAAGACGGTTGAACAGAGTGTTGGTGAAACGCAGTTTCAAAATGCTCACAACCAGCAAAATTCTCGCGCATGTTCGCCGAGAAGACTGGTTCATGTCAATAGATCTGAAGGACGCGTATTTTCAAATACAAATAGCGTCACACCACAGGCGATACTTGAGATTCGCCTTCGAGGGTCAGACATACCAGTATACAGTCCTGCCATTCGGCTTGTCCCTAGCACCCCGTACATTTACGAAATGCATGGACGCAGCGCTCGCTCCTCTCAGACTCAGAGGCATGCGAGTGCTGAACTATTTGGACGACTGGTTGATCCTAGCTCAATCACGATCACAGCTCGTGGAGCACAGAACCATTTTACTCGATCACCTCGAGAATCTTGGTATCACAGTCAACTGGACAAAGAGTTCATTGAACCCCAGTCAATCGATTTTGTTCCTGGGCGTCGTTCTGGACTCACAGTCTATGACAGCGCGGCTGTCACCACAGCGCGTGTTGATCATTCAGCGCGCGGCGAGGTCTTTCCGCCGCGGCGCTGTCACCCCGCTCAGGAAGTTTCAAAAGATGCTGGGTCTCATGGCTTCAGCATCGTCAGTTCTCCGGCTGGGCTTGCTCCGCATGCGCCCGCTGCAGTTCTGGTTGAAAACGCGGGTACCGCGCGGAGCGTGGGCGTCCGGTCGATTACGCCTCAAGGTCGATCAGAGCTGTGTTTCAGCCCTGGTGCCTTGGACGGCGGACGACTGGTACCAATCAGGTGTAAGCCTGGGGACTTCCTCGAGAGTGAGGATGGTGTCGACAGACGCATCCACCTCGGGATGGGGGGCTCTGCTCGAGGGCAGACCGTTCTTCGGCCTGTGGTCGGAACGAGAAAAGCTCCTACACATAAACTGCCTAGAAATGCTGGCAGTGCACAACGCGATGACGCGTTTTTGTCCCCGCATCAAGGACGAACACGTCATAGTCCGTTCGGACAACATGGCTGTGGTGTCCTACATAAATCGCCAGGGCGGTCTGAAATCCATATCCCTGTACAGGCTGGCGAAACGCCTCCTACTATGGGCTCAGCACAACTTACGCTCGCTGAGAGCAGTGCATGTACCTGGGCTTCAGAATGTGGGCCCAGACAGACTGTCCAGGAACAATGTTCCCCCGGGCGAATGGTCTCTACACCCACAAACAGTCCGGCTGTTGTGGGAGAGATTCGGCAGAGCGGAGGTGGACCTTTTCGCATCCCGCGAAAACGCGCACTGCCCCGCGTTCTTTTCAAAGACCGACAGCGCGCTGTCCCGAAGGTGGCCGCGCTGCCCGTTATACGCTTTTCCCCCCGTCTCCCTCCTGCCACAGGTGCTGGAACGGGTCAGGGAAACGAAATACCCAGTCCTGCTTGTAGCTCCGTTCTGGGAGAACCAAACATGGTTCCCAGTTCTGATGCAGTTGGCAGATATCGCTCCATGGCCGCTGCCGTTGAGGAGAGATCTCCTCTCGCAGGCCGGGGGCTCGATTTGGCACCCACACCCGGAACTGTGGTCCCTTCATGTGTGGGTGCTCAACGGATACCCGTTGGTCTCACAGAGGGAGTCGTGAATACCATCACTCAGGCTAGAGCACCGTCGACACGACGGCTTTATGCTTCGAAGTGGTCGGTTTTCTCCGGCTGGTGTGCAGCTCGGAGCATTTCACCCCTCGAATGTGAGGTAACGGAGGTTCTCTCCTTCCTACAAGAGCTGTTGGATAAGGGCAGATCCCCTTCCACGCTCAAAGTGTATGTGGCGGCTATTTCAGCGTTCTCTGGTTCAACGCTGGGTCAGTCGCTGGGAAGGAATGATTTAGTCATCCGCTTCCTCAGGGGAGCTAGGAGACTGAATCCACCCAGACCTCCTTCAGTTCCTTTGTGGGACCTTTCTACGGTCCTAGCGGCCATGAAAGGTGCCCCTTTCGAGCCTATCCAGTCTATTAGCCTCAAACATTTGTCTTTCAAAACAGTGTTTTTGATGGCTCTCGCTTCAGTGAAACGCATAGGCGACCTGCACGCGCTCTCTGTGAGCCCGGCGTGCTTGGAGTTTGGTCCTAATGACTCTAAAGTCATACTCAAACCTAAGCATGGCTATGTGCCGAAATCCCTCAACACGCCTTTTCGGGCTCAGGTTATATCCCTGGCTGCCCTGCCGGCATCGAGTGAGGAAGGGGACTCGAGTTTTCTTTGCCCTGTTAGGGCTTTAAGAGCTTATATGTCCCGCTCTGCTGTCTTCAGACAGACAGAGCAACTCTTTGTCTCGTTCAGCGGACGTTCTAAAGGAATGGCTGTTTCGAAACAAAGTCTATCCAGATGGATAGTTGACGCCATAGCGCTGGCTTATACTGCCAAGGGCATTCCATGCCCGTTGGGAGTCAGAGCGCATTCTACGAGAAGCGTTGCTTCTTCGTGGGCTTGGTCCAGCGGGATTTCCCTACAGGATATATGTACGGCGGCAGGTTGGGCCTCGCCGTCTACATTTATCAGGTTTTATAACCTAGAGGTTCCCGCCTTGCAGGCTAAGCTTTTGTCGGTGTAATCTGTTCAGCCGTCTAATCAGACCGCTGAAACTCATGCGCTATGCGCTACCGACTATCTTGGGCAGAACTGTGTAAGACCCACACTTTCCACATTAGTTCAGGTTCCCTACCCTGTCTATGTGATGATTATACTTGCGTCTGTGGACATGTTTTTCTACGACGCTAAAATATAGGGATTTAAGGCTCTCACCCTTATTCCCTGACTCTGTGTGAGTCAATCTGGTGATTATGCACTGTATGCCTGAAAAAGCTTCCGGTGATCAGTGTTTTTTTATCCCAGCACGCACGGCGTTTTGCAAGGGGTTCCCGTAGCGTTTTGAATAAAACGCAGTACGAGAGGACTCTCGTAAGAGAACGTACTCGGTTACTAACGTAACCTCGGTTCTCTCTAGAAGAGGGAACGAGTACTGCGTTCTCTGCCGTGCGTACGGTTCACTCTGGTTCGCTTCGGCGATCAAAATCAAGTGAGTCAGCCTTCTCGAGCTCCTTTTATAGAGGTAAGCCACGCCCGTTTCGGCGGGAAGTGGCGAGGAGGGCGCGAAGCGCCCTCATTGGCCTGATGTCATCCCAGGCCTCGCTCGATTGGCTTAAGCAGTTGCCGCAGAGCAGCCAATGAGCGAGCAAGCCGTCTCGCCATAGCTGTCTGCTGCTGCCGCAACGCGTTTTACATATATGAAAATTAAAGGATAATTTTTTGCTTCAGTGTTTCGTGAAAAGAGACTTTTCCCGTAGCGTTTTGAATAAAACGCAGTACTCGTTCCCTCTTCTAGAGAGAACCGAGGTTACGTTAGTAACCGAGTACGTTTTACCTCTAGCTGAGCAACTCCTTCTAGAATGTCGTGCATTATATCTACAGCGAAATTGTTGGCTGTGTTGAAATACTTGAGTGAATTTCACAAACATGTCCGTTTGACACCATAAACATGGGGTAGTGTAGAATTAGTTTGTAAAGTTTCACAGTGCAGAGCATGCATCTCAGATGTTCTTAGTACAACCTCAGGATTATCTTCACAGAACACAGACTGATAGTGATCTTTCTCAAGAAGACAAAAACGACAGCAATATCGAGCCCCAAATGACTCAAGAAACCCAAACAAGCTGTGCAAGCCCAGATTATCTCCAGTGACTTGAACAATAGTACCCCTAATACAACTTCCAGTCACTGGATTCTTAACCCCCTCAATCTAAAGTACTTTCAAATCGTTAACTAGAGGCTCAAGTATAGAATTAAAACCATAGCGCCTCATATCCTGTGCATGAAAGAGGGCACATAAATGAATATTCACCAATGAGGAGTTAACCCTCAGAGGTCGGAGATCACGCCGGCGTGATCTGTTCGCTTTTTTCCTTATGAGTTGAATTGAGACCCGAAATACTCTTTTGACTTTGATTTTACAAAACAAGTTTCATACATCAATCGATTCTGTTAAATGTGTATTATTTTTGTGTATACTCACAATAAAAACAAAGTGTTGTGCTTTTTGCCAAATAAAGAAAAATAAACACGAGGCGAGTTCTGCCTTCTCTCTGTCCGTGTAGTCCATTCTGAAACGCGTCCGAAAATTAACAATAACTCAGCGAATACTCAGTCAAACAGGCATACAGTCACACAGGCATGAAGCTTGAATTCTCTTCTTTTCAATGAAGTAATTTATATAAAAAACAAATATTCTCATCTTGTGAAATCTGTATTAAAAGAGAGCGATTCCAGTCGAGCTAATTACATCTGATTCAGATGTAATGTGACTCCGCCCACGGAGAGCGTGCGCTATTCAAACGCAAATGGCTGAGGCAATCCGCGCAAACCTGTGAACGCCCCCATATCAGCTCGAGAAAACACACGTTTATTCAGATCATTACTTGTTCACACCGTCTTGCAGTGCTGTGAGGAATAATAATAATAATGGAAAATGTCCCTCAGAAGTGCGGGTATATTGAGGAGCGAGCTGAGGAATACTAGTAAGTTTTTTCCTTATCACGTGAATTTCTTCACGTGGGTTTCTGTTTATGAATGAATGAACGGCAGAGATGCGCGCTGTTTACCACAGCTGGCAAAGACAGTTTAAATTTAAATCGCGTGTGTGAATGAATGATGATGTTTCAGCAAGCTGTATTGCTATACTGAGATGAGTAAAAATCGACTGAAATATGCTGAAATAAAATGTAGGCTATTTGTATAAGCAACGTATTAAACTGCAAATTAACAATATGCCCTAATATTTCATGAAAACAACGTTACAGTCAGGCGAAATATGAAAGTAATGAATACAGATAAAATGTAGGCCTATAATCTTTTTTTTTTTACAAAGAAAGAGTACACTTGAAATATTGTTGAAATTGTAATATTGTTGTAATTGTAACCTTTTTAATAAAATGGCAAAACATATTTACAAGATAGATGTAAGCAAAATCTTAAATGGTCAATATAAGTCTTCTTCTAAATATATCTTTTGTCCTTGCATTCTGGCTCAGTCAGTGTCACACCTGAATGAATGGCTAATTATGCAGAGTCATTATGCAGAGTGGGTGGGACATTGTTGTAAACCACTCCTCGTTCACGCCTCCTCGCATATTGGCTTTCCAAGCAAAACCTGTTTTACATCAATTTAAATCAATGTATTGTTTTATGTGAACGATAAAGCAAGACTATTTTCACTTAATTTTGAAGAAAAAACACTAGGCGAGGACATCCATTAGTCAAAAGTCTTATTGACACATATTTACTATGTGTTTTGTGGCCTTATTTCAGAAATTTTATTTTTTATTTTTTTCAATAACCATGCATAAACATTATTCTCTCAAAAATGAAAACATGTACATACACGTGGCTCACATATTATGGTAGCCCTGTTTGTGCTTTATAGAGTGAATTTACACCTTTGCCATTAATATGTTTATAAGCAACTGAAAAAAGCACAAATGTCAGGGCATGTCAGAACATCTCAAGGGCCCCAAAAACAGCCCAGACCCCAGAGGGTTAAAAACTGGGGGGAAATTTCTTAATGTAAAATAGATCGCACCCAATTTGTGTATGCCCCTTTTAGATCCCAAAGGATTAGCGGTCTCAAAACCGTCATAAAATAGCTGAATTTGTAAGGCATCCTTTTCTGTATAAAATAAAGGATTACTTTTAAAATATGCTGCATCACTTTAGTCAACATAAATGCCTTCCTTTGGAACATGCCTGGGTTTAAACAAATCAGCAAGTTGTGGATTTTGTAAAATTGCCTTTAGTGTTTCTAAAATGGGAATATAAGCAAATTTATCAGTTACAACAACTTGATCAAATGTTCCTGTGGTTTTATTTCTCCTGCTGTCAAATCTTGTACCAAGCACAATTTCGCTTGGTTCAATAATTCCCCATTTTTCCATAAATAGTCTCTTTCGTTTGGCTTCAGAATTTAACAAAGTAAATGGATTTTCCAAGTTTTGAAATGAATTCTCTATTTTTCTTTTAGTAGCAGTGTCCTGTGAAGGCAGACAGAGCAAAGCTGCATCCTGGGCCTGACTATGAATCTCAGAAACCATTTCCTCCATAGATGAAACAAAACCATTTATAGCAGATTGACTTAATCCAGCAACTTTTAGTTGTGCAATAGCAGACGCACACATATTGAAAGTGCTCTTATTTGACGTTAATAATTCAGATGTTGTTGCCACCTCTCCGGCACTGCCAATCTGATCAAATATTTCAGCACTACTTTGTCCATCTGCATTGGCAGTCTTATGGCTATCAATGGTGTCAAAATTTTGCTCACTGTCAATTTGCTCAGCATGTTTTGCATGCAGATATTTCCTAAAACCTGAAAAAGTACCAAACACAGAACCACAACCTGCTTCTATGCATTTAAGGCGAAGATTCTTTCCAGGAACAAAACCATGAACTAATCTGAAGTGCCTAAGAAGCATTTTAGAACCATTTAAATCAGCTTGACAAACAAAACACTTTATGGGGGCAGAAAAACTTAAGGGACCTAACTAAGCAGCCTTGCTCTGACCTCAGCAACACGAGGACTCTCTTTCACTTTGCCAACATCTATGTTGTACACAGTGGTCTGAATGAAAGTGTACATGTTGTGTAGCATAGTGTTGTAAGAGGTACCAAAAACAAAGTGTGCCTTAAACAGTTCGTCAAAGGCACCAAGAGAAGAGGTTGACTTGCATGGAATGGCATGCTGATCGAGAATGATGAAGTACTGGTGAACTGATTTCTTCTGAGGTCCCACAGCCAGGAGATAGGGCTGAGCACTAGCAGTGATGTTTCGAAGATGCTCCTCAATGTTTGTTCCACTCTGAGAACACCAAGCAAATTGAAGAGAACCATCACTATTCTATGTTAAATAAGAGAAAACTATGATACAAAAAATAAAAAAAAACTTCTTGAAGACAACAAGATGTTTCTCTGCTTGAGAAGCAGACACCTTTCCTGGTCTCTTCCGGCCTTGGGCAGAAGGTGGGATCAGATGCAACAGCAGTAGTATAGAAGGGAGGTCAGTGTCCCAAACTGTTTAGACAATATTAATTATGTTAGCAAAACTTCATCAATAATGAAAACTGATACTAAAGAATAAATATTAAAAACATTTATAGGGACTAAATACATCACCCTTATGTTCCTTAAAATACACTGCATGGCCAAAAAAGAAGAAGAAAAAGTCACTGTTTGGATTTAAATAGGCAAGTGCTTAAAAGAGTTTATGATTGGATCATCATTGCAGTGATTATTATGTTTCTATCATGTTATATGTTTGGGAACAGTTCTTTTAAAATAGTTGGGAGGCGCATTAAGAATAATTTCCACGTATGAATTGGCATCTCTGAATCCAGACCTTAAATGAATTGAAAGTTATGGGATGTGCTGGAGGAGACTTTACAGAGTGTTTAACTCTTGCATTGTCAATACAAGATCTTGACCAAAAATGTCTGCACCTCTCAGAAAGGCTTCACTCTCCATCAATTACAGTAGGATTAAGAGAACTGTTCCCAAACATATAACATGATAGAAACATAATAATCACTGCAATGATGATCCAATCATATACTTTTTTTTTTTTTTTTTGGCGAGGCTGTGTGTTAAACGAATATTACTAAAATTACTTAAGTATAAATACCAAAATGAACACCCTCTTTGGAGTCATCAGAAGGAGATTCAGCTGCTAGCAGGAGTTGTCCAACATCACTGGTGGTTGGAAGCTTTTTGCACTGCTGAATCACTTTTTTCTTGAACGCAGTCGTCCACTTCTCCAGTAGCTTGCCTGACACTCCTTCTCCAAACATCAGAACAAAGTCTTGCTCAATCTAAGAAAGGGAATCATTATTAGATATAAACCTTGAAGAAACTTATTTTTAGACAACAGCAATGCATTTTTAAAAATCCTTAAATATTTGATTATAAAGACTTTACTTACCAAACCTTTAACATCTTTGAAAGGGGTTGGCAAGATGGCGCCGTTGAGGATGGCTGCCGTTTCTCACGCTCCAAACCAACTTTGTCGTTTTATTGTTTTATTAGTACTAGTGTTTTTTTATCTAGCCACATCTGACAGTGTTTTATTAACACACAGATGTCTACTGATTAAAATATTTATTTAAGGTGCATAACAATAAATGACTAACGTTTCGATGTGGTTACATCTTCATCAGAGTCCTGAAGTCCTGAAGATGTAACCACATCGAAACGTTAGTCATTTATTGTTATACACCTTAAATAAATATTTTAATCAGTAGACATCTGTGTTGCACCGGCGAATCCTTTTGTTTGAATTGTTTTGTCCTGCCCTGGTTGCACCGGATTGTTTGTGGATTACAGAAGCGCAGAGAACTCTCTTTTCAAGTGTTTTATTAACCTATGACAGACAGCAATTACTGGACATTAAAACTGCTCTGGAAGTTACATTATCGTCTAGAACGTCTAGTTCGGCAAACTCCTCGGAATATCCATTGATGTGCTTACCTGTACAATCACCTGGAATACGACGCAAACGAATGAAGCGGGGGAAGCGTGGAGGTGTTCTGGTTCGTCTGCGGCTGCGGAAAAATCGTGCTCCCCTCCCGAGTATTCTACTGGCGAACGTCCAGTCATTAGACAACAAGCTGGACGAGTTAAGGTCCAGGTTAACTTTCCAGAGGGACATCAAGAACTGTAACGTCCTGGTTTTCATTGAGACCTGGCTGGAACCCTCAATTCCGGATGCGGCTATTGCCCCGGGCGGGTTATCTGTCCATCGGCAGGATCGAACAGCAGAGTCCGGTAAGAGCAGGGGGGGTGGTGTTTGCTTTATGGTAAACAACCTCTGGTGTTCGGATGTGGACTGTATTTCTAAAGGATGTTCTCCTAATCTGGAGTATATTATGATCAAATGTCGTCCTTACTATTTACCCCGCGAGTTTACATCCGTGATCTTGACAGCTGTGTACATTCCCCCGCGAGCTGATGACAGGTCTGCGCTTGATGAACTTTTTCATGTTATCGATAGGCTTGAATGTTTACATACGGATGCTGCCTTTATTATTGCGGGTGACTTTAACGGTGTGAATCCGAAGAAAGTACTACCTAAGTTCAAAAAGCATGTTAACTTTCCGACGCGAGGTGATAATACACTGGACAATGTTTACTCTCCTTTTACGCATGGATACAAGGCCCTCCCCCGTCCCGCTTTCGGCAAATCAGATCATGTGTCGATACTGTTGCTTCCTACATATATACAGAAGCTTAAACAACAACAGCCTGTGACGAGGTCCACTCAGCGCTGGACGGCTGAATCAGAAGCTGAACTTCGTCATTGTTTCCTCACCACGGACTGGAATATGTTCAGGGAATCATCTAGGGGAAACATTGACGAATACATAGAAAATGTGACCAGTTTTATTGGCAAATGCATTGAAGATATTGTACCACGTACAACCTCAAGATCATTTCCCAATCAAAAACCTTGGGTCAATAGGGAAATACGTACTATGCTAAAGGCACGGTCTACAGCATTTAATTCAGGCAACATGGATAAGGACAGGGAATCACAACGCAATTTAAGGAAGGCCATTAAGAGTGCAAAAAAGCAATACAGAACAAAAATAGAATCTTTATATCAGGGCTCAAACACCAGAAACATGTGGAGTGGTCTGAGAGCCATTACGGACTATAAAGGGAACTCAGATAGTGCGGTGGAGGTGTCATCCTCTCTCCCAGAGGAACTCAACACCTTTTTCTCACGGTTTGAAACCAACATTGACGGCACGGTCACTGAATGGGAACAGGGTGGGTGCCCCCTCCAAGTAAACAGGGCAGATGTATGTAAACAACTTAAAAGGATTAACATTCGTAAAGCTGCTGGACCGGACAATATGTGACCAGTCACGGAAAGTAGGGACACAAGTCGGTTCTGGGGCATTTTGAGTTATTCACATATTCTGAAAGTGTAGTATTCAAGCTTTCCAACGATGTATAACACATGGAAATCTGATAATATTTGGAGAAGTTGTGGCCATTTGAAGGTAGGCACTCAAAAAAACTGAAATGGTAGAAATGGTAGAATGGTAGAATGGTAGAAGTCCAAGGTACTTGGCTTGAATGATTACCGCCCTGTAGCACTAACGTCGACCATCGTGACGTGCTTCGAGCAGTTAATCAAAGCTTACATTATTGACTCTATGCCTGCGACTCTGGACCCGTACCAGTTTGCTTATAGACCTAATAGATCTACAGAGGATGCCATCTCTCTGTCACTTCATTCTGCTCTCTCTCATCTAGATAAAAAGAACACGTATGTGAGAATGCTGTTTATTGATTACAGTGCAGCATTTAATACCATTGTGCCTCTTAAGCTTGCGGTGAAGCTCCGGGAACTGGTTCTTGACACCGCCCTGTGTGGATGGATCTTAGACTTTCTGACGGGCAGACCTCAGGTGGTACGGATGGGCAACATAACCTCTACCTCACTTACCCTCAGCACTGGCTCCCCCCAGGGCTGCGTGCTGAGTCCCCTCCTGTACTCTCTTTTTACCCGTGACTGTGTAGCTACACACTCCTCCAACACCATCGTTAAGTATGCAGATGACACCACTGTGATAGGCCTGATCTCTGATGACGACGAGTCGGCCTACAGAGATGAGATACATTCACTGTACATTCATTCACTCTCTCTTTGGTGTCAGGAGAATAATCTACAACTCAACGTCAGTAAGACAAAGGAGATAATTGTGGACTTCAGGAGGAAGCGGCGAGGAGAACATGCTCCCATTTTCATCAATGAGTCTGTAGTGGAGAGAGTCAACAAGATAAAGTTCCTTGGGGTTAACATTAGCGATGACCTGACCTGGTCCATCCACTCTAATAAGGTGGTTAAGGAGGCCAGGAAACGGCTCTTTTTCCTTCGACGGTTGAGGAGATTCGGCATGGACGCAAGAATACTGACCAATTTTTACAGATGTACTATTGAGAGTATCCTCACCGGATGTGTCACAGCATGGCAGCTGTACCTCTCATGACCGTAAGGCACTACAGAGGGTTATTAAAACAGCAGAGCGCATAACAGGGACTGACCTGCCATCCATGCAGGATCTTCATAACGAGAGGTGCAGGAGGAGAACAAAAAGGATCATTTCTGATCCTAGTCACCCGGGCCATCGATTGTTCAGCAAGCTGCCATCGGGCAGGAGGCTCAGAAGCATCCAGACCAAGACCAACAGGTTCAGGGATAGCTTCTTCCCCCTGGCCGTTAGGCTATATAACTCGTAATACACTGCAACTGATATAGACTGTCTTTTATATAATTTATTATTATTGTATTTACTGTTAGTATATTTATTTATTTATTTATTTATTCATGTGGATGTGATAGGATGTTTTAATTCCAGATAGGTTTTTCAAATTTTATTATTGTATGACAGTGTTGGGTGGGGGTGGGATCTAAGCATTTCGTTACATAACTTGTTATTGTAATGACAAATAAACTACCTTGAACCTTGAAACGTGGAAAGACTGTCAATACATCACTTGACTGCATAGGGTCAAGAACCATGTTGCGGCGATAGTCAAATGTCAGTGTCAATGTCTTCTTCTTTACTGCATCCAGATCAGCAGAATGGTTCATGAATGCAGTAGCTTCCTTGCATTCATCCTCACTCAAGACAGTCTCCGGAGTAAACTCTGACTCCCGTCTTACAGTTGGTCCAACAGACATCACCTCAGCAGACAATCCTTGTCCTGATGAATAAAGCATTTTAGGAGCTTCAACACTGCATAAAGAATACTATATACAGTTCATACTATATAAAACATTTTTTTTACAAATTGAAATGTCACAGTTAAGGCAACTCAGTAGCAACAAAACTGCAAAACCGTGATAGATGGCACAATGAGCTATGAAAAAAAGCAATAAAGGTGATTTCTGAATTTCATTCTGTACCTTCAAATGATGCTCTTCGTTCTTTAGCTGTCTGTCAGGGCTGTTCTGTCAGGGCTCCATACTCGGTCCAACCCTCTTCACCATTTACATGCTCCCCTTGGGTCGTGTTGTCAGCAGGCATGGAGTTATTAATTAAAGTTATTAATTTCCATTGCTATGCTGACGACACACAACTCTGCCTTCAAGTCACTCCCTCTAGCTCCCCCTCTGCTACGGCCGCCCGCCTTAGCTCCTGCCTGGAGGAGATAGAGGCGTGGATGAGTCAAAACTTCCTGCAGCTGAATGGCTCCAAAACAGAGGCCATTCAAACTGGAACCGTTCATCAACTCCGCTCCTCTCCAATCACCACTGTTTCACTCTTTGGACACACCACTCCCCTCTCTTCCTCTGTTACTAACCTAGGGGTAAAATTTGACCCCCACCTTTCCTTCGACAGTCATGTCACCTCCATCTGCAAAACTGCATTCTTTCACCTCCGCAATATTTCCAAACTGCGCCCCTCCCTCTCCCTTTCTGCTGCAGAGAAGCTTGTCCATGCTTTTGTCCCCTCCAGGCTGGACTACTGTAATGCACTCCTCATCGGGATTCCTGGCAGGAGCCTTCAAAAGCTCCAGTATGTTCAGAACAGCGCTGCCAGGGTCCTGATAAGGGTGCGAAAACATGAGCACATCACCCCCATTCTCCGTTCACTGCACTGGCTCCCCATTCAGTCCCGTATAGAATATAAGGTCCTCCTTCACACCCATCACTGTCTGCACGGTGCGGCCCCCACTTACCTCACTGAGTTGCTCACACCAAATTCATCAACCAGAACCCGGTCAGGCCAACAGCACCGTCTGGTCATACCCAGGACACGGCTCAAAACAATGGGCGACAGGGCCTTTCAAGTCGCTGCTCCCTGCCTGTGGAACGCCCTCCCAGACCACCTCAGGGCCCCGCAGACAGTGGACACATTAAAAAAAAAGGACTAAAAACCCACCTTTTTACACAGGCTTATTTTAACAGCTAATGCTTGTTTTTAGTCCCTTCTTTTAACATGTTGTGTTTTTATTGTATACTGTATTGTTTTTAATTATGTTGTACTGTAGCACTTTGAGATTTGGTGTCAAATGTAAAGTGCTTTACAAATAAAATGTATTATTATTATTATTATTATTATTATTATTATTATTATTATTATTATTATGTCAGCTGCCAGGATGTTCACCATTTTCCTCCTTGTTTCATCTCCCAAAGTCTTAAATCGGTTGTATTCATTTATTATATGCTCCCCACCAGGTTTATGGACAAGAATGGATTCCACCAACTTAATAATAATAAATACAAATAAAATAAAATAAAAAAGCATAAGTATGGCACAAGACATTACCTCAAACAAGATGTGTAATTAAAAAAAAATAGGCTATTATTTCAGATTGATGAATTTTAACTTTTCCCCCCAACATTTATAAATAATAACAACTTTGATGCTCACCTTTTTAGCTTCATCATCTAGTCTCATTCTTTTACTTGAAGAGCTTTCTTCAAAAATTACTGTATCCTGTGAGTCAGTGGAGTCAATTGATGAAGACAGGGACAGATTCAACTGCACAGGAGAGGCTCGTGGAGAGGCAGATTCCAAGTCTAGTTGCATATAGGGTGGTCAAAGTCTTCATGATACTAATAAATAAGCATTGAGAAATGTTCTAGAAAGTAATAAAATAAACACGAACCTGCACCATGTTTTATGGTGAGAACACCAACTCAGGGATCCTTAACAACATCCTCAAAAACATCATCATCCACCTCAGTCCCCGATTCATCAATAACCTTCACATTCTCCGGTACAGTTGGGACACCGAACTTTAAAACTTAAAATAAAATGTTATGTAGATGTTAATATATATATATATATATATATATATATATATATATATATATATATATATATATATATATATATACACACATTTTTTTTACAAATTCAATAAAATACTAAAATTAATGGAGAATCATGATTTTTTTTTTTTTTTTAAACTGAGATCATGGTTCTCCCATGATTCTAAATAGACAACAAAATAACATGTAATTTACTAAAGACTCCAACAAAATGTTAATTGCTGCAGTCCATATATATATATATATTTTTTAAACCCTGCTTAAACCAGCACATGTCAAGGCCTGTCTTAAGTTTGCCAATGACCATTTGGATGATCCAGAGGAGTCATGGGAGAAAGTCATGTGGTCAGATGAGACCAAAATAGAACTTTTTGGTCATAATTCCACTAAACGTGTTTGGAGGAAGAAGAATGATGAGTACCATCCCAAGAACACCATCCCTACTGTGAAGCATGGGGGTGGTAGCATCATGCTTTGGGGGGTTTTTTCTGCACATGGGACAGGGCGACTGCACTGTATTTAGGAGAGGATGACCGGGGCCATGTATTGCGAGATTTTGGGGAACAACCTCCTTCCCTCAGTTAGAGCATTGAAGATGGGTCGAGGCTGGGTCTTCCAACATGACAATGACCCGAAGCACACAGCCAGGATAACCAAGGAGTGGCTCTGTAAGAAGCATATTAAGGTTCTGGCGTGGCCTAGCCAGTCTCCAGACCTAAACTCAATAGAGAATCTTTGGAGGGAGCTCAAACTCTGTGTTTCTCAGCGACAGCCCAGAAACCTGACTAATCTAGAGAAGATCTGTGTGGAGGAGTGGGCCAAAATCCCTCCTGCAGTGTGTGCAAACCTGGTGAAAAACTACAGGAAACGTTTGACCTCTGTAATTGCAAACAAAGGCTACTGTACCAAATATTAACATTGATTTTCTCAGGTGTTCAAATACTTATTTGCAGCTGTATCATACAAATAAATAGTTAAAAAATCATACATTGTGATTTCTGGATTATTTTTTTTTTGATTATGTCTCTCACAGTGGACATGCACCTACGGTGACAATTTCAGACCACTCCATGATTTCAAAGTGGGAGAACTTGCAAAATAGCAGGGTGTTCAAATACTTATTTTCCTCACTGTATATACTTCGCCCAGGCATTTATTTTTTTTTTCTGTCGATTAGCGAGCTATGCTCAGCAGACACAGTATTCTGGATCGATAGCATCAGTACAGACAACACTGGTCATTTAGACCGACAGCAGCCTGGCCTGCAGGGCGGGAACCTCTAGGTTGTAAAACCTAATAAATGTAGATGGGGAGGCCCAGCCTGCCGCCATACAAATATCTTGCAAGGCAATCCCACTTGACCAGGCCCACGATGAAGCCATGCCTCTTGTGGAGTGCGCTCTGACACCCAACGGGCATTGCATGCCCCTGGAAGTGTAAGCCAGCGCGGTAGCGTCAACTATCCATCTGGATAGGCTCTGTTTCGACGCGGCTAGTCCCTTAGAACGCCCGCTGAATGAAACAAAGGGCTGCTCTGTCTGTCTGAAGACAGAAGAGCGAGATACATAAGCTCTTAATGCCCTGACTGGGCAAAGGAAGCTTTCATCTCCTTCCTCGTCAGAGACCAGTAGGGCTGACAGGGAAATGACCTGTGCCCTAAACGGTGTATTGAGGGATTTCGGAACATAACCGTGCTTAGGTTTGAGTATAACTCTTGAGTCATTAGGCCCAAACTCCATGCATGTCGCGCTCACAGAGAGCGCGTGTAAGTCCCCTATGCGCTTCACAGAAGCGAGAGCCAGAAGAAACACTGTCTTGAAAGACAGGTGTTTAAGATCAATCGACTGCAAAGGCTCAAAAGGGTGACCCTTCATGGCTTCCAGCACTGTAGAAAGGTCCCAAACAGGGACTGAGGGAGGTTTGGGAGGATTCAGCCTCTTAGCTCCTCTAAGGAAGTGGATGACCAAATCGTTCCTTCCTATTGACTGACCAAGCGTTGTTCCTGAGAACGCTGCTATAGCCGCCACATAAACTTTGAGCGTGGAAGGGGTCCTACCCTTATCCAGCAGCTCTTGTAGGAAGGAGAGAATGTCCGTCACCCCACAGTCTGGGGGTGACACACCACGAGCTGTGCACCAGCCAGAAAACACCGACCATTTCGAGGAGTAGAGACGTCGTGTAGACGGAGCTCTGGCCTGCGTGATCGTGTTTAACACCCCTTTAGGGAGGTCAGCGGGTACCCGTTGATGGCCCAAACATGAAGGGACCACAGCTCTGGGTGAGGATGCCAAATTGAGCCTTTGGCCTGAGAGAGGAGGTCCCTCCTCACTGGCACTGGCCACGGGGCAGTGCTCGCTAGCTGCATCAGAACTGAGAACCATGGTTGGTTTTTCCAGAACGGCGCTACGAGTAGCACTGAGCATCCTTCTTCCCTGATCTGCTCTATCACCTGAGGCAGGAGAGAGACGGGGGGAAAAGCATAGAGCGGGCAGCGGGGCCATACATGAGCCAGCGTGCCCCTGCTCTTGGAGAAAAATTCCAGACAGTGAGCGTTTTCTTGAGACGCGAACAGGTCTACTTCCGCTCTGCCGAATTTCTTCCACAGCAGTTGAACTGTCTGTGGGTGTAGAGACCACTCGCCTGCCGGAACATGGTTCCTGGACAGTCTGTCTGGTCCTATGTTTTGGAGCCCTGGCACGTGCGCTGCTCTCGGCAGGTTGTGCTGAGCCCACACCAGGAGGCGTTTTGCTAGCCTGTACAGGTTCCGGGACCTGAGACCGCCTTGGCGATTTATGTAGGACACCACCGACATGCTGTCCGAACGGACCAAGACGTGGTGTCCCTTTATATGGGGACAAAAGCGCGTCAACGCATTGTCTACTGCCAGCATTTCGAGGCAGTTTATGTGCAGAAGCTTCTCCTGTTCTGACCATAGGCCGAAGAACGGTCTGCCCTCGAGCAGCGCTCCCCATCCCGAGGTGGACGCGTCCGTGGACACCACTTTCACTCTCGAGGAAGTCCCCAGGCTTACACCTAATTGGTACCAGTCGTTTGCCTCCCAAGGTTTCAGAGCTGCAATGCATTTCTGATTGACCTTGAGACGAAGCTGACCAGAGACCCACGCTCGGCGTGGCACTCGTGCTTTCAGCCAGAACTGCAGTGGGCGCATGCGGAGCAAGCCCAGCTGAAGTACTGATGATGCTGAGGCCATGAGACCCAGCATCCTCTGAAATTTCTTGAGCAGGACAGAAGCGCCGCAGCGGAAAGAGTTCGCTGCGCGCTGAATGTCCCGTGTGCGCTGTGGTGATAGACGTGCTATCATGGAGAGCGAGTCCAGTTCTGTGGCCAGAAAATATTTTATCTGCCTGGGGGAGCTCTTCTCCCAGTTCACTCTGAGACCGAGATTCTCGAGGTGATCGAGTAAAATGGTCCTGTGCTCTACGAGCTCCGAGTGAGATTGCGCTAGAATCAGCCAATCGTCCATATAGTTCAACACTCGCATGCCCTGAAGTCTGAGGGGTGTGAGCGCTGCGTCCATGCACTTCGTGAATGTACGGGGTGCTAGGGACAAGCCGAATGGCAGGACTGTGTACTGATATGCCTGGCCCTTGAAGGCAAATCTCAAAAATTGCCTGTGACGTGATGCTATCTGTATTTGAAAATACGCATCTTTCAGATCTATTGACACAAACCAATCTCCTCGGCGAATCTGCGCGAGGATTTTTCTGGTCGTGAGCATCCTGAACTGTCGCTTCACAAGCACTTTGTTCAGCTGCCTTAGATCTAGTATGGGTCTGAGACCCCCGTCTTTTTTCGGCACCAGGAAGTATCTGCTGTACAACCCCCCTTAGCTCTGAGCTTGAGATAAAGGCTCTATGGCCCCTTTGCTCAACAGTTTCAGAATTTCGTCTCGAAGTAAATGTGCTACTTCTGTTTCCACCGTGGTTTCGACGCGCGCTGTATAGCTGCGAGGGCGTCGGCGAAACTGCAGCGAATAGCCTCCTTTTATAATGTCTAGCACCCATTTCGAAACCCCTGGTAGCTCTGCCCATGCATCTGCACGGATAGCTAAGGGTTGAATGCAAAGCGCGCTTCGTTCGTTCAGCGACGGAGGGGCTTCGTTGTGCTGTAACATAAGCGTGGCGCTTATGACATTTGAGGCGGGGGGGCGCATTGATAACAGCGGGCAGATTGCCCGCGCTCGACCCCTCTATGGTGGCTAACCGAGAGGAGGAGGGCTGGGCGAGTCCCGTAGGAACTGTCATGTCTAAGAGTGGATGTGTGCGCTTGAAAGCGGGCACATTTACAACACAGAGCATTGCTCGCCTGAGCGGAGCGAATGCTGAGACATGCGGGACGTAGTGTTTGTGGGCACTGGGTAGTGGGCACGTTTACTACGTTTAATGCGCAATCGATCTGAGTCGATTTTATGTGCGCGAGCCCTGTGTGAAGGGCTGTGCTTGTGTGTAGGAATGGGCACTGGGCAGTGGGTATTTCGTTTACACACATAACACCATCGGCCGTGGCCGGGACACCAGAAAATACGCTCTTTATGAGATTTATCTGGGTAGCCGTGAAAACGGCATTTGTGTGCAGGCAAGTGGGCAGTGGAACCAGCTTGTTGGCTGCTAAATACACTGGACCAGTCACATTTCTTGGAACTGGACAAGTGATGAGCTTTGGTGGAAGTCCAGCCGCGGCGAGTCCCTAGGAGTGCTAGGATGACTTCGGGACCTCGGGCTTCACCACAACCCTAGGCCGCGGGCCACGTGGGGCGGGGCGGCAGCTGGATGAGCGAGAGCGCGGTTTCGCGCCTCAGGCCTGTCGGCGTTGTGAAGTGGCGGCGGTGGGCGGAGGCTGTGAGCTCTGAGCAGACGGTTTCGCACAGCCTGCGGCAGAACTGGAGCGCTTCGGTAGGAAGTGCTTCATGGCCTGAGATGCTTTCTGTACCTCAGCGAATCTTTCCTCAGAGTCGCCATGGGCATAGGCTCGCAATGAGGGCAGCCGCCCTCAGCGAGCGCGAGAGCTGCATGTTCCTCACCCAGGCAGGAAACGCAGATAACATGGCGGTCCCTGTCGCTGAGTGTGGCTCTGCACGAGCAGCAGGAAGGCATCTTGAAAAAGACGCAAGCTCTTTTAGAGAGTGTGTGTCGCAGCGGCGAACACACACACACACACAACAGAGAATCAAAGGATATATGCGCCGGAAAGCGCAGCAGTAAGGCGATGAAGGCGGTGCGGCCAGCGACTTCACGACTCGTCCCGCTGAGAGGCTTGATCAGACGGCACGGCTTCTCTCTGGATCCAGCGATGTGAATGCTTCGCTGAAGGATGAAAAAATCAGATATGTGTCGCCTGCGAGCTGTATTTATAGGCCTAAGCCACGCCTCTTTCGGCGGGACGTGACGCAGAGGGCGCGAAGCGTGCCCATTGGGTCTGACGTCACGCTAGGCCTCGCTCGATAGGCTCACGCATTTGCCAGCAGACCAGCCAATAGTTGCGCGAGCCGTCTTGCCTATGTCTGTATGCTGCCGCAACGCGCTTTAAATTATTGCAAAATTAAGGATAATTTTTGGCTTATATATATCTCGTGGAAAAAGGATTTTCCCCTAGCGTAAGATACTCTTACGCAGTACGAGAGACCTCTCGTAAGAGAACTTTTTCTTACAATTAATTTTCACACTTTAATCATATAGTGAACAGTGGTGTTGTAAATACCTAAAGAGTTACATATCCCAAGTAAGAAAACATATAAGTGGCTACATGTGGTGTGATAGAACTTCAAGGCCCTAGGCATAGTTGTCTATAAAAATCTCATATAGCAATCATGTGAAAAGCAACATGAAAGCAAATAAGAAGAACCCGTCAAAGTCTAGAACTCTTGATTAGTTTGATTCCATAATAACCCAATGGATGAATTGCAAAAAGCAAGTGCATATTTACTATCTGGATGGCAGGCTACACGAATAAACAAGGTATGTAAAGGGGCAAAATGGATCGCTGGGTCCTACCACCTTGGTAAAAACTTGCTGGGACCCGAGGGGTATATATTCCTCCAGCAAAGGCTTCAGCAGATACCATTGGGGAACAGGCTTTGACCCCATACGTGATATCTTTTCCCTTCAAGGTTTAGTCATAGAACATCACTGGAACAGAACAATACATCCACACAGAGCAAACTTGAACTAATATAAACTTTTTCTTACAATTAATTTTCACACTTTATTTATATAGTGAACAGTGGTGTTGTAAATACCTAAAGAGTTACATATGCCAAGTAAGGAAACATATAAGTGGCTACATGTGGTGTGATAGAACTTGAAGGCCCTAGGCATAGTTGTCTATAAAAATCTCATACAGCAAACATGTGAAAAGCAACATGAAAGCAAATAAGAAGAACCCGTCAAAGTCTAGAACTCTTGATTAGTTTGATTCCATAATAACCCAATGGATGAATTGCAAAGCAAGTGCATATTTATTATCTGGAGGGCAGACTACACGAATAAACAAGGTATCCAAAGGTGAAAAATGGATCGCTGGGTCCTACCACCTTGGTGAAAACTTGCTGAGACCCGAGGGGTATATATGCCTCCAGCAAAGGCTTCAGCAGATACCATTGGGGAACAGGCTTTGACCCCATAGGTGATATCTTTTCCCTTCAAGGTTTAGTCATAGAACATCACTGGAACAGAACAATACATCCACACAGAGCAAACTTGAACTAATATAAACTTTTTCTTACAATTAATTTTCACACTTTAATCGTTGTAAATACCTAAAGAGTTACATATGCCAAGTAAGAAAACATATAAGTGGCTACATGTGGTGTGATAGAACTTCAAGGCCCTAGGCATAGTTGTCTATAAAAATCTCATACAGCAATCATGTGAAAAGCAACATGAAAGCAAATAAGAAGAACCCGTCAAAGTCTAGAACTCTTGATTAGTTTGATTCCATAATAACCCAATGGATGAATTGCAAAGCTAGTGCATATTTATTATCTGGAGGGCAGGCTACACGAATGAACAAGGTATGCAAAGGGGCAAAATGGATCGCTGGGTCCTACCACCTTGGTGAAAACTTGCTGGGACCCGAGGGGTATATATGCCTCCAGCAAAGGCTTCAGCAGATACCATTGGGGAACAGGCTTTGACCCCATAGGTGATATCTTTTCCCTTCAAGGTTTAGTCATAGAACATCACTGGAACAGAACAATACATCCACACAGAGAAAACTTGAACTAATATAAACTTTTTCTTGCAATTAATTTTCACACTTTAATCGTTGTAAATACCTAAAGAGTTACATATGCCGAGTAAGGAAACATATAAGTGGCTACATGTGGTGTGATAGAACTTCAAGGCCCTAGGCATAGTTGTCTATAAAAATCTCATACAGCAATCATGTGAAAAGCAACATGAAAGCAAATAAGAAGAACCCGTCAAAGTCAAGAACTCTTGATTAGTTTGATTCCATAATAACCCAATGGATGAATTGCAAAAAGCAAGTGCATATTTACTATCTGGATGGCAGACTACACGAATAAACAAGGTATGCAAAGTGGTGCAATGGATCGCTGGGTCCTACCACCTTGGTAAAAACTTGCTGGGACCCGAGGGGTATATATGCCTCCAGCAAAGGCTTCAGCAGATACCATTGGGGAACAGGCTTTGACCCCATACGTGATATCTTTTCCCTTCAAGGTTTAGTCATAGAACATCACTGGAACAGAACAATACATCCACACAGAGCAAACTTGAACTAATATAAACTTTTTCTTACAATTAATTTTCACACTTTAATCATATATTGAACAGTGGTGTTGTAAATACCTAAAGAGTTACATATACCAAGTAAGAAAACATATAAGTGGCTACATGTGGTGTGATAGAACTTCAAGGCCCTAGGCATAGTTGTCTATAAAATTCTCATACAGCAATCATGTGAAAAGCAACATGAAAGCATATAAGAAGAACCCGTCAAAGTCTAGAACTCTTGATTAGTTTGATTCCATAATAACCCAATGGATGAATTGCAAAAAGCAAGTGCATATTTACTATCTGGATGGCAGACTACACGAATAAACAAGGTATGCAAAGTAGTGTAATAGAAAGCTGGGTCCTACCACCTTGCTGAAAACTTGCTGGGACCCGAGGGGTATATATTAGGGGTGCACGATATATCGAATCAATATCGTTATCGCGATATCACGTTGCTCGATATCATATCGAAAGTCTCGCGATATTTATGCGATATTTTGTTTATGATGCGTCCCGTCCGACATGCACCGTTGCATTTCCCCCGACTGATTTCCTGGTTCTACTTATCTACTTTTCCTGGTTCTATCAAGGAGAAGGTTAACTTTTCATGCTACAGATTTCCAACAGTGGTCAGAAAGAACAGGGGAGACACTTTGTTTCACTTCTCCCTTGCTCTACCACACAGTCCCCACAACACACACACTTGCCAGCTTGACGCACACACCAGCGCGCAAGTATAAACATCAGGCCACCTGGCCACTTCATGCGTTATCACAGATCGGATAGCTATCTAATTTATCAAAACGATTCCTTTTACACCTGTTCACATAAATGTGTTTTTTGCAAAACGGATATAAATTCGATCTTCAATTCCCGCGCTATATGCAGATTTAATGGAGTTCACGTCACCGAACACAGTTATGAGCTGCATTATATAGCCTATATCATCAGCTAAAGTGTCAAAATCAAATACAATACCGCACTAATAGAGAACGGCAACAGCCCTGGTAAGATAATTTTACTTCTTTACTTTTAATGAAGATTCTTTACTTTTAATGTGTGTAAAGCGTCTGCAACTTACTTTCACTTTGATTTGCGATAGTTTGCGCGTTGGCTTGACCGGTAGATGCTCAGCTGCTCATGCGGTGATGCGTGTTGCAGACGTAGCGCCGTCATATCTGGACATAACATGACATGTAGCCTATAGCACGTTCTCACTCGTTTATTTTTTTGTGTTTTTGGGAGGAGTACATTTTACATATGTGGTTTCAACAACCAGATGCATTTACACTTCGTCCAGTTTCGTCTGGAATGCGGCCCAGATCTCCTCCTGAAGCGGTTTCAGCGATCAGATTCAAATCCGTCTCGAATGCGTTTTCCCATAACTTTTGAAGTTTTACATATGTTTAAAAATATCGAAATTAATATCGATATCGCAATATTCATTATCGATATCGCAATATCACTTTTTGTCAATATCGTGCACCCCTAGTATATATACCTCCAGCAAAGGCTTCAACAGATACTATTGGGGAACAGGCTTTGACCCCATAGGTGATATCTTTTCCCTTCAAGGTTTAGTCATAGAACATCACTGGAAAAGAACAATACATCCACACAGAGCAAACTTGAACTAATATAAACTTTTTCTTACAATTAATTTTCACACTTTAATCATATAGTGAACAGTGGTGTTGTAAATACCTAAAGAGTTACATATGCCAAGTAAGAAAACATATAAGTGGCTACATGTGGTGTGATAGAACTTCAAGGCCCTAGGCATAGTTGTCTATAAAAATCTCATACAGCAATCATGTGAAAAGCAACATGAAAGCAAATAAAAAGAACCCGTCAAAGTCTAGAACTCTTGATTAGTTTGATTCCATAATAACCCAATGGATGAATTGCAAAAAGCAAGTGCATATTTACTATCTGGAGGGCAGGCTACACGAATAAACAAGGTATGCAAAGGGGCAAAATGGATCGCTGGGTCCTACCACCTTGGTGAAAACTTGCTGGGACCCGAGGGGTATATATGCCTCCAGCAAAAGCTTCAGCAGATACCATTGGGGAACAGGCTTTGACCCCATAGGTGATATCTTTTCCCTTCAAGGTTTAGTCATAGAACATCACTGGAACAGAACAATACATCCACACAGAGCAAACTTGAACTAATATAAACTTTTTCTTACAATTAATTTTCACACTTTAATCATATAGTGAACAGTGGTGTTGTAAATACCTAAAGAGTTACATATGCCAAGTAAGAAAACATATAAGTGGCTACATGTGGTGTGATAGAACTTCAAGGCCCTAGGCATAGTTGTCTATAAAATTCTCATACAGCAATCATGTGAAAAGCAACATGAAAGCAAATAAAAAGAACCCGTCAAAGTCTAGAACTCTTAATTAGTTTGATTGCATAATAACCCAATGGATGAATTGCAACAAGCAAGTGCATATTTACTATCTGGATGGCAGGCTACACTAATAAACAAGGTATGCAAAGTGATGCAATGGATCGCTGGGTCCTACCACCTTGGTGAAAACTTGCTGGGACCCGAGGGGTATATATGCCTCCAGTAAAGGCTTCAGCAGATACCATTGGGGAACAGGCTTTGACCCCATAGGTATATCTTTTCCCTTCAAGGTTTAGCCATAGAACATCACTGGAACAGAACAATACATCCACACAGAGCAAACTTGAACTAATATAAACTTTTTCTTACAATTAATTTTCACACTTTCACAATCATATTTCAATCATACTCTAGATCTAATATTATCACACGGAATAGATGTGGATGCCGTTGAAATTCTGCAGCAGAGCGATGACATCTCAGATCATTATCTAGTCTCCTGTAATTTGCATTTAGCCAAGGCTGCAAAGCCGACTCCGTGTTTCAAATATGTGAGACCTATCACTTCTGCTACTAAAGATTGCTTTATTAATAATCTTCCTAATCAGTTTCATCATCTCAGCATCTCAGATAGCTTAGAAGAACTAGATATTACTACAGAAACGTTTAACTCTCTCTTTTCCAGCACTTTAGACACAGTTGCTCCGTTGCGCTTAAAGAAGATTAAAGAAAATAGTCCAACGCCGTGGTACAACGAGCACACTCGGGCCCTTAAGAGAGCAGCCAGAAAAATGGAGCGCAACTGGAAGAAAACAAAACTAGAGGTATTTCGCATTTCATGGAAAGAGAGCTCAATTACTTACAGAGAGGCTTTAAAAGCTGCTAGATCTGCTTATTTTTCAACCCTATTAGAAGAAAATAAACATAATCCTAGGTATTTATTTGAAACGGTGGCTAAACTAACAAAAAATAAAGCTTCAAGCACCGAAGTTTCCAAGCAACACAGCAGTAATGACTTTATGAACTTCTTCACTTATAAGATTGATAATATCAGGGACAAAATTATAACTATGCAACCGTCTACTACAGTATCGCATCAGGCAGTGCATTGTAGTCTCCCTGAGGAAATATTTGATTCATTCGTTGCTATAGGAGAGGAAGAATTTACTAAACTCATTAAATCATCTAAATCTACAACATGTATGTTAGACCCTATATCGACTAAGCTACTGAAAGAAATACTTCCAGAGGTCATAGATCCTCTTCTTAATATCATTAATTCGTCTTTGTCTCTAGGATACGTACCAAAAAACTTTAAGCTGGCTTTGATTAAACCGCTTGTTAAAAAAACGCAACTTGATCCTTCAGAATTAGTCAATTACAGGCCGATCTCTAATCTACCTTTTCTGTCAAAGATATTAGAAAAGGCAGTATCCTCACAACTGTGTTCCTTTCTTGAAAGAAATGATATCTGCGAGGATTTCCAGTCCGGATTTAGACCGTACCATAGTACCGAAACAGCTCTCGTTAGAGTCACAAATGATTTGCTCTTATCATCCGATCGTGGTTGTATCTCTCTATTAGTGTTACTCGATCTTAGTGCTGCATTTGACACCATCGACTACAACGTTCTTTTAAATAGATTAGAACATTATGTTGGCATTACGGGAAATGCACTAGCATGGTTTAAATCATACTTATCTGACCGTTATCAGTTTGTAGCTGTAAATGATGAGATGTCTCATCGATCACAAGTTCAGTATGGCGTACCACAAGGCTCAGTACTAGGACCGCTGCTGTTCACTCTGTACATGCTACCATTAGGAGATATCATTAGGAAACATGGCATTAGCTTTCACTGTTATGCCGATGATACTCAGCTCTATATTTCTTCAAAACCTAACGAAACTTATCAATTCACAAAATTAACGGCATGCATAGCGGATATAAAAAATTGGATGACTTGTAATTTCCTACTTCTAAATTCCGAAAAAACAGAGTTTCTAATTATTGGACAAAAAACTTCCTCACGTAATAACCTAGAATACTGTCTAACACTTGATGGCTGCTCTGTTAAGTCTTCGTCGTCGGTTAGGAACCTGGGTGTGCTCTTTGATACCAATCTTTCATTTGAAAGTCACGTGTCTAGTATCTGTAAAACTGCATTTTTCCATCTTAAAAATATATCTAAATTACGTCATATGCTCTCATTGACAAATGCGGAACAATTAGTTCATGCGTTCATGACCTCAAGGTTAGATTATTGTAATTCTCTACTGGGTGGTTGCCCTGCACGCTTAATAAACAAACTACAGCTGGTTCAAAACGCAGCAGCTCGAGTTCTTACCAGAACCAGGAAGTATGACCATATTAGCCCAGTTCTGTCAAAACTGCATTGGCTCCCTATTAAACATCGCATAAATTTTAAAATATTGCTGATTACTTACAAAGCACTGAATGGTTTAGCTCCGCAGTACTTGAGCGAGCTCTTAACGCATTATAGTCCGTCACGTCTATTACGATCTCAAAATTCCGGCCAGTTGATTATACCTAGAATATCAAAATCGACTGCTGGCGGTAGATCCTTTTCCTATTTAGCACCAAAACTCTGGAACAGTCTTCCTACCATTGTCCGGGAAGCAGACACACTCTGTCAGTTCAAAGCCAGATTAAAGACACATCTCTTTGACCTAGCTTTCACATAATACATTATAGACTTCTATAATTTAATGTTATGCTGCATAGATTAGGTCAGCCGGAACCGGGAACACTTCCCAAAAATCCTGATGTACTCGTTACATCATGAGAAGAATGGCATCTACGCTAATTTTAGTGTCTGTGTTTATCCCAAGGTTTTTCCTGCAGCCTGCCGGATCCAGGCCGTATCCAGATCTGACGAAGGACCTTCACCTGGACCGATGACAACGCAGTGCTGAAGTGCCAACTAGTCTCTCCCTATGGAGGATCCCACTACCACTCTACAGATAAGGCGTTGTCGGGAAAATTCGTATCGCGGTCCTACCCCAAAGCAACAAATAAAATAAAATTCCTTATCAAAATTTATAAGGAAAGACAAGTATTTTGTTTAGGCTTGGCTTGTAGGGAATTCCAAACCTGCGTATATTCTAACGCACATAACTATAGAACCCATTCTAAATGCGCATGTGAACGCCATCAGTGTTTCTCACAGGTTCGCGTTTAAAGTCTGTGTAGAGAGAATGGTGTCGTCTTAGCGGCCCCTAATTTAATAACAAATGATAATTGCGACGGAACCAAATCAATTACAACTAACTTTAGATGGAAATAACTTAACTCTGCTGTAAAGCCGAAACAATCTCTGTTACCTTAAATTATACGCTTATCTCTGTAAAGCTGCTTTGAGACAATCTACATTGTTAAAAGCGCTATGTAAATGAAGATGACTTGACTTGACTTGACTTTAATTATATAGTGAACAGTGGTGTTGTAAATCGTACTTGGTTACTTACGTAACCTCGGTTCCCTTAGAGATAAGGGAACGAGTACTGCGTTGCAAACGCTGTGGGAAAACTCCTTTTCTCGAGAATATTGAAGCCTTTATTTTAAAACGCATTGCTGCAGCACATGCGAGAGCTAGAAGCTCGCGTGAGCGTGCTGATTGGCTTGTGCAAAGCAACTGCACGAACCAATGGCGGATCAGCAGAGGAGCGCGGACCAATCAGGGCGCTTGGCACTCTGCCAGAGTCAAACGCGCGAAACCGCACGTGACAGAAGAGTATAAATATACAGAGAATCCGCCATTTGACAGGTTTAAATCGACTGAAGCGAAAAGACACCTGCCATAAGAGACAATAGCACGGCAAGGCAACGCAGTACTCGTTCCCTTATCTCTAAGGGAACCGAGGTTACGTAAGTAACCAAGTACTTTCCCTTACGAGAACGTTCTCTCATACTGCGTTGCAAACGCTGTGGGAACACTATTTAAAACGCCATGCTTGTCGTCTTTGGCCAATCTGACTCACCGAGAGCTCCAGGAAGTACAGAATAGCCTAGGATAAAGAGACCGAATCTTCGGGCCCTTAGATATCCAAACAGATAAAGCTGGGCCAAGGGCCAGTCTTAAGAGTCCCACAACTCAAGATGACAACCAGTGTCTGAGTCAAAAACTAGTCTGGGTCCACAGAGCCAGCGTTAGATAGAGACAACTCATGCCTGCAAGGCAGGTACCATAAGTTATAGAGGTTTAAAGATGCGGACGGAACGGACCAGCCGGCCGCCGCATAAATATCCTACATAGATATTTCCGTAACTAGTCTGGGTCCATAGAGCCAGGGCCTAGATAGAGAGAATTCGTACCTGCAGAGCAGGGACTTTTGGGTTGTAATGTTTCACAGATGTGGACGAAACGGACTAGCCGGTCATCGCACGAATGTGCCAGAAGGAATGTCAAAACTAGCCTGGGTCCGCAGAGCCAGAGCTTAGATAGAGAGAACTCGTGCCTGCAGAGCAGGGACTTCTAGGTTGTAAAATCTCACAAATGTGGACGGGACGGACCATCCGGCCGCCGCACAAATGTCCTCGATAGGAACACCACTCGACCAGGCCCACGAGGAGGCGACGCCTCTCGTGGAGTGAGCTCTAACACCTATGGGACATGTAAGGCCCAGTGAGATGTAGGCCAGAGCAATGGCATCCACTATCCATCTAGACAGCGTGAGCTTCGTGACGGGAAGACCTTTGGTTCGGCCCCCGAAACAAACAAAAAGCTGTTCAGACTGTCTGAAAGAGGCTGAACGCTCTAAATAAATTCTCAAAGCTCTGACAGGGCAGAGTGTGAGAGCATCACTGAACTCTTCTGAAGCGGGAAGAGCTGACAGAGAAATAACCTGGGCTCTGAACGGAGTTGAGAGCACCTTAGGAATATATCCATGTCTTGGCCTAAGGATGACCTTAGAGTCATTGGGGCCGAATTCCAGACAGGAAGCGCTAGTAGAGAGCGCCTGTAAGTCACTTACTCTCTTGACTGACGCCAGTGCCAAAAGCAGGGCGGTTTTCAGGGAGAGAGGTTTTAGGTCGGCTGACTGAAGTGGTTCAAAGGGAGGTCCCTTAAGAGCCCGCAGAACCAAAGAAAGGTCCCAGGCTGGGACAGATGGCGGCCGAGGCGGGTTAAGCCTTCTGGCGCCCTTAAGGAAGCGAACTATAAGGTCGCATTTTCCTAAGGAGGCTCCGGCTTCCAATACATGCTGTGCAGCAATGGCTGCTACATATACCTTGAGAGTGGAGGGGGAACGACCCGCATCCAGCATCTCTTGGAGAAAGGATAGCACTCTTGGTACTTCACAAGTGTGTGGGTCGAGGTTTCGAGCTAAACACCAGCTGGAAAACACTGACCATTTATGGTGGTAGAGGCGTCTGGTAGACGGAGCTCTAGCCTCCTTGATCGTATTCAGGACGCCCTCTGGGAGGTTCTGGGGTACCCGTTGAGTGGCCAAGTGTGTAGGGCCCACAAATCGGGACGGGGATGCCAGATGGTCCTGTTGGCCTGTTGGCCTGAGCCAGGAGGTCGCGCCTCACTGGGATTGGCGAAGGGTCTGTCACAGACAGCCGTATCAGCTCCGGGAACCAAGATTGGGTTCGCCAGAGGGGAGCTATCAGGAGCACTGCGCATTTCGTGTCTCTGATCCGTTCGATGACCTGAGGGAGCATCGAGACCGGAGGAAAAGCATAGAGGGGGAGGTTGGGCCAGTCGTGGGCCAACGCATCCTTGTTCTTTGAAAAGAAGATTGGGCAGTGACGATTGTCTTCTGAGGCGAAGAGATCTACTTCTGCCTTCCCAAAGACCTCCCAAAGTAGGAGAACCACCTGAGGGTGGAGAGACCATTCCTCTGGGGGAACCTTCCCCCGAGAGAGCATGTCTGCTCCCCTGTCTCACGTGCCCGGCACGTGAGCTGCCCTGAGCGAGCGCAGATTGGTGTGAGCCCATAACAGTAGCTGGGTGGCTATGGCAAGCAGGATGCGGGACCTGAGGCCGCCCTGGCGATTTATGTAAGATACCACTGACATGTTGTCCGTTCGGACCAATACGTGGTGTCCAGCCAGGTATGGGAGGAAGGTTTTCAGGGCCAGAAAAACTGCCCTCATTTCGAGGCAGTTGATGTGTAGGCGTCTCTCTGAGCTCGACCAGAGGCCGGAGGCAGGCCTGCCCTCGTACAGGGCTCCCCAACCTGAGTTGGAAGCGTCTGTTGAAATCACCCTCCTCTTGGAGACCACCCCCATACTCACGCCCTGCTGAAACCAGCTGGCGTTCGTCCAAGGGGCCAGGGCTTGAACACAGCGCTGATCCACCTTGATAATCAATCGGCCTGAGTGCCAGGCGTGGGGTGGCACCTGAGGTGCTAGCCATAGCTGAAGAGGACGCATGCGCAGTAGGCCTAGTTGGAGTACTGATGATGCTGAGGCCATAAGGCCAAGGATCCTCTGAAACGTTCTGAGGGGTGCATGAGAGCCCTCTGTGAACGATGCGGCGAGCCGCTGAATCGATAGAGCACGGGCCGGGGAGGGCCACGCTCTCATAAGAACGGAGTCGAATACCGTCCCCAGGAACATGATACGGTGGCTGGGTGACAGAATACTCTTTGAAAAATTCACCTTGAGCCCTAGACATTCTAGATGGATGGCTGAGGAGCCAGGCTTTGTGAGTATGTGACTCCGCCTCTGACTGAGTCAGAATGAGCCAGTCGTCGAGGTAGTTTAGAATGCACATTCCCCGCTGTCTCAGGGGGGAGAGAGCTGCATCCATGCACTTTGTGAATGTACGAGGTGCCAGTGCCAGTCCAAACGGTAGAACCGTGTACTGGTATGTCTGCCCCTCGAAGGCGAATCTCAAGAATGGCCTGTGGTGGGGATTCACTTGAATGTGAAAGTAAGCGTCTTTCAGATCTACTGAGAAAAACCAGTCGCCTGGGCGAATTTGCGCCAGTATATGTCTGGTCGTGAGCATCCTAACGGCCGTGACATGAGAGCCTTGTTCAGATGTCTGAGATCTAAAATGGGCCTCAGGCCGCCGTCTTTCTTCGGAACGAGAAAGTAACGGCTGTAAAAGCCTGACTCGCTTAGAGAAGTAGGAACCTTCTCGATAGCCCCTTTTGCTAGCAGACTTAACACTTCGGTGCGGAGGACATGACACAGTGTGCTGCTGACCGAGGTTTGAACCACAGCGCGAAAGCGCGGGGGTCTGCGTGCAAACTGAAGCGAGTAGCCGCGCTTTATGATGTTTATCACCCATTCTGAAACTCCTGGGATAGCCTGCCAGGCTAGAGCCCGAAGAGCCAGAGGCCTCATCATATCTGGAACGCCCAGAGATGGGGGCTCGGACTGATATGAGGTCAGGGGAGAAATTTTGCTCGTTTTGTGCTCTGTGTGGGTCGCTGTTAAAACAGCGTTTGGGTGCAGGGGTGCGTAACATGTGACGGGCCCATTTTCTGCATACACAACTGCTCCAGCCGCCTGAACTGAAGAGGGAGCTGTGAGTAGCACTCGAGCGATCTTCGGGGCTGGTCCGGCCGCGGCGGGACATAGACCCCTTTTCCTGCCGGTTAGGATGGCTTCTTGGGCTCATGGTCGAGCGTGAGCTTCGGTCGAGGGCCCTGGCGCTTGGGAAACGGGAATCGTTTTGCGGACTTCAGGCGTCGGGTGGTTTCAGCCGCTGGGAGGGGCTGGGGAACCTGAGACGCGGGCTTTTCCGGTCGCGGCGTGCTCTTGGGGCGCCGTTGGACCGAGCTAGAGCGCTTAGGCAGGAAGTGCCTCATAGCAGTTGAAGCTTTCTGAGCCTCCGTGAAGCGATCAGCGAAGCCATTGACAGAAGGGCCGAAGAGACCGGATGGAGAGACTGGGGAGTCGAGGAAGGCGGTTTTGTCAGCGTCCCTGATCTCCGTTAAATTAAGCCACAGGCGCGGCCCAGTGCTTGAGCAGTGGTCTTCGTGGCCCTCAGCGCCAAATCTGTAGCACTCCTGAGGTCTTTGAAGGTGTCTGGGTCCGGGCCAGACTCGTCCATAGTGCGGAGGAGCTTAGCTTGAAACACCTGCAGGGTCGCCATAGCGTGGAGTGCAGAGGCGGCTTGACCGGCGGCAGCATAAGCGCGGCTGGCGAGAGCCGAAGTAGTCCTGCACGGCTTAGAGGGGTGCACGGTTTTAGCCCTCCAACTCCCAGCAGTGGGAGGGTATAAGTGTGCAGTGACTGCTTCCTCTAATGGAGGGAGAGAAACATACCCCTTCTCTTCAGCGCCGTCGACAGTGGAGAGCGTTGAAGAGGCTGAAGAGCGCGTTCACGCTGAAAAGGGCGCGCGCCAGCTCTTCGTGAGCTCATCATGGACCTCGGGCATAAAGGGGGCGGCACGCTGACGAGGGGCCTGTTGGCGCCCCCGGAGGGACCATTCGTCGAGGCGGCTTTTGGTAGGCTCAGCTGGGGAAAGCCAGTCGAGTCCCAGTTCTCCGACAGCGCGAGACATGACACGAAAGAGTTCGGCGTCAATGCTCGCTCGAGTGTCAGTGGGATCCAGCTGAGTGAGAGGGGCGGGGTCTGCGGAGCCTGACCATTCCTCACTTTCAGATGCCACCATAGAAACAGCGTCGTCCAGTTCTTCTGCTGATAAACCGAAAGAGACGAGACCTGCCGCTTCAGAAGAGGGGCGTTGGTCGCTCTGGGAGAACAGGACTGGAGATGAAGGCGCGGGCAAAGCGTGTGGGGAGAGACCCGGCGTGCATTCGTCGCGATGAGCGCGTTCAGGAGGCCTCTGGTCGCGCCGCTTCTTCCTACGGGGCTCACGGGGCGCCGAAGATGGAAGGTGGGCGGGAACACTCAGTGAGGCGGCGGAAGATCTGGCACGGAGCGTGGCAACAGGCATTCCGTCGCAGTGAAGGCAGCCGCCTTTAGTGAGCACTGCCTCGGCGTGCTCAGGACCGAGGCAGGCAACACACCGAGAGTGTGTGTCAGAGGCGTGCAGGGAGACCCCGTATGAATCACACACGGTGAGCGGCATTTGCGACAACGCCGCGCGCTGTGAAAACAGCGATTTGCTCTCTTAGAATGCTCTTTTTGAGTTAGAAAAAGGATACTCGTCGGATGCCACAGGGAAACGCTCAGCTGGCAGACGCCGAGATGCGAAGCAGTTCCGCTGGAAGGCTGTTCGACGACGAGCGGCTTCACTCTGGAGAGAATCAGCGACGAGGTGAGTCGAAAGCTGAAGGAGATAAAATCTGTCAAATGGCGGATTCTCTGTATATGTATACTCTTCTGTCACGTGCGGTTTCGCGCGCTTGACTCTGGCAGAGTGCCAAGCGCCCTGATTGGTCCGCGCTCCTCTGCTGATCCGCCATTGGTTCGTGCAGTTGCTTTGCACAAGCCAATCAGCACGCTCACGCGAGCTTCTAGCTCTCACATGTGCTGCAGCAATGCGTTTTAAAATAAAGGCTTCAATATTCTCGAGAAAAGGAGTTTTCCCACAGCGTTTGCAACGCAGTACGAGAGAACGTTCTCGTAAGGGAAACCTAAAGAGTTACATATACCAAGTAAGAAAACATATAAGTGGCTACATGTGGTGTTATAGAACTTCAAGGCCCTAGGCATAGTTGTCTATAAAAATCTCATACAGCAATCATGTGAAAAGCAACATGAAAGCAAATAAGAAGAACCCGTCAAAGTCTAGAACTCTTGATTAGTTTGATTCCATGATAACCCAATGGATGAATAATTGCAAAGCAAGTGCATATTTACTATCTGGATGGCAGGCTACACTAATAAACAAGGTATGCAAAGTGGTGCAATGGATCGCTGGGTCCTACCACCTTGGTGAAAACTTGCTGGGACCCGAGGGGTATATATGCCTCCAGCAAAGGCTTCAGCAAATACTATTGGGGAACAGGCTTTGACCCCATAGGTGATATCTTTTCCCTTCAAGGTTTAGTCACAGAACATCACTGGAACAGAACAATACATCAACACAGAGCAAACTTGAACTAATATAAACTTTTTCTTACAATTAATTTTCACACTTTATTTATATAGTGAACAGTGGTGTTGTAAATACCTAAAGAGTTACATATACCAAGTAAGAAAACATATAAGTGGCTACATGTGGTGTGATAGAACTTCAAGGCCCTAGGCATAGTTGTCTATAAAAATCTCATACAGCAATCATGTGAAAAGCAACATGAAAGCAAATAAGAAGAACCCATCAAAGTCTAGAACTCTTGATTAGTTTGATTCCATAATAACCCAATGGATGAATTGCAAAGCAAGTGCATATTTATTATCTGGAGGGCAGGCTACACGAATAAACAAGGTATGCAAAGGGGCGAAATGGATCGCTGGGTCCTACCACCTTGGTGAAAACTTGCTGGGACCCGAGGGGTATATATGCCTCCAGCAAAGACTTCAGCAGATATCATTAGGGAACAGGCTTTGACCCCATAGGTGATGTATTTTCCCTTCAAGGTTTAGTCATAGAACATCACTGGAACAGAACAATACATCCACACAGAGCAAACTTGAACTAATATAAACCTTTTCTTGCAATTAATTTTCACACTTTAATTATATAGTGAACAGTGGTGTTGTAAATACCTAAAGAGTTACATATGCCAAGTAAGAAAACACACTGTTAGACCTTACCGGGTTTTTTTAATCTACAGTATGTTACTGTAAAAATGCACTAAAACTCGAGTTAACTAATTTCACTTGCAGAAGCCGACTGTCTTAAATTAACCAACTGTCATTTAAAAGTATTAACTAAATTTTATAATGCATTAATAAAGTGAGCAAAGTATTACTGTGAACTTATTTCTTTTGAAACCACAAAAAAAAAATGTGGTAAATAATGAGATTTCCACTGGATCAGCAACTACACAGTCACTGTCTGTTAAATAAATGTTTGTAGATCTTCTCCTGGACTGAAGCACAGGCTCTACTCTTCTGCACAATGGTGACCCAAAAAACAAGATTTTACAGTAAACTACTGGCAACAGTGTTGCCAGTATAAACCTGTTTTATAACTTACAGTTTATTACTGTTAAAATACATTTTGTGGGTGTGTCTTTTTATCTTACACTGTTAACCCTTTCAACCCCACAGGAAAATCCACACTACAAAGAGTAAAAGTAACACTGACGCAGTGTTGCAGTGAGATAATTAAGGGAATATGTAAGTGAATGTTGAGCATTAGTGATGAACACCTGCTGTTAGAACAGACAATAGAGAAACACAAGAACTACAACTGACTTATAGCCATTACACATTATTACACTTATTATTAACCAGTATGACTTTATTTCTGTCATACATCTACAGAAGTTGTTGAGATGTTTAATGGAAAATGTTTGGTTTGAAGTTACCATTATAGAGATCAGTGTTTGCTTTAGTTGGGATGCTGATGCTAAAACATTAGTGTTTCTTTTGCTGCTTGAGCTGTGTTTTTGCAAGTCACACTTGTGCACACACACAGTTTGTGAATGAATGCGGTTATGTTGATTATGGTGATAAAGTCATCATATTGCCTGTTCATTCACAAAGGAACTAATTCCAACTCATTCAGTTTTATCTTCAATCAAAAGTGTTACATTACCACTGTGAAACCACAGCAATAAATTACAATACTTATTTAACACATCATGCATAAACCAAAAATTAACAAAGCTATGCTGTCATTTAGAAACACAGAGATATCACAATTTAGCACATGAATCTCAACAATGGTGGCAATATTTTTTTATTATTCATGCAGCAGTGAATGCTGGGAGTTTTATACTATTCTGGAACCCAGCATGCATTGCGACATGAAACTTTTGATTGTCACCATTGTTGAGATTCATATACTGATTGTTGATGTCTGTGTGTGTCTGAGACAACCAGGAGTTAAATATGTTTTAATGCACTATATGATTACAGAAATGTTGATTTCATGTTGTAGATTCACAATTAAATATAGTAAATATGAAATACCCATAAATTCAAAGAATATACACAGGAAAGGTCTGAATATCAGACAAGTCCAGGATGATTGTTAAACAATCACAAAAGCCAAAAAAATAACTATTCATCTTCCTCTTGACTTTTTCTTGTCATAGCAATTGTGCTTTATAAACTCACTGATACAGCAGCCAGAGGGAGATGAATGGTAAGCAGTCAAGAGACAAGAGACCAACTAAAGCAAATACTAATCTCCATCATGGTGACAACAAACTTTGTTATTAACTAAATCTCTGTTAATTCTCAACAAGAACTTTTGTACATGTATGAAAGAAATAATGTTAAACTGGTTTGTAAACTGGTTTCACACTCAGTGTTGCTGGAAGTCAGTTGTAGTTTCTGTGTTTTTCTTTTTTCTGTTCTTGTCCTTCTTTTCATTCAAGTGGACTATATTAGTGAACTAATGTAGGCAATAGTGATTGAGGGTATAGGGTGTGATTGTGAAAACAGCCTCTGAGTGTCGATTTTGAGCTGTTAATTCACAGTATATTCCTGTAGGCTATTTTTATTTTCTACGGTATATTACTGTTTTAATGGAAAATGGTATAATATTGTCAGAATTTGGCCTTTTTTTACAGCAAGGGTTAACAGTGCAGTAAATGATGAGATGTCTCATCGATCACAAGTTCAGTATGGCGTACCACAAGGCTCAGTACTAGGACCGCTGCTGTTCACTCTGTACATGCTACCATTAGGAGATATCATTAGGAAACATGGCATTAGCTTCCACTGTTATGCCAATGATACTCAGCTCTATATTTCTTCAAAACCTAACGAAATTTATCAATTCACAAAATTAACGGAATGCATAGCGGATATAAAAAATTGGATGACTTGTAATTTCCTACTTCTAAATTCTGAAAAAACAGAGTTTCTAATTATTGGACAAAAAACTTCCTCACGTAATAACCTAGAATACTGTCTAACACTTGATGGCTGCTCTGTTAAGTCTTCGTCGTCGGTTAGGAACCTGGGTGTGCTCTTTGATACCAATCTTTCATTTGAAAGTCACGTGTCTAGTATCTGTAAAACTGATTTTTCCATCTTAAAAATATATCTAAATTTCGTCATATGCTCTCATTGACAAATGCGGAACAATAAGTTCATGCGTTCATGACCTCAAGGCTAGATTATTGTAATGCTCTACTGGGTGGTTGCCCTGCACGCTTAATAAACAAACTACAGCTGGTTCAAAACGCAGCAGCTCGAGTTCTTACCAGAACCAGGAAGTATGACCATATTAGCCCAGTTCTGTCAAAACTGCATTGGCTCCCTATTAAACATCGCATAAATTTTAAAATATTGCTGATTACTTACAAAGCACTGAATGGTTTAGCTCCGCAGTACTTGAGCGAGCTCTTAACGCATTATAGTCCGTCACGTCTATTACGATCTCAAAATTCCGGCCAGTTGATTATACCTAGAATATCAAAATCAACTGCTGGCGGTAGATCCTTTTCCTATTTAGCACCAAAACTCTGGAACAGTCTTCCTACCATTGTCCGGGAAGCAGACACACTCTGTCAGTTCAAAGCCAGATTAAAGACACATCTCTTTGACCTAGCTTTCACATAATACATTATAGACTTCTATAATTTAATGTTATGCTGCATAGATTAGGCCAGCCGGAACCGGGAACACTTCCCAAAAATCCTGATGTACTCGTTACATCATGAGAAGAATGGCATCTACGCTAATTTTAGTGTCTGTGTTTATCCCAAGGTTTTTCCTGCAGCCTGCCGGATCCAGGCCGTATCCAGATCTGACGAAGGACCTTCACCTGGACCGATGACAACGCAGTGCTGAAGTGCCAACTAGTCTCTCCCTATGGAGGATCCCACTACCACTCTACAGATAAGGCGTTGTCGGGAAAATTCGTCTCGCGGTCCTACCCCAAAGCAACAAATAAAATAAAATTCCTTATCAAAATTTATAAGGAAAGACAAGTATTTTGTTTAGGCTTGGCTTGTAGGGAATTCCAAACCAGCGTATATTCTAACGCACATAACTATAGAACCCATTCTAAATGCGCATGTGACCGCCATCAGCGTTTCTCACAGGTTCGCGTTTAAAGTCTGCGTAGAGAGAATGGTGTCGTCTTAGCGGACCCTAATTTAATAACAAATGATCATTGCGACGGAACCAAATCAATTAAAACTAACTTTAGATGGAAATAACTTAACTCTGCTGTAAAGCCGAAACAATCTCTGTTACCTTAAATTATACGCTTATCTCTGTGAAGCTGCTTTGAGACAATCTACATTGTTAAAAGCGCTATATAAATGAAGATGACTTGACTTGACTTGATTATCTGGAGGGCAGGCTAAACGAATAAACAAGGTATGCAAAGGGGCGAAATGGATCGCTGGGTCCTACCACCTTGGTGAAAACTTGCTGGGACCCGAGGGGTATATATGCCTCCAGCAAAGGCTTCAGTAGATACCATTGGGGAACAGGCTTTGACCCCAGAGGTGATATCTTTTCCCTTCAAGGTTTAGTCATAGAACATCACTGGAACAGAACAATACATCCACACAGAGCAAACTTGAACTAATATTAACTTTTTCTTACAATCAATTTTCACACTTTAATCATATAGTGAACAGTGGTGTTGTAAATACCTAAAGAGTTACATATGCCAAGTAAGAAAACATACAAGTGGCTACATGTGGTGTGATAGAACTTCAAGTCCCTAGGCATAGTTGTCTATAAAAATCTCATACAGCAATCATGTGAAAAGCAAAATGAAAGAAAATAAGAAGAACCCGTCAAAGTCTAGAACTCTTGATTAGTTTGATTCCATAAAAACCCAATGGATGAACTGCAAAAAGCAAGTGCATATTTACTACCTGGATGGCAGGCTACACAAATAAACAAGGTATGCAAAGGGGCAAAATAGATCGCTGGGTCCTACCACCTTGGTGAAAACTTGCTGGGACCCGAGGGGTATATATGCCTCCAGCAAAGGCTTCAGAAGATACCATTGGGGAACAGGCTTTGACCCCATAGGTGATATTTTTTCCCTTCAAGGTTTAGTCATAGAACATCACTGGAACAGAACAATACATCCACACAGAGCAAACTTGAACTAATATAAACTTTTTCTTGCAATTAATTTTCACACTTTAATCATTGTAAATACCTAAAGAGTTACATATGCCAAGTAAGAAAACATAAAAGTGGCTACATGTGGTGTGATAGAACTTCAAGGCCCTAGGCATAGTTGTCTATAAAAATCTCATACAGCAATCATGTGAAAAGCAACATGAAAACAAATAAGAAGAACCTGTCAAAGTCTAGAACTCTTGATTAGTTTGATTCCATAATAACCCAATGGATGAATTGCAAAAAGCAAGTGCATATTTATTATCTGGAGGGCAGGCTACACTAATAAACAAGGTATGCAAAGTGGTGCAATGGATCGCTGGGTCTTACCACCTTGGTGAAAACTTGCTGGGACCCGAGGAGTATATATGCCTCCAGCAAAGGCTTTAGCAGATACCATTGGGGAACAGGCTTCAGCAGACACCATTGGGGGACAGGCTTTGACCCCATACGTGATATCTTTTCCCTTCAAGGTCATAGAACATCACTGGAACAGAACAATACATCCACACAGAGCAAACTTGAACTAATATAAACTTTTTCTTACAATTAATTTTCACACTTTAATTATATAGTGAACAGTGGTGTTGTAAATACCTAAAGAGTTACATATACCAAGTAAGAAAACATAAAAGTGGCTACATGTTGTGTAATAGAACTTCAAGGCCCTAGGCATAGTTGTCTATAAAAATCTCATACAGCAATTATGAGAACAGCAACATGAAAACGAATAAGAAGAACCCGTCAAAGTCTAGAACTCTTGATTAATTTGATTCATAATAACCCAATGGATGAATTGCAAAGCAAGTGCATATTTATTATCTGGAGGGCAGGCTACACGAATAAACAAGGTATGCAAAGGGGCGAAATGGATCGCTGGGTCCCCAGCGGGCACCTTGATGTCAAAATGACGTCAAGAAATAGGTCAAAAATGAAAGTCATATTGACGTCAGAGTGTTGATGTCAATTTGATGTCAAGATTTTGACCGCTGCTGATGTCATTTTGCCAAACAAAAATGTGCAATGCATGACCGTTCACTTATTACCAGCTTCACTTAAACTAACCAGATTTACTGTATTTAACTTTCGGGGGTAATGAAATCATAATCATAAATATTTTTGTATTTTAAAGTCACCATGATGGTGGTTAGCGTTTGCTTTAGTTGAGCTCTTGACTCATGACTTGGTACTATAAAATTGTCTCTGACTGCTATAATTGTGTGTTTTAATGCACAATTGTTGTAGTTATAAAAGCCATGAGAACAGGTGATGTTGGCTGTTCATTGACGATGATGATGTTATCATAATGTTTGGCCTGAATCCTTGATCTAATTCAGTCTAATGCTTTGATTATGTAGGACTTGTGTTTTTAAAGGTTTATAATATAAGCCATTTAATTTGACAGTATGAGAGCAATGATTTTTATCAAATAATATTAATGCTTTTAAAGACATTTAGTGCATTCAAGTTTTTCCTCTACATTATTACTCAGCTATCAAGAATCAGTGTATGACTCTCAACAATGATGACAATCAATGAAATGCTTCATGCTGCAGTGCATGCTGGGTACCACCAATCAAAACTCACCCACATCTCCCAGCATACATTGCGGCTTTAATAAATTATGCAGCTGGAGTTGATCTGATTATCTGGATATGTTGTTTGATTGTCACCATTGTTGAGATTCATATGCTGTTTCTTGATGTCTGTGTGTGTCTAAGTACTGCCATAGACTAAAGGGTTTTGTTCACTAAATAGTAAAAAAAAAAAAAAACAAGTATATTGTTTGATATAACTGTAGGCATGCTGAAGAATCAAATGACTTCTATTATGAATTAAACAATATTAAATAAAATATTAAATCCTACATAATCAAAACATTAAATAAGACCAGAGATTCAGGCAAATACATGATGATATCATCATCATCATAAATAAACAGCCATCATCTCCTGATCTCATTTTCTCATGGCTGTTTAAGCTACAATACATGTGCTTTATAAATGCACAATTATAGCAGCCAGAGAAAAGTTTATTTTTATGAGTCAATGGTCAAGAACACAACTAAAGCAAACGCTAACCACCATTATGGTGACTTTAAAATACAAAATATGATTTCATTAAACTGGAAATTAAATAAAGTAAATCTGGTTAGTTTTAAGTGAAGCTGGTAATAAGTGTACGGCCATGCATTTCACCTTTTTGTTTGGCAAAATGACATCAGCAGCGGTCAAAATCTTGACATCAAATTGACATCGACACTTTGACGTCAATATGACTTTCATTTTTGACCTATTTCGTGACGTCATTTTGACATCAATGTTGATGTCATATTGATGTTAAATTGACGTCAAGGTGCCCGCTGGGTCCTACCACCTTGGTGAAAACTTGCTGGGACCCGAGGGGTATATATGCCTCCAGCAAAGGCTTCAGCAGATACCATTGGGGAACAGGCTTTGACCCCATAAGTGATATCTTTTCCCTTCGAGGTTTAGTCATAGAACATCACTGGAACAGAACAATACATCCACACAGAGCAAACTTGAACTAATATAAACTTTTTCTTGCAATTAATTTTCACACTTTAATCGTTGTAAATACCTAAAGAGTTACATATGCCAAGTAAGAAAACATATAAGTGGCTACATGTGGTGTGATAGAACTTCAAGGCCCTAGGCATAGTTGTCTATAAAAATCTCATACAGCAATCATGTGAAAAGCAACATGAAAGCAAATAAGAAGAACCCGTCAAAGTCTAGAACTCTTGATTAGTTTGATTCCATAATAACCCAATGGATGAATTGCAAAGCAAGTGCATATTTATTATCTAGAGGGCAGGCTACACGAACAAACAAGGTATGCAAAGGGGCAAAATGGATTGCTGGGTCCAACCACCTTGGTGAAAACTTGCTGGGACCTGAGGGGTATATATGCCTCCAGCAAAGGTTTCAGCAGATACCATTGGGGAACAGGCTTTTACCCCATAGGTGATATATTTTCCCTTCAAGGTTTAGTCATAGAACATCACTGGAATAGAACAATACATCCACAGAGAGCAAACTTGAACTAATATTAACTTTTTCTTACAATTAATTTTCACACTTTATTTATATAGTGAACAGTGGTGTTGTAAATACCTAAAGAGTTACATATGCCAAGTAAGAAAACATATAAGTGGCTACATGTGGTGTGATAGAACTTCAAGGCCCTAGGCATAGTTGTCTATAAAAATCTCATACAGCAATCATGTGAAAAGCAACATGAAAGCAAATAAGAAGAACCTGTCAAAGTCTAGAACTCTTGATTAGTTTGATTCCATGATAACCCAATGGATGAATTGCAAAGCAAGTGCATATTTATTATCCGGAGGGCAGGCTACACGAATAAACAAGGTATGCAAAGGGGCAAAATGGATCGCTGGGTCCTACCACCTTGGTGAAAACTTGCTGGGACCCGAGGGGTATATATGCCTCCAGCAAAGGCTTCAGCAGATACCATTGGGGAACAGGCTTTAGCAGATACCATTGGGGAACAGGCTTTGACCCCATAGGTGATATATTTTCCCTTCAAGATTTAGTAAAAGAAAATCACTGGAACAGAACAATACATCCACACAGAGCAAACTTGAACTAATATAAACTTCATCTTAGGATTAATTTTCACACTTTAATCATATATTGAACAGTGGTGTTGTAAATACCTAAAGAGTTACATATGCCAAGTAAGAAAACATATAAGTGGCTACATGTGGTGTGATAGAACTTCAAGGCCCTAGGCAAAGTTGTCTATACAATTCTCATACAGCAATCATGTGAAAAGCAACATGAAAGCAAATAAGAAGAACCCGTCAAAGTCTAGAACTCTTGATTAGTTTGATTCCATAATAACCCAATGGATGAATTGCAAAAAGCAAGTGCATATTTACTATCTGGATGGCAGGCTACACTAATAAACAAGGTATGCAAAGTGGTGCAATGGATCGCTGGGTCCTACCACCTTGGTGAAAACTTGCTGGGACCCGAGGGGTATATATGCCTCCAGCAAAGGCTTCAGCAGATACCATTGGGGAACAGGCTTTAGCAGATACCATTGGGGAACAGGCTTCAGCAGATACCATTGGGGAACAGGCTTTGACCCCATAGGTGATATATTTTCCCTTCAAGATATAGTAAAAGAAAATCACTGGAACAGAACAATACATCCACACAGAGCAAACTTGAACTAATATAAACTTCATCTTAGGATTAATTTTCACACTTTAATCATATATTGAACAGTGGTGTTGTAAATACCTAAATAGTTACATATGCCAAGTAAGAAAACATATAAGTGGCTACATGTGGTGTGATAGAACTTCAAGGCCCTAGGCATAGTTGTCTATAAAAATCTCATACAGCAATCATGTGAAAAGCAACATGAAAGCAAATAAGAAGAACCCGTCAAAGTCTAGAACTCTTGATTAGTTTGATTCCATAATAACCAAATGGATGAATTGCAAAGCAAGTGCATATTTATTATCTGGAGGGCAGGCTACACGAATAAACAAGGTATGTAAAGGGGCAAAATGGATTGCTGGGTCCTACCACCTTGGTGAAAACTTGCTGGGACCCGAGGGGTATACTGTATGCCTCCATCAAAGGCTTCAGCAGATACCATTGGGGAACAGGCTTTGACCCCATAGGTGATATCTTTTCCCTTCAAGGTTTAGTCATAGAACATCACTGGAACAGAACAATACATCCAAACAGAGCAAACTTGGAATTAATATAAACTTTTTCTTGCAATTAATTTTCACACTTTAATCGTTGTAAATACCTAAAGAGTTACATATGCCAAGTAAGAAAACATATAAGTGGCTACATGTGGTGTGATAGAACTTCAAGGCCCTAGGCATAGTTGTCTATAAAATTCTCATACAGCAATCATGTGAAAAGCAACATGAAAGCAAATAAGAAGAACCCGTCAAAGTCTAGAACTCTTGATTAGTTTGATTCCATAATAACCCAATGGATGAATTGCAAAAAGCAAGTGCATATTTACTATCTGGATGGCAGACTACACGAATAAACAAGGTATGCAAAGTAGTGTAATAGAACGCTGGGTCCTACCACCTTGGTGAAAACTTGCTGGGACCCGAGGGGTATATATTCCTCCAGCAAAGGCTTCAGCAGATACCATTGGGGAACAGGCTTTGACCCCATACGTGATATCTTTTCCCTTCAAGGTTTAGTCACAGAACATCACTGGAACAGAACAATACATCCACACAGAGCAAACTTGAACTAATATAAACTTCTTCTTAGGATTAATTTTCAAACTTTAATCGTTGTACATACCTAAAGAGTTACATATGCCAAGTAAGAAAACATAAGTGGCTACATGTGGTGTGATAGAACTTCAAGGCCCTAGGCATAGTTGTCTATAAAAATCTCATACAGCAATCATGTGAAAAGCAACATGAAAGCAAATAAGAAGAACCCGTCAAAGTCTAGAACTCTTGATTAGTTTGATTCCATGATAACCCAATGGATGAATTGCAAAGCAAGTGCATATTTATTATCCGGAGGGCAGGCTACACGAATAAACAAGGTATGCAAAGGGGCAAAATGGATCGCTGGGTCCTACCACCTTGGTGAAAACTTGCTGGGACCCGAGGGGTATATATGCCTCCAGCAAAGGCTTCAGCAGATACCATTGGGGAACAGGCTTTAGCAGATACCATTGGGGAACAGGCTTCAGCAGATACCATTGGGGAACAGGCTTTGACCCCATAGGTGATATATTTTCCCTTCAAGATTTAGTAAAAGAAAATCACTGGAACAGAACAATACATCCACACAGAGCAAACTTGAACTAATATAAACTTCATCTTAGGATTAATTTTCACACTTTAATCATATATTGAACAGTGGTGTTGTAAATACCTAAAGAGTTACATATGCCAAGTAAGAAAACATATAAGTGGCTACATGTGGTGTGATAGAACTTCAAGGCCCTAGGCAAAGTTGTCTATACAATTCTCATACAGCAATCATGTGAAAAGCAACATGAAAGCAAATAAGAAGAACCCGTCAAAGTCTAGAACTCTTGATTAGTTTGATTCCATAATAACCCAATGGATGAATTGCAAAAAGCAAGTGCATATTTACTATCTGGATGACAGACTACACGAATAAACAAGGTATGCAAATTAGTGTAATAGAACGCTTGGTCCTACCACCTTGGTGAAAACTTGCTGGGACCCGAGGGGTATATATTCCTCCAGCAAAGGCTTCAGCAGATACCATTGGGGAACAGGCTTTGACCCCATACGTGATATCTTTTCCCTTCCAGGTTTAGTCATAGAACATCACTGGAACAGAACAATACATCCACACAGAGCAAACTTGAACTAATATAAACTTTTTCTAACAATTAATTTTCACACTTTAATCATATAGTGAACAGTGGTGTTGTAAATACCTAAAGAGTTACATATGCCAAGTAAGAAAACATATAAGTGGCTACATGTGGTGTGATAGAACTTCAAGGCCCTAGGCATAGTTGTCTATAAAAATCTCATACAGCAATCATGTGAAAAGCAACATGAAAGCAAATAAGAAGAACCCGTCAAAGTCTAGAACTCTTGATTAGTTTGATTCCATGATAACCCAATGGATGAATTGCAAAGCAAGTGCATATTTATTATCCGGAGGGCAGGCTACACGAATAAACAAGGTATGCAAAGGGGCAAAATGGATCGCTGGGTCCTACCACCTTGGTGAAAACTTGCTGGGACCCGAGGGGTATATATGCCTCCAGCAAAGGCTTCAGCAGATACCATTGGGGAACAGGCTTCAGCAGATACCATTGGGGAACAGGCTTCAGCAGATATCATTGGGGAACAGGCTTCAGCAGATACCATTGGGGAACAGGCTTTAGCAGATACCATTGGGGAACAGGCTTCAGCAGATACCATTGGGGAACAGGCTTTAGCAGATACCATTGGGGAACAGGCTTCAGCAGATTCCATTGGGGAACAGGCTTTGACCCCATAGGTGATATATTTTCCCTTCAAGATTTAGTAAAAGAAAATCACTGGAACAGAACAATACATCCACACAGAGCAAACTTGAACTAATATAAACTTCATCTTAGGATTAATTTTCACACTTTAATCATATATTGAACAGTGGTGTTGTAAATACCTAAAGAGTTACATATGCCAAGTAAGAAAACATATAAGTGGCTACATGTGCTCTGATAGAACTTCAAGGCCCTAGGCAAAGTTGTCTATACAATTATCATACAGCAATCATGTGAAAAGCAACATGAAAGCAAATAAGAAGAACCTGTCAAAGTCTAGAACTCTTGATTAGTTTGATTCCATAATAACCCAATGGATGAATTGCAAAAAGCAAGTGCATATTTACTATCTGGATGACAGACTACACGAATAAACAGGGTATGCAAAGTAGTGTAATAGAACGCTTGGTCCTACCACATTGGTGAAAACTTGCTGGGACCCGAGGGGTATATATTCCTCCAGCAAAGGCTTCAGCAGATACCATTGGGGAACAGGCTTTGACCCCATACGTGATATCTTTTCCCTTCCAGGTTTAGTCATAGAACATCACTGGAACAGAACAATACATCCACACAGAGCAAACTTGAACTAATATAAACTTTTTCTAACAATTAATTTTCACACTTTAATCATATAGTGAACAGTGGTGTTGTAAATACCTAAAGAGTTACATATGCCAAGTAAGAAAACATATAAGTGGCTACATGTGGTGTGATAGAACTTCAAGGCCCTAGGCATAGTTGTCTATAAAAATCTCATACAGCAATCATGTGAAAAGCAACATGAAAGCAAATAAGAAGAACCCGTCAAAGTCTAGAACTCTTGATTAGTTTGATTCCATAATAACCAAATGGATGAATTGCAAAGCAAGTGCATATTTATTATCTGGAGGGCAGGCTACACGAATAAACAAGGTATGTAAAGGGGCAAAATGGATCGCTGGGTCCTACCACCTTGGTGAAAACTTGCTGGGACCCGAGGGGTATATATGCCTCCAGCAAAGGCTTCAGCAGATACCATTGGGGAACAGGCTTTAGCAGATACCATTGGGGAACAGGCTTCAGCAGATACCATTGGGGAACAGGCTTTGACCCCATAGGTGATATATTTTCCCTTCAAGATTTAGTAAAAGAAAATCACTGGAACAGAACAATACATCCACACAGAGCAAACTTGAACTAATATAAACTTCATCTTAGGATTAATTTTCACACTTTAATCATATATTGAACAGTGGTGTTGTAAATACCTAAAGAGTTACATATGCCAAGTAAGAAAACATATAAGTGGCTACATGTGCTGTGATAGAACTTCAAGGCCCTAGGCAAAGTTGTCTATACAATTATCATACAGCAATCATGTGAAAAGCAACATGAAAGCAAATAAGAAGAACCTGTCAAAGTCTAGAACTCTTGATTAGTTTGATTCCATAATAACCCAATGGATGAATTGCAAAAAGCAAGTGCATATTTACTATCTGGATGACAGACTACACGAATAAACAAGGTATGCAAAGTAGTGTAATAGAACGCTTGGTCCTACCACCTTGGTGAAAACTTGCTGGGACCCGAGGGGTATATATTCCTCCAGCAAAGGCTTCAGCAGATACCATTGGGGAACAGGCTTTGACCCCATACGTGATATCTTTTCCCTTCCAAGTTTAGTCATAGAACATCACTGGAACAGAACAATACATCCACACAGAGCAAACTTGAACTAATATAAACTTTTTCTAACAATTAATTTTCACACTTTAATCATATAGTGAACAGTGGTGTTGTAAATACCTAAAGTGTTACATATGCCAAGTAAGAAAACATATAAGTGGCTACATGTGGTGTGATAGAACTTCAAGGCCCTAGGCATAGTTGTCTATAAAAATCTCATACAGCAATCATGTGAAAAGCAACATGAAAGCAAATAAGAAGAACCCGTCAAAGTCTAGAACTCTTGATTAGTTTGATTCCATAATAACCAAATGGATGAATTGCAAAGCAAGTGCATATTTATTATCTGGAGGGCAGGCTACACGAATAAACAAGGTATGCAAAGTAGTGTAATAGAACGCTGGGTCCTACCACCTTGGTGAAAACTTGCTGGGACCCGAGGGGTATACTGTATGCCTCCAGCAAAGGCTTCAGCAGATACCATTGGGGAACAGGCTTTGACCCCATAGGTGATATCTTTTCCCTTCAAGGTTTAGTCACAGAACATCACTGGAACAGAACAATACATCCACACAGAGCAAACTTGAACTAATATAAACTTCTTCTTAGGATTAATTTTCAAACTTTAATCGTTGTACATACCTAAAGAGTTACATATGCCAAGTAAGAAAACATATAAGTGGCTACATGTGGTGTGATAGAACTTCAAGGCCCTAGGCATAGTTGTCTATAAAAATCTCATACAGCAATCATGTGAAAAGCAACATGAAAGCAAATAAGAAGAACCCGTCAAAGTCTAGAACTCTTGATTAGTTTGATTCCATGATAACCCAATGGATGAATTGCAAAGCAAGTGCATATTTATTATCCGGAGGGCAGGCTACACGAATAAACAAGGTATGCAAAGGGGCAAAATGGATCGCTGGGTCCTACCACCTTGGTGAAAACTTGCTGGGACCCGAGGGGTATATATGCCTCCAGCAAAGGCTTCAGCAGATACCATTGGGGAACAGGCTTTAGCAGATACCATTGGGGAACAGGCTTCAGCAGATACCATTGGGGAACAGGCTTTGACCCCATAGGTGATATATTTTCCCTTCAAGATTTAGTAAAAGAAAATCACTGGAACAGAACAATACATCCACACAGAGCAAACTTGAACTAATATAAACTTCATCTTAGGATTAATTTTCACACTTTAATCATATATTGAACAGTGGTGTTGTAAATACCTAAAGAGTTACATATGCCAAGTAAGAAAACATATAAGTGGCTACATGTGGTGTGATAGAACTTCAAGGCCCTAGGCAAAGTTGTCTATACAATTCTCATACAGCAATCATGTGAAAAGCAACATGAAAGCAAATAAGAAGAACCCGTCAAAGTCTAGAACTCTTGATTAGTTTGATTCCATAATAACCCAATGGATGAATTGCAAAAAGCAAGTGCATATTTACTATCTGGATGACAGACTACACGAATAAACAAGGTATGCAAAGTAGTGTAATAGAACGCTTGGTCCTACCACCTTGTTGAAAACTTGCTGGGACCCGAGGGGTATATATTCCTCCAGCAAAGGCTTCAGCAGATACCATTGGGGAACAGGCTTTGACCCCATACGTGATATCTTTTCCCTTCCAGGTTTAGTCATAGAACATCACTGGAACAGAACAATACATCAAAACAGAGCAAACTTGAACTAATATAAACTTTTTCTAACAATTAATTTTCACACTTTAATCATATAGTGAACAGTGGTGTTGTAAATACCTAAAGAGTTACATATGCCAAGTAAGAAAACATATAAGTGGCTACATGTGGTGTGATAGAACTTCAAGGCCCTAGGCATAGTTGTCTATAAAAATCTCATACAGCAATCATGTGAAAAGCAACATGAAAGCAAATAAGAAGAACCCGTCAAAGTCTAGAACTCTTGATTAGTTTGATTCCATAATAACCAAATGGATGAATTGCAAAGCAAGTGCATATTTATTATCTGGAGGGCAGGCTACACGAATAAACAAGGTATGTAAAGGGGCAAAATGGATCGCTGGGTCCTACCACCTTGGTGAAAACTTGCTGGGACCCGAGGGGTATACTGTATGCCTCCAGCAAAGGCTTCAGCAGATACCATTGGGGAACAGGCTTTGACCCCATAGGTGATATATTTTCCCTTCAAGGTTTAGTCATAGAACATCACTGGAACAGAACAATACATCCACACAGAGCAAACTTGGAACTAATATAAACTTTTTCTTGCAATTAATTTTCACACTTTAATCGTTGTAAATACCTAAAGAGTTACATATGCCAAGTAAGAAAACATATAAGTGGCTACATGTGGTGTGATAGAACTTCAAGGCCCTAGGCATAGTTGTCTATAAAATTCTCATACAGCAATCATGTGAAAAGCAACATGAAAGCAAATAAGAAGAACCTGTCAAAGTCTAGAACTCTTGATTAGTTTGATTCCATAATAACCCAATGGATGAATTGCAAAAAGCAAGTGCATATTTACTATCTGGATGGCAGACTACACGAATAAACAAGGTATGCAAAGTAGTGTAATAGAACGCTGTGTCCTACCACCTTGGTGAAAACTTGCTGGGACCCGAGGGGTATATATTCCTCCAGCAAAGGCTTCAGCAGTTACCATTGGGGAACAGGCTTTGACCCCATACGTGATATCTTTTCCCTTCAAGGTTTAGTCACAGAACATCACTGGAACAGAACAATACATCCACACAGAGCAAACTTGAACTAATATAAACTTCTTCTTAGGATTAATTTTCAAACTTTAATCGTTGTACATACCTAAAGAGTTACATATGCCAAGTAAGAAAACATATAAGTGGCTACATGTGGTGTGATAGAACTTCAAGGCCCTAGGCATAGTTGTCTATAAAAATCTCATACAGCAATCATGTGAAAAGCAACATGAAAGCAAATAAGAAGAACCCGTCAAAGTCTAGAACTCTTGATTAGTTTGATTCCATGATAACCCAATGGATGAATTGCAAAGCAAGTGCATATTTATTATCCGGAGGGCAGGCTACACGAATAAACAAGGTATGCAAAGGGGCAAAATGGATCGCTGGGTCCTACCACCTTGGTGAAAACTTGCTGGGACCCGAGGGGTATATATGCCTCCAGCAAAGGCTTCAGCAGATACCATTGGGGAACAGGCTTTAGCAGATACCATTGGGGAACAGGCTTCAGCAGATATCATTGGGGAACAGGCTTTAGCAGATACCATTGGGGAACAGGCTTCAGCAGATACCATTGGGGAACAGGCTTTAGCAGATACCATTGGGGAACAGGCTTCAGCAGATACCATTGGGGAACAGGCTTTAGCAGATACCATTGGGGAACAGGCTTCAGCAGATTCCATTGGGGAACAGGCTTTGACCCCATAGGTGATATATTTTCCCTTCAAGATTTAGTAAAAGAAAATCACTGGAACAGAACAATACATCCACACAGAGCAAACTTGAACTAATATAAACTTCATCTTAGGATTAATTTTCACACTTTAATCATATATTGAACAGTGGTGTTGTAAATACCTAAAGAGTTACATATGCCAAGTAAGAAAACATATAAGTGGCTACATGTGGTGTGATAGAACTTCAAGGCCCTAGGCACAGTTGTCTATACAATTCTCATACAGCAATCATGTGAAAAGCAACATGAAAGCAAATAAGAAGAACCCGTCAAAGTCTAGAACTCTTGATTAGTTTGATTCCATAATAACCCAATGGATGAATTGCAAAAAGCAAGTGCATATTTACTATCTGGATGACAGACTACACGAATAAACAAGGTATGCAAAGTAGTGTAATAGAACGCTTGGTCCTACCACCTTGTTGAAAACTTGCTGGGACCCGAGGGGTATATATTCCTCCAGCAAAGGCTTCAGCAGATACCATTGGGGAACAGGCTTTGACCCCATACGTGATATCTTTTCCCTTCCAGGTTTAGTCATAGAACATCACTGGAACAGAACAACACATCCACACAGAGCAAACTTGAACTAATATAAACTTTTTCTAACAATTAATTTTCACACTTTAATCATATAGTGAACAGTGGTGTTGTAAATACCTAAAGAGTTACATATGCCAAGTAAGAAAACATATAAGTGGCTACATGTGGTGTGATAGAACTTCAAGGCCCTAGGCATAGTTGTCTATAAAAATCTCATACAGCAATCATGTGAAAAGCAACATGAAAGCAAATAAGAAGAACCCGTCAAAGTCTAGAACTCTTGATTAGTTTGATTCCATAATAACCCAATGGATGAATTGCAAAAAGCAAGTGCATATTTACTATCTGGATGACAGACTACACGAATAAACAAGGTATGCAAAGTAGTGTAATAGAACGCTTGGTCCTACCACCTTGGTGAAAACTTGCTGGGACCCGAGGGGTATATATTCCTCCAGCAAAGGCTTCAGCAGATACCATTGGGGAACAGGCTTTGACCCCATACGTGATATCTTTTCCCTTCCAGGTTTAGTCATAGAACATCACTGGAACAGAACAACACATCCACACAGAGCAAACTTGAACTAATATAAACTTTTTCTAACAATTAATTTTCACACTTTAATCATATAGTGAACAGTGGTGTTGTAAATACCTAAAGAGTTACATATGCCAAGTAAGAAAACATATAAGTGGCTACATGTGGTGTGATAGAACTTCAAGGCCCTAGGCATAGTTGTCTATAAAAATCTCATACAGCAATCATGTGAAAAGCAACATGAAAGCAAATAAGAAGAACCCGTCAAAGTCTAGAACTCTTGATTAGTTTGATTCCATAATAACCAAATGGATGAATTGCAAAGCAAGTGCATATTTATTATCTGGAGGGCAGGCTACACGAATAAACAAGGTATGTAAAGGGGCAAAATGGATCGCTGGGTCCTACCACCTTGGTGAAAACTTGCTGGGACCCGAGGGGTATATATGCCTCCAGCAAAGGCTTCAGCAGATACCATTGGGGAACAGGCTTTAGCAGATACCATTGGGGAACAGGCTTCAGCAGATACCATTGGGGAACAGGCTTTGACCCCATAGGTGATATATTTTCCCTTCAAGATTTAGTAAAAGAAAATCACTGGAACAGAACAATACATCCACACAGAGCAAACTTGAACTAATATAAACTTCATCTTAGGATTAATTTTCACACTTTAATCATATATTGAACAGTGGTTTTGTAAATACCTAAAGAGTTACATATGCCAAGTAAGAAAACATATAAGTGGCTACATGTGGTGTGATAGAACTTCAAGGCCCTAGGCAAAGTTGTCTATAAAATTCTCATACAGCAATCATGTGAAAAGCAACATGAAAGCAAATAAGAAGAACCCGTCAAAGTCTAGAACTCTTGATTAGTTTGATTCCATAATAACCAAATGGATGAATTGCAAAGCAAGTGCATATTTATTATCTGGAGGGCAGGCTACACGAATAAACAAGGTATGTAAAGGGGCAAAATGGATCGCTGGGTCCTACCACCTTGGTGAAAACTTGCTGGGACCCGAGGGGTATACTGTATGCCTCCAGCAAAGGCTTCAGCAGATACCATTGGGGAACAGGCTTTGACCCCATAGGTGATATCTTTTCCCTTCAAGGTTTAGTCACAGAACATCACTGGAACAGAACAATACATCCACACAGAGCAAACTTGAACTAATATAAACTTCTTCTTAGGATTAATTTTCAAACTTTAATCGTTGTACATACCTAAAGAGTTACATATGCCAAGTAAGAAAACATAAGTGGCTACATGTGGTGTGATAGAACTTCAAGGCCCTAGGCATAGTTGTCTATAAAAATCTCATACAGCAATCATGTGAAAAGCAACATGAAAGCAAATAAGAAGAACCCGTCAAAGTCTAGAACTCTTGATTAGTTTGATTCCATGATAACCCAATGGATGAATTGCAAAGCAAGTGCATATTTATTATCCGGAGGGCAGGCTACACGAATAAACAAGGTATGCAAAGTAGTGTAATAGAACGCTGGGTCCTACCACCTTGGTGAAAACTTGCTGGGACCCGAGGGGTATATATTCCTCCAGCAAAGGCTTCAGCAGATACCATTGGGGAACAGGCTTTGACCCCATACGTGATATCTTTTCCCTTCCAGGTTTAGTCATAGAACATCACTGGAACAGAACAACACATCCACACAGAGCAAACTTGAACTAATATAAACTTTTTCTAACAATTAATTTTCACACTTTAATCATATAGTGAACAGTGGTGTTGTAAATACCTAAAGAGTTACATATGCCAAGTAAGAAAACATATAAGTGGCTACATGTGGTGTGATAGAACTTCAAGGCCCTAGGCATAGTTGTCTATAAAAATCTCATACAGCAATCATGTGAAAAGCAACATGAAAGCAAATAAGAAGAACCCGTCAAAGTCTAGAACTCTTGATTAGTTTGATTCCATAATAACCAAATGGATGAATTGCAAAGCAAGTGCATATTTATTATCTGGAGGGCAGGCTACACGAATAAACAAGGTATGTAAAGGGGCAAAATGGATCGCTGGGTCCTACCACCTTGGTGAAAACTTGCTGGGACCCGAGGGGTATATATGCCTCCAGCAAAGGCTTCAGCAGATACCATTGGGGAACAGGCTTTAGCAGATACCATTGGGGAACAGGCTTCAGCAGATACCATTGGGGAACAGGCTTTGACCCCATAGGTGATATATTTTCCCTTCAAGATTTAGTAAAAGAAAATCACTGGAACAGAACAATACATCCACACAGAGCAAACTTGAACTAATATAAACTTCATCTTAGGATTAATTTTCACACTTTAATCATATATTGAACAGTGGTTTTGTAAATACCTAAAGAGTTACATATGCCAAGTAAGAAAACATATAAGTGGCTACATGTGGTGTGATAGAACTTCAAGGCCCTAGGCAAAGTTGTCTATAAAATTCTCATACAGCAATCATGTGAAAAGCAACATGAAAGCAAATAAGAAGAACCCGTCAAAGTCTAGAACTCTTGATTAGTTTGATTCCATAATAACCAAATGGATGAATTGCAAAGCAAGTGCATATTTATTATCTGGAGGGCAGGCTACACGAATAAACAAGGTATGTAAAGGGGCAAAATGGATCGCTGGGTCCTACCACCTTGGTGAAAACTTGCTGGGACCCGAGGGGTATACTGTATGCCTCCAGCAAAGGCTTCAGCAGATACCATTGGGGAACAGGCTTTGACCCCATAGGTGATATCTTTTCCCTTCAAGGTTTAGTCACAGAACATCACTGGAACAGAACAATACATCCACACAGAGCAAACTTGAACTAATATAAACTTCTTCTTAGGATTAATTTTCAAACTTTAATCGTTGTACATACCTAAAGAGTTACATATGCCAAGTAAGAAAACATAAGTGGCTACATGTGGTGTGATAGAACTTCAAGGCCCTAGGCATAGTTGTCTATAAAAATCTCATACAGCAATCATGTGAAAAGCAACATGAAAGCAAATAAGAAGAACCCGTCAAAGTCTAGAACTCTTGATTAGTTTGATTCCATGATAACCCAATGGATGAATTGCAAAGCAAGTGCATATTTATTATCCGGAGGGCAGGCTACACGAATAAACAAGGTATGCAAAGTAGTGTAATAGAACGCTGGGTCCTACCACCTTGGTGAAAACTTGCTGGGACCCGAGGGGTATATATTCCTCCAGCAAAGGCTTCAGCAGATACCATTGGGGAACAGGCTTTGACCCCATACGTGATATCTTTTCCCTTCCAGGTTTAGTCATAGAACATCACTGGAACAGAACAACACATCCACACAGAGCAAACTTGAACTAATATAAACTTTTTCTAACAATTAATTTTCACACTTTAATCATATAGTGAACAGTGGTGTTGTAAATACCTAAAGAGTTACATATGCCAAGTAAGAAAACATATAAGTGGCTACATGTGGTGTGATAGAACTTCAAGGCCCTAGGCATAGTTGTCTATAAAAATCTCATACAGCAATCATGTGAAAAGCAACATGAAAGCAAATAAGAAGAACCCGTCAAAGTCTAGAACTCTTGATTAGTTTGATTCCATAATAACCAAATGGATGAATTGCAAAGCAAGTGCATATTTATTATCTGGAGGGCAGGCTACACGAATAAACAAGGTATGTAAAGGGGCAAAATGGATCGCTGGGTCCTACCACCTTGGTGAAAACTTGCTGGGACCCGAGGGGTATATATGCCTCCAGCAAAGGCTTCAGCAGATACCATTGGGGAACAGGCTTTAGCAGATACCATTGGGGAACAGGCTTCAGCAGATACCATTGGGGAACAGGCTTTGACCCCATAGGTGATATATTTTCCCTTCAAGATTTAGTAAAAGAAAATCACTGGAACAGAACAATACATCCACACAGAGCAAACTTGAACTAATATAAACTTCATCTTAGGATTAATTTTCACACTTTAATCATATATTGAACAGTGGTGTTGTAAATACCTAAAGAGTTACATATGCCAAGTAAGAAAACATATAAGTGGCTACATGTGGTGTGATAGAACTTCAAGGCCCTAGGCAAAGTTGTCTATACAATTCTCATACAGCAATCATGTGAAAAGCAACATGAAAGCAAATAAGAAGAACCCGTCAAAGTCTAGAACTCTTGATTAGTTTGATTCCATAATAACCCAATGGATGAATTGCAAAAAGCAAGTGCATATTTACTATCTGGATGACAGACTACACGAATAAACAAGGTATGCAAAGTAGTGTAATAGAACGCTTGGTCCTACCACCTTGGTGAAAACTTGCTGGGACCCGAGGGGTATATATTCCTCCAGCAAAGGCTTCAGCAGATACCATTGGGGAACAGGCTTTGACCCCATACGTGATATCTTTTCCCTTCCAGGTTTAGTCATAGAACATCACTGGAACAGAACAATACATCCACACAGAGCAAACTTGAACTAATATAAACTTTTTCTAACAATTAATTTTCACACTTTAATCATATAGTGAACAGTGGTGTTGTAAATACCTAAAGAGTTACATATGCCAAGTAAGAAAACATATAAGTGGCTACATGTGGTGTGATAGAACTTCAAGGCCCTAGGCATAGTTGTCTATAAAAATCTCATACAGCAATCATGTGAAAAGCAACATGAAAGCAAATAAGAAGAACCCGTCAAAGTCTAGAACTCTTGATTAGTTTGATTCCATAATAACCAAATGGATGAATTGCAAAGCAAGTGCATATTTATTATCTGGAGGGCAGGCTACACGAATAAACAAGGTATGTAAAGGGGCAAAATGGATCGCTGGGTCCTACCACCTTGGTGAAAACTTGCTGGGACCCGAGGGGTATACTGTATGCCTCCAGCAAAGGCTTCAGCAGATACCATTGGGGAACAGGCTTCAGCAGATACCATTGGGGAACAGGCTTTGACCCCATAGGTGATATCTTTTCCCTTCAAGGTTTAGTCATAGAACATCACTGGAACAGAACAATACATCCACACAGAGCAAACTTGGAACTAATATAAACTTTTTCTTGCAATTAATTTTCACACTTTAATCGTTGTAAATACCTAAAGAGTTACATATGCCAAGTAAGAAAACATATAAGTGGCTACATGTGGTGTGATAGAACTTCAAGGCCCTAGGCATAGTTGTCTATAAAATTCTCATACAGCAATCATGTGAAAAGCAACATGAAAGCAAATAAGAAGAAACTGTCAAAGTCTAGAACTCTTGATTAGTTTGATTCCATAATAACCCAATGGATGAATTGCAAAAAGCAAGTGCATATTTATTATCTGGATGGCAGACTACACGAATAAACAAGGTATGCAAAGTAGTGTAATAGAACGCTGGGTCCTACCACCTTGGTGAAAACTTGCTGGGACCCAAGGGGTATATATTCCTCCAGCAAAGGCTTCAGCAGTTACCATTGGGGAACAGGCTTTGACCCCATACGTGATATCTTTTCCCTTCAAGGTTTAGTCACAGAACATCACTGGAACAGAACAATACATCCACACAGAGCAAACTTGAACTAATATAAACTTCTTCTTAGGATTAATTTTCAAACTTTAATCGTTGTACATACCTAAAGAGTTACATATGCCAAGTAAGAAAACATAAGTGGCTACATGTGGTGTGATAGAACTTCAAGGCCCTAGGCATAGTTGTCTATAAAAATCTCATACAGCAATCATGTGAAAAGCAACATGAAAGCAAATAAGAAGAACCCGTCAAAGTCTAGAACTCTTGATTAGTTTGATTCCATAATAACCCAATGGATGAATTGCAAAAAGCAAGTGCATATTTACTATCTGGATGATAGACTACACGAATAAACAAGGTATGCAAAGTAGTGTAATAGAACGCTTGGTCCTACCACCTTGGTGAAAACTTGCTGGGACCCGAGGGGTATATATTCCTCCAGCAAAGGCTTCAGCAGATACAATTGGGGAACAGGCTTTGACCCCATACGTGATATCTTTTCCCTTCCAGGTTTAGTCATAGAACATCACTGGAACAGAACAACACATCCACACAGAGCAAACTTGAACTAATATAAACTTTTTCTAACAATTAATTTTCACACTTTAATCATATAGTGAACAGTGGTGTTGTAAATACCTAAAGAGTTACATATGCCAAGTAAGAAAACATATAAGTGGCTACATGTGGTGTGATAGAACTTCAAGGCCCTAGGCATAGTTGTCTATAAAAATCTCATACATCAATCATGTGAAAAGCAACATGAAAGCAAATAAGAAGAACCCGTCAAAGTCTAGAACTCTTGATTAGTTTGATTCCATAATAACCAAATGGATGAATTGCAAAGCAAGTGCATATTTATTATCTGGAGGGCAGGCTACACGAATAAACAAGGTATGTAAAGGGGCAAAATGGATCGCTGGGTCCTACCACCTTGGTGAAAACTTGCTGGGACCCGAGGGGTATACTGTATGCCTCCAGCAAAGGCTTCAGCAGATACCATTGGGGAACAGGCTTTGACCCCATAGGTGATATCTTTTCCCTTCAAGGTTTAGTCACAGAACATCACTGGAACAGAACAATACATCCACACAGAGCAAACTTGAACTAATATAAACTTCTTCTTAGGATTAATTTTCAAACTTTAATCGTTGTACATACCTAAAGAGTTACATATGCCAAGTAAGAAAACATATAAGTGGCTACATGTGGTGTGATAGAACTTCAAGGCCCTAGGCATAGTTGTCTATAAAAATCTCATACAGCAATCATGTGAAAAGCAACATGAAAGCAAATAAGAAGAACCCGTCAAAGTCTAGAACTCTTGATTAGTTTGATTCCATGATAACACAATGGATGAATTGCAAAGCAAGTGCATATTTATTATCCGGAGGGCAGGCTACACGAATAAACAAGGTATGCAAAGGGGCAAAATGGATCGCTGGGTCCTACCACCTTGGTGAAAACTTGCTGGGACCCGAGGGGTATATATGCCTCCAGCAAAGGCTTCAGCAGATACCATTGGGGAACAGGCTTTAGCAGATACCATTGGGGAACAGGCTTCAGCAGATACCATTGGGGAACAGGCTTTGACCCCATAGGTGATATATTTTCCCTTCAAGATTTAGTAAAAGAAAATCACTGGAACAGAACAATACATCCACACAGAGCAAACTTGAACTAATATAAACTTCATCTTAGGATTAATTTACACACTTTAATCATATATTGAACAGTGGTGTTGTAAATACCTAAAGAGTTACATATGCCAAGTAAGAAAACATATAAGTGGCTACATGTGGTGTGATAGAACTTCAAGGCCCTAGGCAAAGTTGTCTATACAATTCTCATACAGCAATCATGTGAAAAGCAACATGAAAGCAAATAAGAAGATCCCGTCAAAGTCTAGAACTCTTGATTAGTTTGATTCCATAATAACCCAATGGATGAATTGCAAAAAGCAAGTGCATATTTACTATCTGGATGACAGACTACACGAATAAACAAGGTATGCAAAGTAGTGTAATAGAACGCTTGGTCCTACCACCTTGGTGAAAACTTGCTGGGACCCGAGGGGTATATATTCCTCCAGCAAAGGCTTCAGCAGATACCATTGGGGAACAGGCTTTGACCCCATACGTGATATCTTTTCCCTTCCAGGTTTAGTCATAGAACATCACTGGAACAGAACAATACATCCACACAGAGCAAACTTGAACTAATATAAACTTTTTCTAACAATTAATTTTCACACTTTAATCATATAGTGAACAGTGGTGTTGTAAATACCTAAAGAGTTACATATGCCAAGTAAGAAAACATATAAGTGGCTACATGTGGTGTGATAGAACTTCAAGGCCCTAGGCATAGTTGTCTATAAAAATCTCATACAGCAATCATGTGAAAAGCAACATGAAAGCAAATAAGAAGAACCCGTCAAAGTCTAGAACTCTTGATTAGTTTGATTCCATAATAACCCAATGGATGAATTGCAAAAAGCAAGTGCATATTTACTATCTGGATGGCAGACTACACGAATAAACAAGGTATGCAAAGTAGTGTAATAGAACGCTGGGTCCTACCACCTTGGTGAAAACTTGCTGGGACCCGAGGGGTATATATTCCTCCAGCAAAGGCTTCAGCAGTTACCATTGGGGAACAGGCTTTGACCCCATACGTGATATCTTTTCCCTTCAAGGTTTAGTCACAGAACATCACTGGAACAGAACAATACATCCACACAGAGCAAACTTGAACTAATATAAACTTCTTCTTAGGATTAATTTTCAAACTTTAATCGTTGTACATACCTAAAGAGTTACATATGCCAAGTAAGAAAACATATAAGTGGCTACATGTGGTGTGATAGAACTTCAAGGCCCTAGGCATAGTTGTCTATAAAAATCTCATACAGCAATCATGTGAAAAGCAACATGAAAGCAAATAAGAAGAACCCGTCAAAGTCTAGAACTCTTGATTAGTTTGATTCCATAATAACCCAATGGATGAATTGCAAAAAGCAAGTGCATATTTACTATCTGGATGGCAGACTACACGAATAAACAAGGTATGCAAAGTAGTGTAATAGAACGCTGGGTCCTACCACCTTGGTGAAAACTTGCTGGGACCCGAGGGGTATATATTCCTCCAGCAAAGGCTTCAGCAGTTACCATTGGGGAACAGGCTTTGACCCCATACGTGATATCTTTTCCCTTCAAGGTTTAGTCACAGAACATCACTGGAACAGAACAATACATCCACACAGAGCAAACTTGAACTAATATAAACTTCTTCTTAGGATTAATTTTCAAACTTTAATCGTTGTACATACCTAAAGAGTTACATATGCCAAGTAAGAAAACATATAAGTGGCTACATGTGGTGTGATAGAACTTCAAGGCCCTAGGCATAGTTGTCTATAAAAATCTCATACAGCAATCATGTGAAAAGCAACATGAAAGCAAATAAGAAGAACCCGTCAAAGTCTAGAACTCTTGATTAGTTTGATTCCATGATAACCCAATGGATGAATTGCAAAGCAAGTGCATATTTATTATCCGGAGGGCAGGCTACACGAATAAACAAGGTATGCAAAGGGGCAAAATGGATCGCTGGGTCCTACCACCTTGGTGAAAACTTGCTGGGACCCGAGGGGTATATATGCCTCCAGCAAAGGCTTCAGCAGATACCATTGGGGAACAGGCTTTAGCAGTTACCATTGGGGAACAGGCTTCAGCAGATACCATTGGGGAACAGGCTTTGACCCCATAGGTGATATATTTTCCCTTCAAGATTTAGTAAAAGAAAATCACTGGAACAGAACAATACATCCACACAGAGCAAACATGAACTAATATAAACTTCATCTTAGGATTAATTTTCACACTTTAATCATATATTGAACAGTGGTGTTGTAAATACCTAAAGAGTTACATATGCCAAGTAAGAAAACATATAAGTGGCTACATGTGGTGTGATAGAACTTCAAGGCCCTAGGCAAAGTTGTCTATACAATTCTCATACAGCAATCATGTGAAAAGCAACATGAAAGCAAATAAGAAGAACCCGTCAAAGTCTAGAACTCTTGATTAGTTTGATTCCATAATAACCCAATGGATGAATTGCAAAAAGCAAGTGCATATTTACTATCTGGATGACAGACTACACAAATAAACAAGGTATGCAAAGTAGTGTAATAGAACGCTTGGTCCTACCACCTTGGTGAAAACTTGCTGGGACCCGAGGGGTATATATTCCTCCAGCAAAGGCTTCAGCAGATACCATTGGGGAACAGGCTTTGACCCCATACGTGATATCTTTTCCCTTCCAGGTTTAGTCATAGAACATCACTGGAACAGAACAACACATCCACACAGAGCAAACTTGAACTAATATAAACTTTTTCTAACAATTAATTTTCACACTTTAATCATATAGTGAACAGTGGTGTTGTAAATACCTAAAGAGTTACATATGCCAAGTAAGAAAACATATAAGTGGCTACATGTGGTGTGATAGAACTTCAAGGCCCTAGGCATAGTTGTCTATAAAAATCTCATACAGCAATCATGTGAAAAGCAACATGAAAGCAAATAAGAAGAACCCGTCAAAGTCTAGAACTCTTGATTAGTTTGATTCCATAATAACCAAATGGATGAATTGCAAAGCAAGTGCATATTTATTATCTGGAGGGCAGGCTACACGAATAAACAAGGTATGTAAAGGGGCAAAATGGATCGCTGGGTCCTACCACCTTGGTGAAAACTTGCTGGGACCCGAGGGGTATACTGTATGCCTCCAGCAAAGGCTTCAGCAGATACCATTGGGGAACAGGCTTTGACCCCATAGGTGATATCTTTTCCCTTCAAGGTTTAGTCATAGAACATCACTGGAACAGAACAATACATCCACACAGAGCAAACTTGGAACTAATATAAACTTTTTCTTGCAATTAATTTTCACACTTTAATCGTTGTAAATACCTAAAGAGTTACATATGCCAAGTAAGAAAACATATAAGTGGCTACATGTGGTGTGATAGAACTTCAAGGCCCTAGGCATAGTTGTCTATAAAATTCTCATAAAGCAATCATGTGAAAAGCAACATGAAAGCAAATAAGAAGAACCCGTCAAAGTCTAGAACTCTTGATTAGTTTGATTCCATAATAACCCAATGTTTGAATTGCAAAAAGCAAGTGCATATTTACTATCTGGATGGCAGACTACACGAATAAACAAGGTATGCAAAGTAGTGTAATAGAACGCTGGGTCCTACCACCTTGCTGAAAACTTGCTGGGACCCGAGGGGTATATATTCCTCCAGCAAAGGCTTCAGCAGATACCATTGGGGAACAGGCTTTGACCCCATACGTGATATCTTTTCCCTTCCAGGTTTAGTCATAGAACATCACTGGAACAGAACAATACATCCACACAGAGCAAACTTGAACTAATATAAACTTTTTCTAACAATTAATTTTCACACTTTAATCATATAGTGAACAGTGGTGTTGTAAATACCTAAAGAGTTACATATGCCAAGTAAGAAAACATATAAGTGGCTACATGTGGTGTGATAGAACTTCAAGGCCCTAGGCATAGTTGTCTATAAAATTCTCATAAAGCAATCATGTGAAAAGCAACATGAAAGCAAATAAGAAGAACCCGTCAAAGTCTAGAACTCTTGATTAGTTTGATTCCATAATAACCCAATGGATGAATTGCAAAAAGCAAGTGCATATTTACTATCTGGATGGCAGACTACACGAATAAACAAGGTATGCAAAGTAGTGTAATAGAACGCTGGGTCCTACCACCTTGGTGAAAACTTGCTGGGACCCGAGGGGTATATATTCCTCCAGCAAAGGCTTCAGCAGATACCATTGGGGAACAGGCTTTGACCCCATACGTGATATCTTTTCCCTTCAAGGTTTAGTCACAGAACATCAATGGAACAGAACAATACATCCACACAGAGCAAACTTGAACTAATATAAACTTCTTCTTAGGATTAATTTTCAAACTTTAATCGTTGTACATACCTAAAGAGTTACATATGCCAAGTAAGAAAACATATAAGTGGCTACATGTGGTGTGATAGAACTTCAAGGCCCTAGGCATAGTTGTCTATAAAAATCTCATACAGCAATCATGTGAAAAGCAACATGAAAGCAAATAAGAAGAACCCGTCAAAGTCTAGAACTCTTGATTAGTTTGATTCCATGATAACCCAATGGATGAATTGCAAAGCAAGTGCATATTTATTATCTGGAGGGCAGGCTACACGAATAAACAAGGTATGCAAAGGGGCAAAATGGATCGCTGGGTCCTACCACCTTGGTGAAAACTTGCTGGGACCCGAGGGGTATATATGCCTCCAGCAAAGGCTTCAGCAGATACCATTGGGGAACAGGCTTTGACCCCATAGGTGATATATTTTCCCTTCAAGATTTAGTAAAAGAAAATCACTGGAACAGAACAATACATCCACACAGAGCAAACTTGAACTAATATAAACTTCATCTTAGGATTAATTTTCACTCTTTAATCATATATTGAACAGTGGTGTTGTAAATACCTAAAGAGTTACATATGCCAAGTAAGAAAACATACAAGTGGCTACATGTGGTGTGATAGAACTTCAAGGCCCTAGGCAAAGTTGTCTATACAATTCTCATACAGCAATCATGTGAAAAGCAACATGAAAGCAAATAAGAAGAACCCGTCAAAGTCTAGAACTCTTGATTAGTTTGATTCCATAATAACCCAATGGATGAATTGCAAAAAGCAAGTGCATATTTACTATCTGGATGACAGACTACACGAATAAACAAGGTATGCAAAGTAGTGTAATAGAACGCTTGGTCCTACCACCTTGGTGAAAACTTGCTGGGACCCGAGGGGTATATATTCCTCCAGCAAAGGCTTCAGCAGATACCATTGGGGAACAGGCTTTGACCCCATACGTGATATCTTTTCCCTTCCAGGTTTAGTCATAGAACATCACTGGAACAGAACAATACATCCACACAGAGCAAACTTGAACTAATATAAACTTTTTCTAACAATTAATTTTCACACTTTAATCATATAGTGAACAGTGGTGTTGTAAATACCTAAAGAGTTACATATGCCAAGTAAGAAAACATATAAGTGGCTACATGTGGTGTGATAGAACTTCAAGGCCCTAGGCATAGTTGTCTATAAAAATCTCATACAGCAATCATGTGAAAAGCAACATGAAAGCAAATAAGAAGAACCCGTCAAAGTCTAGAACTCTTGATTAGTTTGATTCCATAATAACCAAATGGATGAATTGCAAAGCAAGTGCATATTTATTATCTGGAGGGCAGACTACACGAATAAACAAGGTATGTAAAGGGGCAAAATGGATCGCTGGGTCCTACCGCCTTGGTGAAAACTTGCTGGGACCCGAGGGGTATACTGTATGCCTCCAGCAAAGGCTTCAGCAGATACCATTGGGGAACAGGCTTTGACCCCATAGGTGATATCTTTTCCCTTCAAGGTTTAGTCATAGAACATCACTGGAACAGAACTATACATCCACACAGAGCAAACTTGGAACTAATATAAACGTTTTCTTGCAATTAATTTTCACACTTTAATCGTTGTAAATACCTAAAGAGTTACATATGCCAAGTAAGAAAACATATAAGTGGCTACATGTGGTGTGATAGAACTTCAAGGCCCTAGGCATAGTTGTCTATAAAAATCTCATACAGCAATCATGTGAAAAGCAACATGAAAGCAAATAAGAAGAACCCGTCAAAGTCTAGAACTCTTGATTAGTTTGATTCCATAATAACCAAATGGATGAATTGCAAAGCAAGTGCATATTTATTATCCGGAGGGCAGGCTACACGAATAAACAAGGTATGTAAAGGGGCAAAATGGATCGCTGGGTCCTACCACCTTGGTGAAAACTTGCTGGGACCCGAGGGGTATATATGCCTCCAGCAAAGGCTTCAGCAGATACCATTGGGGAACAGGCTTTAGCAGATACCATTGGGGAACAGGCTTTAGAAGATACCATTGGGGAACAGGCTTTGACCCCATAGGTGATATATTTTCCCTTCAAGATTTAGTAAAAGAAAATCACTGGAACAGAACAATACAATCACACAGAGCAAACTTGAACTAATATAAACTTCATCTTAGGATTCATTTTCACACTTTAATCATATATTGAACAGTGGTGTTGTAAATACCTAAAGAGTTACATATGCCAAGTAAGAAAACATATAAGTGGCTACATGTGGTGTGATAGAACTTCAAGGCCCTAGGCAAAGTTGTCTATACAATTCTCATACAGCAATCATGTGAAAAGCAACATGAAAGCAAATAAGAAGAACCCGTCAAAGTCTAGAACTCTTGATTAGTTTGATTCCATAATAACCCAATGGATGAATTGCAAAAAGCAAGTGCATATTTACTATCTGGATGACAGACTACACGAATAAACAAGGTATGCAAAGTAGTGTAATAGAACGCTTGGTCCTACCACCTTGGTGAAAACTTGCTGGGACCCGAGGGGTATATATTCCTCCAGCAAAGGCTTCAGCAGATACCATTGGGGAACAGGCTTTGACCCCATACGTGATATCTTTTCCCTTCCAGGTTTAGTCAAAGAACATCACTGGAACAGAACAACACATCCACACAGAGCAAACTTGAACTAATATAAACTTTTTTTAACAATTAATTTTCACACTTTAATCATATAGTGAACAGTGGTGTTGTAAATACCTAAAGAGTTACATATGCCAAGTAAGAAAACATAAGTGGCTACATGTGGTGTGATAGAACTTCAAGGCCCTAGGCATAGTCGTCTATAAAAATCTCATACAGCAATCATGTGAAAAGCAACATGAAAGCAAATAAGAAGAACCCGTCAAAGTCTAGAACTCTTGATTAGTTTGATTCCATGATAACCCAATGGATGAATTGCAAAGCAAGTGCATATTTATTATCCGGAGGGCAGGCTACACGAATAAACAAGGTATGCAAAGGGGCAAAATGGATCGCTGGGTCCTACCACCTTGGTGAAAACTTGCTGGGACCCGAGGGGTATATATGCCTCCAGCAAAGGCTTCAGCAGATACCATTGGGGAACAGGCTTTAGCAGATACCATTGGGGAACAGGCTTCAGCAGATACCATTGGGGAACAGGCTTTGACCCCATAGGTGATATATTTTCCCTTCAAGATTTAGTAAAAGAAAATCACTGGAACAGAACAATACATCCACACAGAGCAAACTTGAACTAATATAAACTTCATCTTAGGATTAATTTTCACACTTTAATCATATATTGAACAGTGGTGTTGTAAATACCTAGAGAGTTGCATATGCCAAGTAAGAAAACATATAAGTGGCTACATGTGGTGTGATAGAACTTCAAGGCCCTAGGCAAAGTTGTCTATACAATTCTCATACAGCAATCATGTGAAAAGCAACATGAAAGCAAATAAGAAGAACCCGTCAAAGTCTAGAACTCTTGATTAGTTTGATTCCATAATAACCCAATGGATGAATTGCAAAAAGCAAGTGCATATTTACTATCTGGATGACAGACTACACGAATAAACAAGGTATGCAAAGTAGTGTAATAGAACGCTTGGTCCTACCACCTTGGTGAAAACTTGCTGGGACCCGAGGGGTATATATTCCTCCAGCAAAGGCTTCAGCAGATACCATTGGGGAACAGGCTTTGACCCCATACGTGATATCTTTTCCCTTCCAGGTTTAGTCATAGAACATCACTGGAACAGAACAATACATCCACACAGAGCAAACTTGAACTAATATAAACTTTTTCTAACAATTAATTTTCACACTTTAATCATATAGTGAACAGTGGTGTTGTAAATACCTAAAGAGTTACATATGCCAAGTAAGAAAACATATAAGTGGCTACATGTGGTGTGATAGAACTTCAAGGCCCTAGGCATAGTTGTCTATAAAAATCTCATACAGCAATCATGTGAAAAGCAACATGAAAGCAAATAAGAAGAACCCGTCAAAGTCTAGAACTCTTGATTAGTTTGATTCCATAATAACCAAATGGATGAATTGCAAAGCAAGTGCATATTTATTATCTGGAGGGCAGGCTACACGAATAAACAAGGTATGTAAAGGGGCAAAATGGATCTCTGGGTCCTACCACCTTGGTGAAAACTTGCTGGGACCCGAGGGGTATATATGCCTCCAGCAAAGGCATCAGCAGATACCATTGGGGAACAGGCTTTAGCAGATACCATTGGGGAACAGGCTTCAGCAGATACCATTGGGAAACAGGCTTTGACCCCATAGGTGATATCTTTTCCCTTCAAGGTTTAGTCATAGAACATCACTGGAACAGAACAATACATCCACACAGAGCAAACTTGGAACTAATATAAACTTTTTCTTGCAATTAATTTTCACACTTTAATCGTTGTAAATACCTAAAGAGTTACATATGCCAAGTAAGAAAACATATAAGTGGCTACATGTGGTGTGATAGAACTTCAAGGCCCTAGACATAGTTGTCTATAAAATTCTCATACAGCAATCATGTGAAAAGCAACATGAAAGCAAATAAGAAGAACCCGTCAAATTCTAGAACTCTTGATTAGTTTGATTCCATAATAACCCAATGGATGAATTGCAAAAAGCAAGTGCATATTTACTATCTGGATGGCAGACTACACGAATAAACAAGGTATGCAAAGTAGTGTAATAGAACGCTGGGTCCTACCACCTTGGTGAAAACTTGCTGGGACCCGAGGGGTATATATTCCTCCAGCAAAGGCTTCAGCAGTTACCATTGGGGAACAGGCTTTGACCCCATACGTGAAATCTTTTCCCTTCAAGGTTTAGTCACAGAACATCACTGGAACAGAACAATACATCCACACAGAGCAAACTTGAACTAATATAAAATTCTTCTTAGGATTAATTTTCAAACTTTAATCGTTTTACATACCTAAAGAGTTACATATGCCAAGTAAGAAAACATATAAGTGGCTACATGTGGTGTGATAGAACTTCAAGGCCCTAGGCATAGTTGTCTATAAAAATCTCATACAGCAATCATGTGAAAAGCAACATGAAAGCAAATAAGAAGAACCCGTCAAAGTCTAGAACTCTTGATTAGTTTGATTCCATAATAACCAAATGGATGAATTGCAAAGCAAGTGCATATTTATTATCTGGAGGGCAGGCTACACGAATAAACAAGGTATGTAAAGGGGCAAAATGGATCGCTGGGTCCTACCACCTTGGTGAAAACTTGCTGGGACCCGAGGGGTATATATGCCTCCAGCAAAGGCTTCAGCAGATACCATTGGGGAACAGGCTTTAGCAGATACCATTGGGGAACAGGCTTCAGCAGATACCATTGGGGAACAGGCTTTGACCCCATAGGTGATATATTTTCCCTTCAAGATTTAGTAAAAGAAAATCACTGGAACAGAACAATACATCCACACAGAGCAAACTTGAACTAATATAAACTTCATCTTAGGATTAATTTTCACACTTTAATCATATATTGAACAGTGGTGTTGTAAATACCTAAAGAGTTACATATGCCAAGTAAGAAAACATATAAGTGGCTACATGTGGTGTGATAGAACTTCAAGGCCCTAGGCAAAGTTGTCTATACAATTCTCATACAGCAATCATGTGAAAAGCAACATGAAAGCAAATAAGAAGAACCCGTCAAAGTCTAGAACTCTTGATTAGTTTGATTCCATAATAACCCAATGGATGAATTGCAAAAAGCAAGTGCATATTTACTATCTGGATGACAGACTACACGAATAAACAAGGTATGCAAAGTAGTGTAATAGAACGCTTGGTCCTACCACATTGGTGAAAACTTGCTGGGACCCGAGGGGTATATATTCCTCCAGCAAAGGCTTCAGCAGATACCATTGGGGAACAGGCTTTGACCCCATACGTGATATCTTTTCCCTTCCAGGTTTAGTCATAGAACATCACTGGAACAGAACAACACATCCACACAGAGCAAACTTGAACTAATATAAACTTTTTCTAACAATTAATTTTCACACTTTAATCATATAGTGAACAGTGGTGTTGTAAATACCTAAAGAGTTACATATGCCAAGTAAGAAAACATATAAGTGGCTACATGTGGTGTGATAGAACTTCAAGGCCCTAGGCATAGTTGTCTATAAAAATCTCATACAGCAATCATGTGAAAAGCAACATGAAAGCAAATAAGAAGAACCCGTCAAAGTCTAGAACTCTTGATTAGTTTGATTCCATAATAACCAAATGGATGAATTGCAAAGCAAGTGCATATTTATTATCTGGAGGGCAGGCTACACGAATAAACAAGGTATGTAAAGGGGCAAAATGGATCGCTGGGTCCTACCTCCTTGGTGAAAACTTGCTGGGACCCGAGGGGTATATATGCCTCCAGCAAAGGCTTCAGCAGATACCATTGGGGAACAGGCTTTAGCAGATACCATTGGGGAACAGGCTTCAGCAGATACCATTGGGGAACAGGCTTTGACCCCATAGGTGATATATTTTCCCTTCAAGGTTTAGTAAAAGAAAATCACTGGAACAGAACAATACATCCACACAGAGCAAACTTGAACTAATATAAACTTCATCTTAGGATTAATTTTCACACTTTAATCATATATTGAACAGTGGTGTTGTAAATACCTAAAGAGTTACATATGCCAAGTAAGAAAACATATAAGTGGCTACATGTGGTGTGATAGAACTTCAAGGCCCTAGGCAAAGTTGTCTATACAATTATCATACAGCAATCATGTGAAAAGCAACATGAAAGCAAATAAGAAGAACCCGTCAAAGTCTAGAACTCTTGATTAGTTTGATTCCATAATAACCAAATGGATGAATTGCAAAGCAAGTGCATATTTATTATCTGGAGGGCAGGCTACACGAATAAACAAGGTATGTAAAGGGGCAAAATGGATCGCTGGGTCCTACCACCTTGGTGAAAACTTGCTGGGACCCGAGGGGTATACTGTATGCCTCCAGCAAAGGCTTCAGCAGATACCATTGGGGAACAGGCTTTGACCCCATAGGTGATATCTTTTCCCTTCAAGGTTTAGTCATAGAACATCACTGGAACAGAACAATACATCCACACAGAGCAAACTTGGAACTAATATAAACTTTTTCTTGCAATTAATTTTCACACTTTAATCATTGTAAATACCTAAAGAGTTACATATGCCAAGTAAGAAAACATATAAGTGGCTACATGTGGTGTGATAGAACTTCAAGGCCCTAGGCATAGTTGTCTATAAAATTCTCATACAGCAATCATGTGAAAAGCAACATGAAAGCAAATAAGAAGAACCCGTCAAAGTCTAGAACTCTTGATTAGTTTGATTCCATAATAACCCAATGGATGAATTGCAAAAAGCAAGTGCATATTTACTATCTGGATGGCAGACTACACGAATAAACAAGGTATGCAAAGTAGTGTAATAGAACGCTGGGTCCTACCACCTTGGTGAAAACTTGCTGGGACCCGAGGGGTATATATTCCTCCAGCAAAGGCTTCAGCAGATACCATTGGGGAACAGGCTTTGACCCCATACGTGATATCTTTTCCCTTCAAGGTTTAGTCACAGAACATCACTGGAACAGAACAATACATCCACACAGAGCAAACTTGAACTAATAAAAACTTCTTCTTAGGATTAATTTTCAAACTTTAATCGTTGTACATACCTAAAGAGTTACATATGCCAAGTAAGAAAACATATAAGTGGCTACATGTGGTGTGATAGAACTTCAAGGCCCTAGGCAAAGTTGTCTATACAATTCTCATACAGCAATCATGTGAAAAGCAACATGAAAGCAAATAAGAAGAACCCGTCAAAGTCTAGAACTCTTGATTAGTTTGATTCCATAATAACCCAATGGATGAATTGCAAAAAGCAAGTGCATATTTACTATCTGGATGACAGACTACACGAATAAACAAGGTATGCAAAGTAGTGTAATAGAACGCTTGGTCCTACCACCTTGGTGAAAACTTGCTGGGACCCGAGGGGTATATATTCCTCCAGCAAAGGCTTCAGCAGATACCATTGGGGAACAGGCTTTGACCCCATACGTGATATCTTTTCCCTTCCAGGTTTAGTCATAGAACATCACTGGAACAGAACAACACATCCACACAGAGCAAACTTGAACTAATATAAACTTTTTCTAACAATTAATTTTCACACTTTAATCATATAGTGAACAGTGGTGTTGTAAATACCTAAAGAGTTACATATGCCAAGTAAGAAAACATAAGTGGCTACATGTGGTGTGATAGAACTTCAAGGCCCTAGGCATAGTCGTCTATAAAAATCTCATACAGCAATCATGTGAAAAGCAACATGAAAGCAAATAAGAAGAACCCGTCAAAGTCTAGAACTCTTGATTAGTTTGATTCCATGATAACCCAATGGATGAATTGCAAAGCAAGTGCATATTTATTATCCGGAGGGCAGGCTACACGAATAAACAAGGTATGCAAAGGGGCAAAATGGATCGCTGGGTCCTACCACCTTGGTGAAAACTTGCTGGGACCCGAGGGGTATATATGCCTCCAACAAAGGCTTCAGCAGATACCATTGGGGAACAGGCTTTAGCAGATACCATTGGGGAACAGGCTTCAGCAGATACCATTGGGGAACAGGCTTCAGCAGATATCATTGGGGAACAGGCTTTAGCAGATACCATTGGGGAACAGGCTTCAGCAGATACCATTGGGGAACAGGCTTTAGCAGATACCATTGGGGAACAGGCTTCAGCAGATACCATTGGGGAACAGGCTTTAGCAGATACCATTGGGGAACAGGCTTCAGCAGATTCCATTGGGGAACAGGCTTTGACCCCATAGGTGATATATTTTCCCTTCAAGATTTAGTAAAAGAAAATCACTGGAACAGAACAATACATCCACACAGAGCAAACTTGAACTAATATAAACTTCATCTTAGGATTAATTTTCACACTTTAATCATATATTGAACAGTGGTGTTGTAAATACCTAAAGAGTTACATATGCCAAGTAAGAAAACATATAAGTGGCTACATGTGGTGTGATAGAACTTCAAGGCCCTAGGCAAAGTTGTCTATACAATTCTCATACAGCAATCATGTGAAAAGCAACATGAAAGCAAATAAGAAGAACCCGTCAAAGTCTAGAACTCTTGATTAGTTTGATTCCATAATAACCCAATGGATGAATTGCAAAAAGCAAGTGCATATTTACTATCTGGATGACAGACTACACGAATAAACAAGGTATGCAAAGTAGTGTAATAGAACGCTTGGTCCTACCACCTTGGTGAAAACTTGCTGGGACCCGAGGGGTATATATTCCTCCAGCAAAGGCTTCAGCAGATACCATTGGGGAACAGGCTTTGACCCCATACGTGATATCTTTTCCCTTCCAGGTTTAGTCATAGAACATCACTGGAACAGAACAACACATCCACACAGAGCAAACTTGAACTAATATAAACTTTTTCTAACAATTAATTTTCACACTTTAATCATATAGTGAACAGTGGTGTTGTAAATACCTAAAGAGTTACATATGCCAAGTAAGAAAACATATAAGTGGCTACATGTGGTGTGATAGAACTTCAAGGCCCTAGGCATAGTTGTCTATAAAAATCTCATACAGCAATCATGTGAAAAGCAACATGAAAGCAAATAAGAAGAACCCGTCAAAGTCTAGAACTCTTGATTAGTTTGATTCCATAATAACCCAATGGATGAATTGCAAAAAGCAAGTGCATATTTACTATCTGGATGACAGACTACACGAATAAACAAGGTATGCAAAGTAGTGTAATAGAACGCTTGGTCCTACCACCTTGGTGAAAACTTGCTGGGACCCGAGGGGTATATATTCCTCCAGCAAAGATTCAGCAGATACCATTGGGGAACAGGCTTTGACCCCATACGTGATATCTTTTCCCTTCCAGGTTTAGTCATAGAACATCACTGGAACAGAACAACACATCCACACAGAGCAAACTTGAACTAATATAAACTTTTTCTAACAATTAATTTTCACACTTTAATCATATAGTGAACAGTGGTGTTGTAAATACCTAAAGAGTTACATATGCCAAGTAAGAAAACATATAAGTGGCTACATGTGGTGTGATAGAACTTCAAGGCCCTAGGCATAGTTGTCTATAAAAATCTCATACAGCAATCATGTGAAAAGCAACATGAAAGCAAATAAGAAGAACCCGTCAAAGTCTAGAACTCTTGATTAGTTTGATTCCATAATAACCAAATGGATGAATTGCAAAGCAAGTGCATATTTATTATCTGGAGGGCAGGCTACACGAATAAACAAGGTATGTAAAGGGGCAAAATGGATCGCTGGGTCCTACCACCTTGGTGAAAACTTGCTGGGACCCGAGGGGTATATATGCCTCCAGCAAAGGCTTCAGCAGATACCATTGGGGAACAGGCTTTAGCAGATACCATTGGGGAACAGGCTTTAGCAGATACCATTGGGGAACAGGCTTTGACCCCATAGGTGATATAGTTTCCCTTCAAGATTTAGTAAAAGAAAATCACTGGAACAGAACAATACATCCACACAGAGCAAACTTGAACTAATATAAACTTCATCTTAGGATTAATTTTCACACTTTAATCATATATTGAACAGTGGTGTTGTAAATACTTAAAGAGTTACATATGCCAAGTAAGAAAACATATAAGTGGCTACATGTGGTGTGATAGAACTTCAAGGCCCTAGGCAAAGTTGTCTATACAATTCTCATACAGCAATCATGTGAAAAGCAACATGAAAGCAAATAAGAAGAACCCGTCAAAGTCTAGAACTCTTGATTAGTTTGATTCCATAATAACCCAATGGATGAATTGCAAAAAGCAAGTGCATATTTACTATCTGGATGACAGACTACACGAATAAACAAGGTATGCAAAGTAGTGTAATAGAACGCTTGGTCCTACCACCTTGGTGAAAACTTGCTGGGACCCGAGGGGTATATATTCCTCCAGCAAAGGCTTTAGCAAATACCATTGGGGAACAGGCTTTGACCCCATACGTGATATCTTTTCCCTTCCAGGTTTAGTCATAGAACATCACTGGAACAGAACAATACATCCACACAGAGCAAACTTGAACTAATATAAACTTTTTCTAACAATTAATTTTCACACTTTAATCATATAATGAACAGTGGTGTTGTAAATACCTAAAGAGTTACATATGCCAAGTAAGAAAACATATAAGTGGCTACATGTGGTGTGATAGAACTTCAAGGCCCTAGGCATAGTTGTCTATAAAAATCTCATACAGCAATCATGTGAAAAGCAACATGAAAGCAAATAAGAAGAACCCGTCAAAGTCTAGAACTCTTGATTAGTTTGATTCCATAATAACCAAATGGATGAATTGCAAAGCAAGTGCATATTTATTATCTGGAGGGCAGGCTACACGAATAAACAAGGTATGTAAAGGGGCAAAATGGATCGCTGGGTCCTACCACCTTGGTGAAAACTTGCTGGGACCCGAGGGGTATACTGTATGCCTCCAGCAAAGGCTTCAGCAGATACCATTGGGAACAGGCTTTGACCCCATAGGTGATATCTTTTCCCTTCAAGGTTTAGTCATAGAACATCACTGGAACAGAACAATACATCCACACAGAGCAAACTTGGAACTAATATAAACTTTTTCTTGCAATTAATTTTCACACTTTAATCATATATTGAACAGTGGTGTTGTAAATACTTAAAGAGTTACATATGCCAAGTAAGAAAACATATAAGTGGCTACATGTGGTGTGATAGAACTTCAAGGCCCTAGGCAAAGTTGTCTATACAATTCTCATACAGCAATCATGTGAAAAGCAACATGAAAGCAAATAAGAAGAACCCGTCAAAGTCTAGAACTCTTGATTAGTTTGATTCCATAATAACCCAATGGATGAATTGCAAAAAGCAAGTGCATATTTACTATCTGGATGACAGACTACACGAATAAACAAGGTATGCAAAGTAGTGTAATAGAACGCTTGGTCCTACCACCTTGGTGAAAACTTGCTGGGACCCGAGGGGTATATATTCCTCCAGCAAAGGCTTCAGCAAATACCATTGGGGAACAGGCTTTGACCCCATACGTGATATCTTTTCCCTTCCAGGTTTAGTCATAGAACATCACTGGAACAGAACAATATATCCACACAGAGCAAACTTGAACTAATATAAACTTTTTCTAACAATTAATTTTCACACTTTAATCATATAGTGAACAGTGGTGTTGTAAATACCTAAAGAGTTACATATGCCAAGTAAGAAAACATATAAGTGGCTACATGTGGTGTGATAGAACTTCAAGGCCCTAGGCATAGTTGTCTATAAAAATCTCATACAGCAATCATGTGAAAAGCAACATGAAAGCAAATAAGAAGAACCCGTCAAAGTCTAGAACTCTTGATTAGTTTGATTCCATAATAACCAAATGGATGAATTGCAAAGCAAGTGCATATTTATTATCTGGAGGGCAGGCTACACGAATAAACAAGGTATGTAAAGGGGCAAAATGGATCGCTGGGTCCTACCACCTTGGTGAAAACTTGCTGGGACCCGAGGGGTATACTGTATGCCTCCAGCAAAGGCTTCAGCAGATACCATTGGGGAACAGGCTTTGACCCCATAGGTGATATCTTTTCCCTTCAAGGTTTAGTCACAGAACATCACTGGAACAGAACAATACATCCACACAGAGCAAACTTGAACTAATATAAACTTCTTCTTAGGATTAATTTTCAAACTTTAATCGTTGTACATACCTAAAGAGTTACATATGCCAAGTAAGAAAACATAAGTGGCTACATGTGGTGTGATAGAACTTCAAGGCCCTAGGCATAGTTGTCTATAAAAATCTCATACAGCAATCATGTGAAAAGCAACATGAAAGCAAATAAGAAGAACCCGTCAAAGTCTAGAACTCTTGATTAGTTTGATTCCATAATAACCAAATGGATGAATTGCAAAGCAAGTGCATATTTATTATCTGGAGGGCAGGCTACACGAATAAACAAGGTATGTAAAGGGGCAAAATGCATCGCTGGGTCCTACCACCTTGGTGAAAACTTGCTGGGACCCGAGGGGTATACTGTATGCCTCCAGCAAAGGCTTCAGCAGATACCATTGGGGAACAGGCTTTGACCCCATAGGTGATATCTTTTCCCTTCAAGGTTTAGTCATAGAACATCACTGGAACAGAACAATACATCCACACAGAGCAAACTTGGAACTAATATAAACTTTTTCTTGCAATTAATTTTCACACTTTAATCGTTGTAAATACCTAAAGAGTTACATATGCCAAGTAAGAAAACATATAAGTGGCTACATGTGGTGTGATAGAACTTCAAGGCCCTAGGCATAGTTGTCTATAAAATTCTCATACAGCAATCATGTGAAAAGCAACATGAAAGCAAATAAGAAGAACCCGTCAAAGTCTAGAACTCTTGATTAGTTTGATTCCATAATAACCCAATGGATGAATTGCAAAGCAAGTGCATATTTATTATCTGGAGGGCAGGCTACACGAATAAACAAGGTATGTAAAGGGGCAAAATGGATCGCTGGGTCCTACCACCTTGGTGAAAACTTGCTGGGACCCGAGGGGTATATATGCCTCCAGCAAAGGCTTCAACAGATACCATTGGGGAACAGGCTTTAGCAGATACCATTGGGGAACAGGCTTCAGCAGATACCATTGGGGAACAGGCTTCAGCAGATACCATTGGGGAACAGGCTTTGACCCCATAGGTGATATATTTTCCCTTCAAGATTTAGTAAAAGAAAATCACTGGAACAGAACAATACATCCACACAGAACAAACTTGAACTAATATAAACTTCATCTTAGGATTAATTTTCACACTTTAATCATATATTGAACAGTGGTGTTGTAAATACCTAAAGAGTTACATATGCCAAGTAAGAAAACATATAAGTGGCTACATGTGGTGTGATAGAACTTCAAGGCCCTAGGCAAAGTTGTCTATACAATTCTCATACAGCAATCATGTGAAAAGCAACATGAAAGCAAATAAGAAGAACCCGTCAAAGTCTAGAACTCTTGATTAGTTTGATTCCATAATAACCCAATGGATGAATTGCAAAAAGCAAGTGCATATTTACTATCTGGATGACAGACTACACGAATAAACAAGGTATGCAAAGTAGTGTAATAGAACGCTTGGTCCTACCACCTTGGTGAAAACTTGCTGGGACCCGAGGGGTATATATTCCTCCAGCAAAGGCTTCAGCAGATACCATTGGGGAACAGGCTTTGACCCCATACGTGATATCTTTTCCCTTCCAGGTTTAGTCATAGAACATCACTGGAACAGAACAATACATCCACACAGAGCAAACTTGAACTAATATAAACTTTTTCTAACAATTAATTTTCACACTTTAATCATATAGTGAACAGTGGTGTTGTAAATACCTAAAGAGTTACATATGCCAAGTAAGAAAACATATAAGTGGCTACATGTGGTGTGATAGAACTTCAAGGCCCTAGGCATAGTTGTCTATAAAAATCTCATACAGCAATCATGTGAAAAGCAACATGAAAGCAAATAAGAAGAACCCGTCAAAGTCTAGAACTCTTGATTAGTTTGATTCCATAATAACCAAATGGATGAATTGCAAAGCAAGTGCATATTTATTATCTGGAGGGCAGGCTACACGAATAAACAAGGTATGTAAAGGGGCAAAATGGATCGCTGGGTCCTACCACCTTGGTGAAACTTGCTGGGACCCGAGGGGTATATATGCCTCCAGCAAAGGCTTCAGCAGATACCATTGGGGAACAGGCTTTAGCAGATACCATTGGGGAACAGGCTTCAGCAGATACCATTGGGGAACAGGCTTTGACCCCATAGGTGATATATTTTCCCTTCAAGATTTAGTAAAAGAAAATCACTGGAACAGAACAATACATCCATACAGAGCAAACTTGAACTAATATAAACTTCATCTTAGGATTAATTTTCACACTTTAATCATATATTGAAAAGTGGTGTTGTAAATACCTAAAGAGTTACATATGCCAAGTAAGAAAACATATAAGTGGCTACATGTGGTGTGATAGAACTTCAAGGCCCTAGGCAAAGTTGTCTATACAATTCTCATACAGCAATCATGTGAAAAGCAACATGAAAGCAAATAAGAAGAACCCGTCAAAGTCTAGAACTCTTGATTAGTTTGATTCCATAATAACCCAATGGATGAATTGCAAAGCAAGTGCATATTTATTATCTGGAGGGCAGGCTACACGAATAAACAAGGTATGTAAAGGGGCAAAATGGATCGCTGGGTCCTACCACCTTGGTGAAAACTTGCTGGGACCCGAGGGGTATATATGCCTCCAGCAAAGGCTTCAACAGATACCATTGGGGAACAGGCTTTAGCAGATACCATTGGGGAACAGGCTTCAGCAGATACCATTGGGGAACAGGCTTCAGCAGATACCATTGGGGAACAGGCTTTGACCCCATAGGTGATATATTTTCCCTTCAAGATTTAGTAAAAGAAAATCACTGGAACAGAACAATACATCCACACAGAACAAACTTGAACTAATATAAACTTCATCTTAGGATTAATTTTCACACTTTAATCATATATTGAACAGTGGTGTTGTAAATACCTAAAGAGTTACATATGCCAAGTAAGAAAACATATAAGTGGCTACATGTGGTGTGATAGAACTTCAAGGCCCTAGGCAAAGTTGTCTATACAATTCTCATACAGCAATCATGTGAAAAGCAACATGAAAGCAAATAAGAAGAACCCGTCAAAGTCTAGAACTCTTGATTAGTTTGATTCCATAATAACCCAATGGATGAATTGCAAAAAGCAAGTGCATATTTACTATCTGGATGACAGACTACACGAATAAACAAGGTATGCAAAGTAGTGTAATAGAACGCTTGGTCCTACCACCTTGGTGAAAACTTGCTGGGACCCGAGGGGTATATATTCCTCCAGCAAAGGCTTCAGCAGATACCATTGGGGAACAGGCTTTGACCCCATACGTGATATCTTTTCCCTTCCAGGTTTAGTCATAGAACATCACTGGAACAGAACAATACATCCACACAGAGCAAACTTGAACTAATATAAACTTTTTCTAACAATTAATTTTCACACTTTAATCATATAGTGAACAGTGGTGTTGTAAATACCTAAAGAGTTACATATGCCAAGTAAGAAAACATATAAGTGGCTACATGTGGTGTGATAGAACTTCAAGGCCCTAGGCATAGTTGTCTATAAAAATCTCATACAGCAATCATGTGAAAAGCAACATGAAAGCAAATAAGAAGAACCCGTCAAAGTCTAGAACTCTTGATTAGTTTGATTCCATAATAACCAAATGGATGAATTGCAAAGCAAGTGCATATTTATTATCTGGAGGGCAGGCTACACGAATAAACAAGGTATGTAAAGGGGCAAAATGGATCGCTGGGTCCTACCACCTTGGTGAAACTTGCTGGGACCCGAGGGGTATATATGCCTCCAGCAAAGGCTTCAGCAGATACCATTGGGGAACAGGCTTTAGCAGATACCATTGGGGAACAGGCTTCAGCAGATACCATTGGGGAACAGGCTTTGACCCCATAGGTGATATATTTTCCCTTCAAGATTTAGTAAAAGAAAATCACTGGAACAGAACAATACATCCATACAGAGCAAACTTGAACTAATATAAACTTCATCTTAGGATTAATTTTCACACTTTAATCATATATTGAAAAGTGGTGTTGTAAATACCTAAAGAGTTACATATGCCAAGTAAGAAAACATATAAGTGGCTACATGTGGTGTGATAGAACTTCAAGGCCCTAGGCAAAGTTGTCTATACAATTCTCATACAGCAATCATGTGAAAAGCAACATGAAAGCAAATAAGAAGAACCCGTCAAAGTCTAGAACTCTTGATTAGTTTGATTCCATAATAACCAAATGGATGAATTGCAAAGCAAGTGCATATTTATTATCTGGAGGGCAGGCTACACGAATAAACAAGGTATGAAAAGGGGCAAAATGGATCGCTAGGTCCTACCACCTTGGTGAAAACTTGCTGGGACCCGAGGGGTATATATGCCTCCAGCAAAGGCTTCAGCAGATACCATTGGGGAACAGGCTTTAGCAGATACCATTGGGGAACAGGCTTCAGCAGATACCATTGGGGAACAGGCTTTGACCCCATAGGTGATATATTTTCCCTTCAAGATTTAGTAAAAGAAAATCACTGGAACAGAACAATACATCCACACAGAGCAAACTTGAACTAATATAAACTTCATCTTAGGATTAATTTTCACACTTTAATCATATATTGAACAGTGGTGTTGTAAATACCTAAAGAGTTACATATGCCAAGTAAGAAAACATATAAGTGGCTACATGTGGTGTGATAGAACTTCAAGGCCCTAGGCAAAGTTGTCTATACAATTCTCATACAGCAATCATGTGAAAAGCAACATGAAAGCAAATAAGAAGAACCCGTCAAAGTCTAGAACTCTTGATTAGTTTGATTCCATAATAACCCAATGGATGAATTGCAAAAAGCAAGTGCATATTTACTATCTGGATGACAGACTACACGAATAAACAAGGTATGCAAAGTAGTGTAATAGAACGCTTGGTCCTACCACATTGGTGAAAACTTGCTGGGACCCGAGGGGTATATATTCCTCCAGCAAAGGCTTCAGCAGATACCATTGGGGAACAGGCTTTGACCCCATACGTGATATCTTTTCCCTTCCAGGTTTAGTCATAGAACATCACTGGAACAGAACAACACATCCACACAGAGCAAACTTGAACTAATATAAACTTTTTCTAACAATTAATTTTCACACTTTAATCATATAGTGAACAGTGGTGTTGTAAATACCTAAAGAGTTACATATGCCAAGTAAGAAAACATATAAGTGGCTACATGTGGTGTGATAGAACTTCAAGGCCCTAGGCATAGTTGTCTATAAAAATCTCATACAGCAATCATGTGAAAAGCAACATGAAAGCAAATAAGAAGAACCCGTCAAAGTCTAGAACTCTTGATTAGTTTGATTCCATAATAACCAAATGGATGAATTGCAAAGCAAGTGCATATTTATTATCTGGAGGGCAGGCTACACGAATAAACAAGGTATGTAAAGGGGCAAAATGGATCGCTGGGTCCTACCTCCTTGGTGAAAACTTGCTGGGACCCGAGGGGTATATATGCCTCCAGCAAAGGCTTCAGCAGATACCATTGGGGAACAGGCTTTAGCAGATACCATTGGGGAACAGGCTTCAGCAGATACCATTGGGGAACAGGCTTTGACCCCATAGGTGATATATTTTCCCTTCAAGGTTTAGTAAAAGAAAATCACTGGAACAGAACAATACATCCACACAGAGCAAACTTGAACTAATATAAACTTCATCTTAGGATTAATTTTCACACTTTAATCATATATTGAACAGTGGTGTTGTAAATACCTAAAGAGTTACATATGCCAAGTAAGAAAACATATAAGTGGCTACATGTGGTGTGATAGAACTTCAAGGCCCTAGGCAAAGTTGTCTATACAATTATCATACAGCAATCATGTGAAAAGCAACATGAAAGCAAATAAGAAGAACCCGTCAAAGTCTAGAACTCTTGATTAGTTTGATTCCATAATAACCAAATGGATGAATTGCAAAGCAAGTGCATATTTATTATCTGGAGGGCAGGCTACACGAATAAACAAGGTATGTAAAGGGGCAAAATGGATCGCTGGGTCCTACCACCTTGGTGAAAACTTGCTGGGACCCGAGGGGTATACTGTATGCCTCCAGCAAAGGCTTCAGCAGATACCATTGGGGAACAGGCTTTGACCCCATAGGTGATATCTTTTCCCTTCAAGGTTTAGTCATAGAACATCACTGGAACAGAACAATACATCCACACAGAGCAAACTTGGAACTAATATAAACTTTTTCTTGCAATTAATTTTCACACTTTAATCATTGTAAATACCTAAAGAGTTACATATGCCAAGTAAGAAAACATATAAGTGGCTACATGTGGTGTGATAGAACTTCAAGGCCCTAGGCATAGTTGTCTATAAAATTCTCATACAGCAATCATGTGAAAAGCAACATGAAAGCAAATAAGAAGAACCCGTCAAAGTCTAGAACTCTTGATTAGTTTGATTCCATAATAACCCAATGGATGAATTGCAAAAAGCAAGTGCATATTTACTATCTGGATGGCAGACTACACGAATAAACAAGGTATGCAAAGTAGTGTAATAGAACGCTGGGTCCTACCACCTTGGTGAAAACTTGCTGGGACCCGAGGGGTATATATTCCTCCAGCAAAGGCTTCAGCAGATACCATTGGGGAACAGGCTTTGACCCCATACGTGATATCTTTTCCCTTCAAGGTTTAGTCACAGAACATCACTGGAACAGAACAATACATCCACACAGAGCAAACTTGAACTAATAAAAACTTCTTCTTAGGATTAATTTTCAAACTTTAATCGTTGTACATACCTAAAGAGTTACATATGCCAAGTAAGAAAACATATAAGTGGCTACATGTGGTGTGATAGAACTTCAAGGCCCTAGGCAAAGTTGTCTATACAATTCTCATACAGCAATCATGTGAAAAGCAACATGAAAGCAAATAAGAAGAACCCGTCAAAGTCTAGAACTCTTGATTAGTTTGATTCCATAATAACCCAATGGATGAATTGCAAAAAGCAAGTGCATATTTACTATCTGGATGACAGACTACACGAATAAACAAGGTATGCAAAGTAGTGTAATAGAACGCTTGGTCCTACCACCTTGGTGAAAACTTGCTGGGACCCGAGGGGTATATATTCCTCCAGCAAAGGCTTCAGCAGATACCATTGGGGAACAGGCTTTGACCCCATACGTGATATCTTTTCCCTTCCAGGTTTAGTCATAGAACATCACTGGAACAGAACAACACATCCACACAGAGCAAACTTGAACTAATATAAACTTTTTCTAACAATTAATTTTCACACTTTAATCATATAGTGAACAGTGGTGTTGTAAATACCTAAAGAGTTACATATGCCAAGTAAGAAAACATAAGTGGCTACATGTGGTGTGATAGAACTTCAAGGCCCTAGGCATAGTCGTCTATAAAAATCTCATACAGCAATCATGTGAAAAGCAACATGAAAGCAAATAAGAAGAACCCGTCAAAGTCTAGAACTCTTGATTAGTTTGATTCCATGATAACCCAATGGATGAATTGCAAAGCAAGTGCATATTTATTATCCGGAGGGCAGGCTACACGAATAAACAAGGTATGCAAAGGGGCAAAATGGATCGCTGGGTCCTACCACCTTGGTGAAAACTTGCTGGGACCCGAGGGGTATATATGCCTCCAACAAAGGCTTCAGCAGATACCATTGGGGAACAGGCTTTAGCAGATACCATTGGGGAACAGGCTTCAGCAGATACCATTGGGGAACAGGCTTCAGCAGATATCATTGGGGAACAGGCTTTAGCAGATACCATTGGGGAACAGGCTTCAGCAGATACCATTGGGGAACAGGCTTTAGCAGATACCATTGGGGAACAGGCTTCAGCAGATACCATTGGGGAACAGGCTTTAGCAGATACCATTGGGGAACAGGCTTCAGCAGATTCCATTGGGGAACAGGCTTTGACCCCATAGGTGATATATTTTCCCTTCAAGATTTAGTAAAAGAAAATCACTGGAACAGAACAATACATCCACACAGAGCAAACTTGAACTAATATAAACTTCATCTTAGGATTAATTTTCACACTTTAATCATATATTGAACAGTGGTGTTGTAAATACCTAAAGAGTTACATATGCCAAGTAAGAAAACATATAAGTGGCTACATGTGGTGTGATAGAACTTCAAGGCCCTAGGCAAAGTTGTCTATACAATTCTCATACAGCAATCATGTGAAAAGCAACATGAAAGCAAATAAGAAGAACCCGTCAAAGTCTAGAACTCTTGATTAGTTTGATTCCATAATAACCCAATGGATGAATTGCAAAAAGCAAGTGCATATTTACTATCTGGATGACAGACTACACGAATAAACAAGGTATGCAAAGTAGTGTAATAGAACGCTTGGTCCTACCACCTTGGTGAAAACTTGCTGGGACCCGAGGGGTATATATTCCTCCAGCAAAGGCTTCAGCAGATACCATTGGGGAACAGGCTTTGACCCCATACGTGATATCTTTTCCCTTCCAGGTTTAGTCATAGAACATCACTGGAACAGAACAACACATCCACACAGAGCAAACTTGAACTAATATAAACTTTTTCTAACAATTAATTTTCACACTTTAATCATATAGTGAACAGTGGTGTTGTAAATACCTAAAGAGTTACATATGCCAAGTAAGAAAACATATAAGTGGCTACATGTGGTGTGATAGAACTTCAAGGCCCTAGGCATAGTTGTCTATAAAAATCTCATACAGCAATCATGTGAAAAGCAACATGAAAGCAAATAAGAAGAACCCGTCAAAGTCTAGAACTCTTGATTAGTTTGATTCCATAATAACCCAATGGATGAATTGCAAAAAGCAAGTGCATATTTACTATCTGGATGACAGACTACACGAATAAACAAGGTATGCAAAGTAGTGTAATAGAACGCTTGGTCCTACCACCTTGGTGAAAACTTGCTGGGACCCGAGGGGTATATATTCCTCCAGCAAAGATTCAGCAGATACCATTGGGGAACAGGCTTTGACCCCATACGTGATATCTTTTCCCTTCCAGGTTTAGTCATAGAACATCACTGGAACAGAACAACACATCCACACAGAGCAAACTTGAACTAATATAAACTTTTTCTAACAATTAATTTTCACACTTTAATCATATAGTGAACAGTGGTGTTGTAAATACCTAAAGAGTTACATATGCCAAGTAAGAAAACATATAAGTGGCTACATGTGGTGTGATAGAACTTCAAGGCCCTAGGCATAGTTGTCTATAAAAATCTCATACAGCAATCATGTGAAAAGCAACATGAAAGCAAATAAGAAGAACCCGTCAAAGTCTAGAACTCTTGATTAGTTTGATTCCATAATAACCAAATGGATGAATTGCAAAGCAAGTGCATATTTATTATCTGGAGGGCAGGCTACACGAATAAACAAGGTATGTAAAGGGGCAAAATGGATCGCTGGGTCCTACCACCTTGGTGAAAACTTGCTGGGACCCGAGGGGTATATATGCCTCCAGCAAAGGCTTCAGCAGATACCATTGGGGAACAGGCTTTAGCAGATACCATTGGGGAACAGGCTTTAGCAGATACCATTGGGGAACAGGCTTTGACCCCATAGGTGATATAGTTTCCCTTCAAGATTTAGTAAAAGAAAATCACTGGAACAGAACAATACATCCACACAGAGCAAACTTGAACTAATATAAACTTCATCTTAGGATTAATTTTCACACTTTAATCATATATTGAACAGTGGTGTTGTAAATACTTAAAGAGTTACATATGCCAAGTAAGAAAACATATAAGTGGCTACATGTGGTGTGATAGAACTTCAAGGCCCTAGGCAAAGTTGTCTATACAATTCTCATACAGCAATCATGTGAAAAGCAACATGAAAGCAAATAAGAAGAACCCGTCAAAGTCTAGAACTCTTGATTAGTTTGATTCCATAATAACCCAATGGATGAATTGCAAAAAGCAAGTGCATATTTACTATCTGGATGACAGACTACACGAATAAACAAGGTATGCAAAGTAGTGTAATAGAACGCTTGGTCCTACCACCTTGGTGAAAACTTGCTGGGACCCGAGGGGTATATATTCCTCCAGCAAAGGCTTTAGCAAATACCATTGGGGAACAGGCTTTGACCCCATACGTGATATCTTTTCCCTTCCAGGTTTAGTCATAGAACATCACTGGAACAGAACAATACATCCACACAGAGCAAACTTGAACTAATATAAACTTTTTCTAACAATTAATTTTCACACTTTAATCATATAATGAACAGTGGTGTTGTAAATACCTAAAGAGTTACATATGCCAAGTAAGAAAACATATAAGTGGCTACATGTGGTGTGATAGAACTTCAAGGCCCTAGGCATAGTTGTCTATAAAAATCTCATACAGCAATCATGTGAAAAGCAACATGAAAGCAAATAAGAAGAACCCGTCAAAGTCTAGAACTCTTGATTAGTTTGATTCCATAATAACCAAATGGATGAATTGCAAAGCAAGTGCATATTTATTATCTGGAGGGCAGGCTACACGAATAAACAAGGTATGTAAAGGGGCAAAATGGATCGCTGGGTCCTACCACCTTGGTGAAAACTTGCTGGGACCCGAGGGGTATACTGTATGCCTCCAGCAAAGGCTTCAGCAGATACCATTGGGAACAGGCTTTGACCCCATAGGTGATATCTTTTCCCTTCAAGGTTTAGTCATAGAACATCACTGGAACAGAACAATACATCCACACAGAGCAAACTTGGAACTAATATAAACTTTTTCTTGCAATTAATTTTCACACTTTAATCATATATTGAACAGTGGTGTTGTAAATACTTAAAGAGTTACATATGCCAAGTAAGAAAACATATAAGTGGCTACATGTGGTGTGATAGAACTTCAAGGCCCTAGGCAAAGTTGTCTATACAATTCTCATACAGCAATCATGTGAAAAGCAACATGAAAGCAAATAAGAAGAACCCGTCAAAGTCTAGAACTCTTGATTAGTTTGATTCCATAATAACCCAATGGATGAATTGCAAAAAGCAAGTGCATATTTACTATCTGGATGACAGACTACACGAATAAACAAGGTATGCAAAGTAGTGTAATAGAACGCTTGGTCCTACCACCTTGGTGAAAACTTGCTGGGACCCGAGGGGTATATATTCCTCCAGCAAAGGCTTCAGCAAATACCATTGGGGAACAGGCTTTGACCCCATACGTGATATCTTTTCCCTTCCAGGTTTAGTCATAGAACATCACTGGAACAGAACAATATATCCACACAGAGCAAACTTGAACTAATATAAACTTTTTCTAACAATTAATTTTCACACTTTAATCATATAGTGAACAGTGGTGTTGTAAATACCTAAAGAGTTACATATGCCAAGTAAGAAAACATATAAGTGGCTACATGTGGTGTGATAGAACTTCAAGGCCCTAGGCATAGTTGTCTATAAAAATCTCATACAGCAATCATGTGAAAAGCAACATGAAAGCAAATAAGAAGAACCCGTCAAAGTCTAGAACTCTTGATTAGTTTGATTCCATAATAACCAAATGGATGAATTGCAAAGCAAGTGCATATTTATTATCTGGAGGGCAGGCTACACGAATAAACAAGGTATGTAAAGGGGCAAAATGGATCGCTGGGTCCTACCACCTTGGTGAAAACTTGCTGGGACCCGAGGGGTATACTGTATGCCTCCAGCAAAGGCTTCAGCAGATACCATTGGGGAACAGGCTTTGACCCCATAGGTGATATCTTTTCCCTTCAAGGTTTAGTCACAGAACATCACTGGAACAGAACAATACATCCACACAGAGCAAACTTGAACTAATATAAACTTCTTCTTAGGATTAATTTTCAAACTTTAATCGTTGTACATACCTAAAGAGTTACATATGCCAAGTAAGAAAACATAAGTGGCTACATGTGGTGTGATAGAACTTCAAGGCCCTAGGCATAGTTGTCTATAAAAATCTCATACAGCAATCATGTGAAAAGCAACATGAAAGCAAATAAGAAGAACCCGTCAAAGTCTAGAACTCTTGATTAGTTTGATTCCATAATAACCAAATGGATGAATTGCAAAGCAAGTGCATATTTATTATCTGGAGGGCAGGCTACACGAATAAACAAGGTATGTAAAGGGGCAAAATGCATCGCTGGGTCCTACCACCTTGGTGAAAACTTGCTGGGACCCGAGGGGTATACTGTATGCCTCCAGCAAAGGCTTCAGCAGATACCATTGGGGAACAGGCTTTGACCCCATAGGTGATATCTTTTCCCTTCAAGGTTTAGTCATAGAACATCACTGGAACAGAACAATACATCCACACAGAGCAAACTTGGAACTAATATAAACTTTTTCTTGCAATTAATTTTCACACTTTAATCGTTGTAAATACCTAAAGAGTTACATATGCCAAGTAAGAAAACATATAAGTGGCTACATGTGGTGTGATAGAACTTCAAGGCCCTAGGCATAGTTGTCTATAAAATTCTCATACAGCAATCATGTGAAAAGCAACATGAAAGCAAATAAGAAGAACCCGTCAAAGTCTAGAACTCTTGATTAGTTTGATTCCATAATAACCCAATGGATGAATTGCAAAGCAAGTGCATATTTATTATCTGGAGGGCAGGCTACACGAATAAACAAGGTATGTAAAGGGGCAAAATGGATCGCTGGGTCCTACCACCTTGGTGAAAACTTGCTGGGACCCGAGGGGTATATATGCCTCCAGCAAAGGCTTCAACAGATACCATTGGGGAACAGGCTTTAGCAGATACCATTGGGGAACAGGCTTCAGCAGATACCATTGGGGAACAGGCTTCAGCAGATACCATTGGGGAACAGGCTTTGACCCCATAGGTGATATATTTTCCCTTCAAGATTTAGTAAAAGAAAATCACTGGAACAGAACAATACATCCACACAGAACAAACTTGAACTAATATAAACTTCATCTTAGGATTAATTTTCACACTTTAATCATATATTGAACAGTGGTGTTGTAAATACCTAAAGAGTTACATATGCCAAGTAAGAAAACATATAAGTGGCTACATGTGGTGTGATAGAACTTCAAGGCCCTAGGCAAAGTTGTCTATACAATTCTCATACAGCAATCATGTGAAAAGCAACATGAAAGCAAATAAGAAGAACCCGTCAAAGTCTAGAACTCTTGATTAGTTTGATTCCATAATAACCCAATGGATGAATTGCAAAAAGCAAGTGCATATTTACTATCTGGATGACAGACTACACGAATAAACAAGGTATGCAAAGTAGTGTAATAGAACGCTTGGTCCTACCACCTTGGTGAAAACTTGCTGGGACCCGAGGGGTATATATTCCTCCAGCAAAGGCTTCAGCAGATACCATTGGGGAACAGGCTTTGACCCCATACGTGATATCTTTTCCCTTCCAGGTTTAGTCATAGAACATCACTGGAACAGAACAATACATCCACACAGAGCAAACTTGAACTAATATAAACTTTTTCTAACAATTAATTTTCACACTTTAATCATATAGTGAACAGTGGTGTTGTAAATACCTAAAGAGTTACATATGCCAAGTAAGAAAACATATAAGTGGCTACATGTGGTGTGATAGAACTTCAAGGCCCTAGGCATAGTTGTCTATAAAAATCTCATACAGCAATCATGTGAAAAGCAACATGAAAGCAAATAAGAAGAACCCGTCAAAGTCTAGAACTCTTGATTAGTTTGATTCCATAATAACCAAATGGATGAATTGCAAAGCAAGTGCATATTTATTATCTGGAGGGCAGGCTACACGAATAAACAAGGTATGTAAAGGGGCAAAATGGATCGCTGGGTCCTACCACCTTGGTGAAACTTGCTGGGACCCGAGGGGTATATATGCCTCCAGCAAAGGCTTCAGCAGATACCATTGGGGAACAGGCTTTAGCAGATACCATTGGGGAACAGGCTTCAGCAGATACCATTGGGGAACAGGCTTTGACCCCATAGGTGATATATTTTCCCTTCAAGATTTAGTAAAAGAAAATCACTGGAACAGAACAATACATCCATACAGAGCAAACTTGAACTAATATAAACTTCATCTTAGGATTAATTTTCACACTTTAATCATATATTGAAAAGTGGTGTTGTAAATACCTAAAGAGTTACATATGCCAAGTAAGAAAACATATAAGTGGCTACATGTGGTGTGATAGAACTTCAAGGCCCTAGGCAAAGTTGTCTATACAATTCTCATACAGCAATCATGTGAAAAGCAACATGAAAGCAAATAAGAAGAACCCGTCAAAGTCTAGAACTCTTGATTAGTTTGATTCCATAATAACCAAATGGATGAATTGCAAAGCAAGTGCATATTTATTATCTGGAGGGCAGGCTACACGAATAAACAAGGTATGAAAAGGGGCAAAATGGATCGCTAGGTCCTACCACCTTGGTGAAAACTTGCTGGGACCCGAGGGGTATATATGCCTCCAGCAAAGGCTTCAGCAGATACCATTGGGGAACAGGCTTTGACCCCATAGGTGATATCTTTTCCCTTCAAGGTTTAGTCACAGAACATCATAGAAACAGAACAAAAAATCCACACAGAGCAAACTTGAACTAATATTAACTTCTTCTTAGGATTAATTTTCAAACTTTAATCGTTGTACATACCTAAAGAGTTACATATGCCAAGTAAGAAAACATAAGTGGCTACATGTGGTGTGATAGAACTTCAAGGCCCTAGGCATAGTTGTCTATAAAAATCTCATACAGCAATCATGTGAAAAGCAACATGAAAGCAAATAAGAAGAACCCGTCAAAGTCTAGAACTCTTGATTAGTTTGATTCCATGATAACCCAATGGATGAATTGCAAAGCAAGTGCATATTTATTATCCGGAGGGCAGGCTACACGAATAAACAAGGTATGCAAAGGGGCAAAATGGATCGCTGGGTCCTACCACCTTGGTGAAAACTTGCTGGGACCCGAGGGGTATATATGCCTCCAGCAAAGGCTTCAGCAGATACCATTGGGGAACAGGCTTTAGCAGATACCATTGGGGAACAGGCTTCAGCAGATACCATTGGGGAACAGGCTTTGACCCCATAGGTGATATATTTTCCCTTCAAGATTTAGTAAAAGAAAATCACTGGAACAGAACAATACATCCACACAGAGCAAACTTGAACTAATATAAACTTCATCTTAGGATTAATTTTCACACTTTAATCATATATTGAACAGTGGTGTTGTAAATACCTAAAGAGTTACATATGCCAAGTAAGAAAACATATAAGTGGCTACATGTGGTGTGATAGAACTTCAAGGCCCTAGGCAAAGTTGTCTATACAATTCTCATACAGCAATCATGTGAAAAGCAACATGAAAGCAAATAAGAAGAACCCGTCAAAGTCTAGAACTCTTGATTAGTTTGATTCCATAATAACCCAATGGATGAATTGCAAAAAGCAAGTGCATATTTACTATCTGGATGACAGACTACACGAATAAACAAGGTATGCAAAGTAGTGTAATAGAACGCTTGGTCCTACCACATTGGTGAAAACTTGCTGGGACCCGAGGGGTATATATTCCTCCAGCAAAGGCTTCAGCAGATACCATTGGGGAACAGGCTTTGACCCCATACGTGATATCTTTTCCCTTCCAGGTTTAGTCATAGAACATCACTGGAACAGAACAACACATCCACACAGAGCAAACTTGAACTAATATAAACTTTTTCTAACAATTAATTTTCACACTTTAATCATATAGTGAACAGTGGTGTTGTAAATACCTAAAGAGTTACATATGCCAAGTAAGAAAACATATAAGTGGCTACATGTGGTGTGATAGAACTTCAAGGCCCTAGGCATAGTTGTCTATAAAAATCTCATACAGCAATCATGTGAAAAGCAACATGAAAGCAAATAAGAAGAACCCGTCAAAGTCTAGAACTCTTGATTAGTTTGATTCCATAATAACCAAATGGATGAATTGCAAAGCAAGTGCATATTTATTATCTGGAGGGCAGGCTACACGAATAAACAAGGTATGTAAAGGGGCAAAATGGATCGCTGGGTCCTACCTCCTTGGTGAAAACTTGCTGGGACCCGAGGGGTATATATGCCTCCAGCAAAGGCTTCAGCAGATACCATTGGGGAACAGGCTTTAGCAGATACCATTGGGGAACAGGCTTCAGCAGATACCATTGGGGAACAGGCTTTGACCCCATAGGTGATATATTTTCCCTTCAAGGTTTAGTAAAAGAAAATCACTGGAACAGAACAATACATCCACACAGAGCAAACTTGAACTAATATAAACTTCATCTTAGGATTAATTTTCACACTTTAATCATATATTGAACAGTGGTGTTGTAAATACCTAAAGAGTTACATATGCCAAGTAAGAAAACATATAAGTGGCTACATGTGGTGTGATAGAACTTCAAGGCCCTAGGCAAAGTTGTCTATACAATTATCATACAGCAATCATGTGAAAAGCAACATGAAAGCAAATAAGAAGAACCCGTCAAAGTCTAGAACTCTTGATTAGTTTGATTCCATAATAACCAAATGGATGAATTGCAAAGCAAGTGCATATTTATTATCTGGAGGGCAGGCTACACGAATAAACAAGGTATGTAAAGGGGCAAAATGGATCGCTGGGTCCTACCACCTTGGTGAAAACTTGCTGGGACCCGAGGGGTATACTGTATGCCTCCAGCAAAGGCTTCAGCAGATACCATTGGGGAACAGGCTTTGACCCCATAGGTGATATCTTTTCCCTTCAAGGTTTAGTCATAGAACATCACTGGAACAGAACAATACATCCACACAGAGCAAACTTGGAACTAATATAAACTTTTTCTTGCAATTAATTTTCACACTTTAATCATTGTAAATACCTAAAGAGTTACATATGCCAAGTAAGAAAACATATAAGTGGCTACATGTGGTGTGATAGAACTTCAAGGCCCTAGGCATAGTTGTCTATAAAATTCTCATACAGCAATCATGTGAAAAGCAACATGAAAGCAAATAAGAAGAACCCGTCAAAGTCTAGAACTCTTGATTAGTTTGATTCCATAATAACCCAATGGATGAATTGCAAAAAGCAAGTGCATATTTACTATCTGGATGGCAGACTACACGAATAAACAAGGTATGCAAAGTAGTGTAATAGAACGCTGGGTCCTACCACCTTGGTGAAAACTTGCTGGGACCCGAGGGGTATATATTCCTCCAGCAAAGGCTTCAGCAGATACCATTGGGGAACAGGCTTTGACCCCATACGTGATATCTTTTCCCTTCAAGGTTTAGTCACAGAACATCACTGGAACAGAACAATACATCCACACAGAGCAAACTTGAACTAATAAAAACTTCTTCTTAGGATTAATTTTCAAACTTTAATCGTTGTACATACCTAAAGAGTTACATATGCCAAGTAAGAAAACATATAAGTGGCTACATGTGGTGTGATAGAACTTCAAGGCCCTAGGCAAAGTTGTCTATACAATTCTCATACAGCAATCATGTGAAAAGCAACATGAAAGCAAATAAGAAGAACCCGTCAAAGTCTAGAACTCTTGATTAGTTTGATTCCATAATAACCCAATGGATGAATTGCAAAAAGCAAGTGCATATTTACTATCTGGATGACAGACTACACGAATAAACAAGGTATGCAAAGTAGTGTAATAGAACGCTTGGTCCTACCACCTTGGTGAAAACTTGCTGGGACCCGAGGGGTATATATTCCTCCAGCAAAGGCTTCAGCAGATACCATTGGGGAACAGGCTTTGACCCCATACGTGATATCTTTTCCCTTCCAGGTTTAGTCATAGAACATCACTGGAACAGAACAACACATCCACACAGAGCAAACTTGAACTAATATAAACTTTTTCTAACAATTAATTTTCACACTTTAATCATATAGTGAACAGTGGTGTTGTAAATACCTAAAGAGTTACATATGCCAAGTAAGAAAACATATAAGTGGCTACATGTGGTGTGATAGAACTTCAAGGCCCTAGGCATAGTTGTCTATAAAAATCTCATACAGCAATCATGTGAAAAGCAACATGAAAGCAAATAAGAAGAACCCGTCAAAGTCTAGAACTCTTGATTAGTTTGATTCCATAATAACCCAATGGATGAATTGCAAAAAGCAAGTGCATATTTACTATCTGGATGACAGACTACACGAATAAACAAGGTATGCAAAGTAGTGTAATAGAACGCTTGGTCCTACCACCTTGGTGAAAACTTGCTGGGACCCGAGGGGTATATATTCCTCCAGCAAAGATTCAGCAGATACCATTGGGGAACAGGCTTTGACCCCATACGTGATATCTTTTCCCTTCCAGGTTTAGTCATAGAACATCACTGGAACAGAACAACACATCCACACAGAGCAAACTTGAACTAATATAAACTTTTTCTAACAATTAATTTTCACACTTTAATCATATAGTGAACAGTGGTGTTGTAAATACCTAAAGAGTTACATATGCCAAGTAAGAAAACATATAAGTGGCTACATGTGGTGTGATAGAACTTCAAGGCCCTAGGCATAGTTGTCTATAAAAATCTCATACAGCAATCATGTGAAAAGCAACATGAAAGCAAATAAGAAGAACCCGTCAAAGTCTAGAACTCTTGATTAGTTTGATTCCATAATAACCCAATGGATGAATTGCAAAAAGCAAGTGCATATTTACTATCTGGATGACAGACTACACGAATAAACAAGGTATGCAAAGTAGTGTAATAGAACGCTTGGTCCTACCACCTTGGTGAAAACTTGCTGGGACCCGAGGGGTATATATTCCTCCAGCAAAGGCTTCAGCAGATACCATTGGGGAACAGGCTTTGACCCCATACGTGATATCTTTTCCCTTCCAGGTTTAGTCATAGAACATCACTGGAACAGAACAATACATCCACACAGAGCAAACTTGAACTAATATAAACTTTTTCTAACAATTAATTTTCACACTTTAATCATATAGTGAACAGTGGTGTTGTAAATACCTAAAGAGTTACATATGCCAAGTAAGAAAACATATAAGTGGCTACATGTGGTGTGATAGAACTTCAAGGCCCTAGGCATAGTTGTCTATAAAAATCTCATACAGCAATCATGTGAAAAGCAACATGAAAGCAAATAAGAAGAACCCGTCAAAGTCTAGAACTCTTGATTAGTTTGATTCCATAATAACCAAATGGATGAATTGCAAAAAGCAAGTGCATATTTACTATCTGGATGGCAGACTACACGAATAAACAAGGTATGCAAAGTAGTGTAATAGAACGCTGGGTCCTACCACCTTGGTGAAAACTTGCTGGGACCCGAGGGGTATATATTCCTCCAGCAAAGGCTTCAGCAGTTACCATTGGGGAACAGGCTTTGACCCCATACGTGATATCTTTTCCCTTCAAGGTTTAGTCACAGAACATCACTGGAACAGAACAATACATCCACACAGAGCAAACTTGAACTAATATAAACTTCTTCTTAGGATTAATTTTCAAACTTTAATCGTTGTACATACCTAAAGAGTTACATATGCCAAGTAAGAAAACATAAGTGGCTACATGTGGTGTGATAGAACTTCAAGGCCCTAGGCATAGTTGTCTATAAAAATCTCATACAGCAATCATGTGAAAAGCAACATGAAAGCAAATAAGAAGAACCCGTCAAAGTCTAGAACTCTTGATTAGTTTGATTCCATGATAACCCAATGGATGAATTGCAAAGCAAGTGCATATTTATTATCCGGAGGGCAGGCTACAAAAATAAACAAGGTATGCAAAGGGGCAAAATGGATCGCTGGGTCCTACCACCTTGGTGAAAACTTGCTGGGACCCGAGGGGTATATATGCCTCCAGCAAAGGCTTCAGCAGATACCATTGGGGAACAGGCTTTAGCAGATACCATTGGGGAACAGGCTTCAGCAGATACCATTGGGGAACAGGCTTTGACCCCATAGGTGATATATTTTCCCTTCAAGATATAGTAAAAGAAAATCACTGGAACAGAACAATACATCCACACAGAGCAAACTTGAACTAATATAAACTTCATCTTAGGATTAATTTTCACACTTTAATCATATATTGAACAGTGGTGTTGTAAATACCTAAAGAGTTACATATGCCAAGTAAGAAAACATATAAGTGGCTACATGTGGTGTGATAGAACTTCAAGGCCCTAGGCAAAGTTGTCTATACAATTCTCATACAGCAATCATGTGAAAAGCAACATGAAAGCAAATAAGAAGAACCCGTCAAAGTCTAGAACTCTTGATTAGTTTTATTCCATAATAACCCAATGGATGAATTGCAAAAAGCAAGTGCATATTTACTATCTGGATGACAGACTACACGAATAAACAAGGTATGCAAAGTAGTGTAATAGAACGCTTGGTCCCACCACCTTGGTGAAAACTTGCTGGGACCCGAGGGGTAAGTGCATATTTCCAAGTCCAAAGGCTTCAGCAGGTACCATTGGGGAACAGGCTTCAGCAGATACCATTGGGGAACAGGCTTTGACCCCATAGGTGATATATTTTCCCTTCAAGATTTAGTAATAGAAAATCACTGGAACAGAACAATACATCCACACAGAGCAAACTTGAACTAATATAAACTTCTTCTTAGGATTAATTTTCACACTTTAATCATATAGTCAAGTCAAGTCATCTTCATTTATATAGCGCTTTTAACAATGTAGATTGTCTCAAAGCAGCTTTACAGAGATAAGCGTATAATTTAAGGTAACATAGATTGTTTCGGCTTTACAGCAGAGTTAAGTTATTTCCATCTAAAGTTAGTTTTAATTGATTTGGTTCCGTCGCAATGGTGAAAACTTGCTGGGACCTGAGGAGTATATATGCCTCCAGCAAAGGCTTAAGCAGATACCATTGGGGAACAGGCTTTGACCCCATACGTGATATCTTTTCCCTTCAAGGTTTAGTCACAGAACATCACTGGAACAGAACAATACATCCACACAGAGCAAACTTGAACTAATATAAACTTCTTCTTAGGATTAATTTTCAAACTTTAATCGTTGTACATACCTAAAAAGTTACATATGCCAAGTAAGAAAACATGTAAGTGGCTACATGTGGTGTGATGGAACTTCAAGGCCCTAGGCATAGTTGTCTATAAAATTCTCATACAGCAATCATGTGAAAAGCAACATGAAAGCAAATAAGAAGAACCCGTCAAAGTCTAGAACTCTTGATTAGTTTGATTCCATAATAACCCAATGGATGAATTGCAAAGCAAGTGCATATTTATTATCTGGAGGGCAGGCTACACGAATAAACAAGCTATGCAAAGGGGCAAAATGGATCGCTAGGTCCTACCACCTTGGTGAAAACTTGCTGGGACCCGAGGGGTATATATGCCTCCAGCAAAGGCTTCAGCAGATACCATTGGGAACAGGCTTTGACCCCATAGGTGATATCTTTTCCCTTCAAGGTTTAGTCACAGAACATCACTGGAACAGAACAATACATCCACACAGAGCAAACTTGAGCTAATATGAACTTTTTCTTACAATTAATTTTCACACTTTATTTATATAGTGAACAGTGATGTTGTAAATACCTAAAGAGTTACATATGCCAAGTAAGAAAACATATAAGTGGCTACATGTGGTGTGATAGAACTTCAAGGCCCTAGGCATAGTTGTCTATAAAAATCTCATACAGCAATCATGTGAAAAGCAACATGAAAGCAAATAAGAAGAACCCGTCAAAGTCTAGAACTCTTGATTAGTTTGATTCAATGATAACCCAATGGATGAATTGCAAAGCAAGTGCATATTTATTATCTGGAGGATAGTGAACAGTGGTGTTGTAAATACCTAAAGAGTTACATATGCCAAGTAAGAAAATATATAAGTGGCTATATGTGGTGTGATAGAACTTCAAGGCCCTAGGCATAGTTGTCTATAAAAATCTCATACAGCAATCATGAGAACAGTCAGAGGTGTATAGTCCAGGGGTCAGAAAGTCCTGCCATATGTTTATTCCACCCATGAACTCAGCCAGCTGATTTAACTAATAAGTTCTATCTCCTGGCTGAATTAGCAAATCCAGGTGATTGGAACAAAATACTGAGGAGGACTTTTACTTTCTGAACCTGGACTTTACACCTCTGGCCACATGTCAGCCAAGAGCAAAAGAAATAAACCAGAACTGGACCTTATCTGAGCCACAAAACCTGTGCATATTAAATATGGAGTCATCTCAGTCTTAATAAGCCTGTTAACAAGCAGAATCACTGAAGGGAAAGAAGAGAATAGAAAAAGAGACGAGCAGAAACACAAGAACTACAACTGACTTCAGACACAGCCTTAGATGAAATCAACTGAAGAGAAAAGAAGACATTAAATCTGTGATCTCAGCAGAGGAGGATTAATCAACTCCACAAACAGCATTACCAGCTTCACTTATTACTAACCAGACTGACTTTATTTCTGTCAGAAGTCTACAGAAGTTTTTATTGAGAATTAACAGAGGTTTAACTCTAATGTGGTTCATTTGAAGTCACCATAATAGTGATTACTGTTTCCATTAGTTGGGCTCTTAACTCTTATGATAGACGGTGTGTTTGTTAAACACATTTGCAGCAGCAAAAGAAGGTAAAGTCAAATGAGATCAGGTGATGATGGTTACCTGTTGATGGTTTTATAATCGTCATGAAGTAGCCTGAATCACTGATGTTTCCAAAGGATGGTGAGAGGCTTTCTTTTCCATAACAAACACGCCATACCATACAAACACACAGTCACACCAGCCAGAAAAATAATAATAATGTTAGGGATTATTTTTGCCAAAGGGTGACACCCTTTATTCAGTACAGTTTATGGCGACTGTACTGGGGCGTTGGATGTTATGTGATATAGGGACTATTTTACACCAGGGGTACCCTTTATACAGTACAGCTTATTGTGACTGTACTGGGGCGTTAGGACCCACTAAGGCCACAGGTTGATCAGACCTGCAGGCCTCTCTAACACCTCTTCCAGCAGCTACCCAGTCTCCCAGGAGGTTTCCCATCCAGATAAAGACCAGGCTCAACCCTACTTAGCTTCGATGGGAGTGCAGTTGGAAGCTTCAGGTTGACCACTGCTGGCTGGTACTGCTTTCTTTGCGAGAGTTATAAAGACCAACTAATGGAAACAAGAATCACCATTATGGTGATTTCAAATGAAACAGAGAGTTAAAACCCTGTTAATTCTCAGTGGACATCTGGCAGATGTAAGATGTCAAAGTTTCTGAATAAAACTCTGACACAGCAAAGCAGATTTTAGATCTTTTAGTGAACTTTTAAATCTCCGTTGCAATTGTTTACATTTCTGTTTCGCGCTTGGTTTTCTTCTCTCCTGTTTACGCTGTCTCAACACCACAAAACCGAATCTAACGCGCCCCCTTGTGGGCTGAATGAACAATGTCTGCTTTCAAACTAAAATACATCACATGTGGAAATAATATAACATAACATCACATGTTATAAATCGTAAACATTACAATGTCTAAATCCAGAGGTGTATAGTCCAGGGGTCAGAAAGCAGAAGTCCTGCCATATGTTTATTCCACCCATGAACTCAGCCAGCTGATTTAACTAATTAGTTCTATCTCCTGGCTGAATTAGCAAATCCAGGTGATTGGAACAAAACACTGAGGAGGACTTTTACTTTCTGAACCTGGACTTTACACCTCTGGGAACAGCAACATGAAAAAAATAAGAAGAAACCGTCAAAGTCTAGAACTCTTGATTAGTTTGATTCCATAATAACCCAATGGATGAATTGCAAAAAGCAAGTGCATATTTACTATCTGGATGGCAGGCTACACGAATAAACAAGGTATGCAAAGTGGTGCAATGGATCGCTGGGTCCTACCACCTTGGTGAAAACTTGCTGGGACCCGAGGGGTATATATGCCTCCAGCAAAGGCTTCAGCAGATACCATTGGGGAACAGGCTTTGACCCCATAGGTGATATCTTTTCCCTTCAAGGTTTAGTCATAGAACATCACTGGAACAGAACAATACATCCACACAGAGCAAACTTGAACTAATATAAACTTTTTCTTGCAATTAATTTTCACACTTTATATAGTGAACAGTGGTGTTGTAAATACCTAAAGAGTTACATATGCCAAGTAAGAAAACATATAAGTGGCTACATGTGGTGTGATAGAACTTCAAGGCCCTAGGCATAGTTGTCTATAAAAATCTCATACAGCAATCATGTGAAAAGCAACATGAATGCAAATAAGAAGAACCCGTCAAAGTCTAGAACTCTTGATTAGTTTGATTCCATAATAACCCAATGGATGAATTGCAAAAAGCAAGTGCATATTTATTATCTGGAGGGTAGGCTACACGAATAAACAAGGTATGCAAATAGGGCGAAATGGATCGCTGGGTCCTACCACCTTGGTGAAAACTTGCTGGGACCTGAGGAGTATATATGCCTCCAGCAAAGGCTTAAGCAGATACCATTGGGGAACAGGCTTTGACCCCATACGTGATATCTTTTCCCTTCAAGGTTTAGTCACAGAACATCACTGGAACAGAACAATACATCCACACAGAGCAAACTTGAACTAATATAAACTTCTTCTTAGGGTTAATTTTCAAACTTTAATCGTTGTACATACCTAAAGAGTTACATATGCCAAGTAAGAAAACATATAAGTGGCTACATGTGGTGTGATAGAACTTCAAGGCCCTAGACATAGTTGTCTATAAAAATCTCATACAGCAATCATGTGAAAAGCAACATGAAAGCAAATAAGAAGAACCCGTCAAAGTCTAGAACTCTTGATTAGTTTGATTCCATGATAACCCAATGGATGAATTGCAAAGCAAGTGCATATTTATTATCCGGAGGGCAGGCTACACGAATAAACAAGGTATGCAAAGGGGCAAAATGGATCGCTGGGTCCTACCACCTTGGTGAAAACTTGCTGGGACCCGAGGGGTATATATGCCTCCAGCAAAGGCTTCAGCAGGTACCATTGGGGAACAGGCTTTAGCAGATACCATTGGGGAACAGGCTTCAGCAGATACCATTGGGGAACAGGCTTTGACCCCATAGGTGATATATTTTCCCTTCAAGATTTAGTAATAGAAAATCACTGGAACAGAACAATACATCCACACAGAGCAAACTTGAACTAATATAAACTTCTTCTTAGGATTAATTTTCACACTTTAATCATATAGTCAAGTCAAGTCATCTTCATTTATATAGCGCTTTTAACAATGTAGATTGTCTCAAAGCAGCTTTACAGAGATAAGCGTATAATTTAAGGTAACAGAGATTGTTTCGGCTTTACAGCAGAGTTAAGTTATTTCCATCTAAAGTTAGTTTTAATTGATTTGGTTCCGTCGCAATGATCATTTGTTATTAAATTAGGGGCCGCTAAGACGACACCATTCTCTCTACGCAGACTTTAAACGCGAACCTGTGAGAAACGCTGATGGCGGTCACATGCGCATTTAGAATGGGTTCTATAGTTATGTGCGTTAGAATATACGCAGGTTTGGAATTCCCTACAAGCCAAGCCTAAACAAAATACTTGTCTTTCCTTATAAATTTTGATAAGGATCAAAATAGTGAACAGTCACTTCATATATTCACTTCATATAGTGAGCAGTCGTGTTGTAAATACCTAAAGAGTTACATATGCCAAGTAAGAAAACATATAAGTGGCTACATGTGGTGTGATAGAACTTCAAGGCCCTAGGCATAGTTGTCTATAAAAATCTCATACAGCAATCATGTGAAAAGCAACATGAATGCAAATAAGAAGAACCCGTCAAAGTCTAGAACTCTTGATTAGTTTGATTCCATAATAACCCAATGGATGAATTGCAAAAAGCAAGTGCATATTTATTATCTGGAGGGTAGGCTACACGAATAAACAAGGTATGCAAATAGGGCGAAATGGATCGCTGGGTCCTACCACCTTGGTGAAAACTTGCTGGGACCTGAGGAGTATATATGCCTCCAGCAAAGACTTAAGCAGATACCATTGGGGAACAGGCTTTGACCCCATACGTGATATCTTTTCCCTTCAAGGTTTAGTCACAGAACATCACTGGAACAGAACAATACATCCACACAGAGCAAACTTGAACTAATATAAACTTCTCCTTAGGGTTAATTTTCAAACTTTAATCGTTGTACATACCTAAAGAGTTACATATGCCAAGTAAGAAAACATATAAGTGGCTACATGTGGTGTGATAGAACTTCAAGGCCCTAGACATAGTTGTCTATAAAAATCTCATACAGCAATCATGTGAAAAGCAACATGAAAGCAAATAAGAAGAACCCGTCAAAGTCTAGAACTCTCGATTAGTTTGATTCCATGATAACCCAATGGATGAATTGCAAAGCAAGTGCATATTTATTATCCGGAGGGCAGGCTACACGAATAAACAAGGTATGCAAAGGGGCAAAATGGATCGCTGGGTCCTACCACCTTGGTGAAAACTTGCTGGGACCCGAGGGGTATATATGCCTCCAGCAAAGGCTTCAGCAGATACCATTGGGAACAGGCTTTGACCCCATAGGTGATATCTTTTCCCTTCAAGGTTTAGTCACAGAACATCACTGGAACAGAACAATACATCCACACAGAGCAAACTTGAGCTAATATGAACTTTTTCTTACAATTAATTTTCACAATTTATTTATATAGTGAACAGTGATGTTGTAAATACCTAAAGAGTTACATATGCCAAGTAAGAAAACATATAAGTGGCTACATGTGGTGTGATAGAACTTCAAGGCCCTAGGCATAGTTGTCTATAAAAATCTCATACAGCAATCATGTGAAAAGCAACATGAAAGCAAATAAGAAGAACCCGTCAAAGTCTAGAACTCTTGATTAGTTTGATTCCATGATAACCCAATGGATGAATTGCAAAGCAAGTGCATATTTATTATCTGGAGGATAGTGAACAGTGGTGTTGTAAATACCTAAAGAGTTACATATGCCAAGTAAGAAAATATATAAGTGGCTATATGTGGTGTGATAGAACTTCAAGGCCCTAGGCATAGTTGTCTATAAAAATCTCATACAGCAATCATGAGAACAGTCAGAGGTGTATAGTCCAGGGGTCAGAAAGTCCTGCCATATGTTTATTCCACCCATGAACTCAGCCAGCTGATTTAACTAATAAGTTCTATCTCCTGGCTGAATTAGCAAATCCAGGTGATTGGAACAAAATACTGAGGAGGACTTTTACTTTCTGAACCTGGACTTTACACCTCTGGCCACATGTCAGCCAAGAGCAAAAGAAATAAACCAGAACTGGACCTTATCTGAGCCACAAAACCTGTGCATATTAAATATGGAGTCATCTCAGTCTTAATAAGCCTGTTAACAAGCAGAATCACTGAAGGAAAGAAGAGAATAGAAAAAGAGACGAGCAGAAACACAAGAACTACAACTGACTTCAGACACAGCCTTAGATGAAATCAACTGAAGAGAAAAGAAGACATTAAATCTGTGATCTCAGCAGAGGAGGATTAATCAACTCCACAAACAGCATTACCAGCTTCACTTATTACTAACCAGACTGACTTTATTTCTGTCAGAAGTCTACAGAAGTTTTTATTGAGAATTAACAGAGGTTTAACTCTAATGTGGTTCATTTGAAGTCACCATAATAGTGATTACTGTTCCCATTAGTTGGGCTCTTAACTCTTATGATAGACGGTGTGTTTGTTAAACACATTTGCAGCAGCAAAAGAAGGTAAAGTCAAATGAGATCAGGTGATGATGGTTACCTGTTGATGGTTTTATAATCGTCATGAAGTAGCCTGAATCACTGATGTTTCCAAAGGATGGTGAGAGGCTTTCTTTTCCATAACAAACACGCCATACCATACAAACACAGTCACACCAGCCAGAAAAATAATAATAATGTTAGGGATTATTTTTGCCAAAGGGTGACACCCTTTATTCAGTACAGTTTATGGCGACTGTACTGGGGCGTTGGATGTTATGTGATATAGGGACTATTTTACACCAGGGGTACCCTTTATACAGTACAGCTTATTGTGACTGTACTGGGGCGTTAGGACCCACTAAGGCCACAGGTTGATCAGACCTGCAGGCCTCTCTAACACCTCTTCCAGCAGCTACCCAGTCTCCCAGGAGGTTTCCCATCCAGATAAAGACCAGGCTCAACCCTACTTAGCTTCGATGGGAGTGCAGTTGGAAGCTTCAGGTTGACCACTGCTGGCTGGTACTGCTTTCTTTGCAAGAGTTATAAAGACCAACTAATGGAAACAAGAATCACCATTATGGTGATTTCAAATGAAACAGAGAGTTAAAACCCTGTTAATTCTCAGTGGACATCTGGCAGATGTAAGATGTCAAAGTTTCTGAATAAAACTCTGACACAGCAAAGCAGATTTTAGATCTTTTAGTGAACTTTTAAATCTCCGTTGCAATTGTTTACATTTCTGTTTCGCGCTTGGTTTTCTTCTCTCCTGTTTACGCTGTCTCAACACCACAAAACCGAATCTAACGCGCCCCCTTGTGGGCTGAATGAACAATGTCTGCTTTCAAACTAAAATACATCACATGTGGAAATAATATAACATAACATCACATGTTATAAATCGTAAACATTACAATGTCTAAATCCAGAGGTGTATAGTCCAGGGGTCAGAAAGCAGAAGTCCTGCCATATGTTTATTCCACCCATGAACTCAGCCAGCTGATTTAACTAATTAGTTCTATCTCCTGGCTGAATTAGCAAATCCAGGTGATTGGAACAAAACACTGAGGAGGACTTTTACTTTCTGAACCTGGACTTTACACCTCTGGGAACAGCAACATGAAAAAAATAAGAAGAAACCGTCAAAGTCTAGAACTCTTGATTAGTTTGATTCCATAATAACCCAATGGATGAATTGCAAAAAGCAAGTGCATATTTACTATCTGGATGGCAGGCTACACGAATAAACAAGGTATGCAAAGTGGTGCAATGGATAGCTGGGTCCTACCACCTTGGTGAAAACTTGCTGGGACCCGAGGGGTATATATGCCTCCAGCAAAGGCTTCAGCAGATACCATTGGGGAACAGGCTTTGACCCCATAGGTGATATCTTTTCCCTTCAAGGTTTAGTCATAGAACATCACTGGAACAGAACAATACATCCACACAGAGCAAACTTGAACTAATATAAACTTTTTCTTGCAATTAATTTTCACACTTTATATAGTGAACAGTGGTGTTGTAAATACCTAAAGAGTTACATATGCCAAGTAAGAAAACGTACTCGGTTACTAACGTAACCTCGGTTCTCTCTAGAAGAGGGAACGAGTATTGCGTAAGTAGCTTACGCATCGGGAAAGTCTTCTTTCTTCGAGATCTGAAGCCAAAAAATTATCCTTAATTTTGTATTCATTGTCAACGCAGTGCAGCAGCCGACAGACCTAGGCAGGCTGTATAAGCGTGCTCATTGGCTGCTCGGCTGCAACTGCTTAAGCCTATCGGTGAGCGCTATGAACGCGGCAACCAATGAGGGCGCTTCGCGCCCTCCGCGCCCTTCTAACCGTCAGAATGGGCGTGGCCAGCGTGTATATATTCAGCGCTCACAGGCTAAAATTCTGGTTTTCGCAGTCTGAAGCGCAAAAGCTCGTGGCGCGACACGGCAGGTTACGCAATACTCGTTCCCTCTTCTAGAGAGAACCGAGGTTACGTTAGTAACCGAGTACGTTCTCTTACGAGAGGTTCTCTCGTATTGCGTAAGTAGCTTACGCATCGGGAACCCTTTGTCAACGCCGTGTGCGCCGAGCATCCAGCCCATGAATCCCAGGGGAACCGGGGAAAACACTCTGCTGGAAAATGTGGCCGGTCGAGAGACGGGCCAGCGTAGTACATGCACTTCATGCAGCATATGAAATAGAGCGGCGCGACCGGTCTATAAACATAGCAGTACAACAGTAGGGCCGGCGGAGCGAGCCCAAACAGTACATAAGCACTCATAAGGGTAGGAGAAAACGACATAGTCGGTCTCACATGAAGAGAAAAATTCCCACGCGGCAGAGAATAATGGGGGCGGCCAGCAGCGCGGGCCAGCACCGATAACAGCGCGTAACGGGAAATAGGAAACAGAACGGATCAGCCGGTCTGAGTCAAACACTTCACCCTGAGTAGTTACCAGAATAGCGCCAGCATATGAACGTAGTCTGCACACGGGAGCTGGGCAGAGCATACATGTCACTTATACTGACAATATTTTTGCCTGTAGGGCAGGAACTTCCAGGTTATAAAACCTCACGAATGTAGACGGGGAGGCCCAGCCCGCCGCCATACAAATGTCGTGGATAGAAATTCCGCTGGACCAGGCCCACGACGAGGCCATGCCTCTAGTGGAATGGGCTCTGATGCCCAGAGGGCACTGCAGGTGTTTGGAGGCATAAGCTGCTGCTATCGCGTCCACTATCCACCTGGACAAGCTCTGCTTCGAGGCGGCAAGACCCTTGGTGCGTCCGCCGAAGGAAACAAAGAGCTGCTCTGAACGCCTGAAAGCGGCGGAGCGCGTGATGTAAACTCTCAGCGCCCGGACAGGGCATAGGAGGTTATCGCTGTCCCCACCATCGGATGCTGGCAGAGCCGAGAGGGAAATAACTTGTGCCCTAAACGGGGTTCCAATCGCTTTGGGGATGTAACCGTGCCTCGGTCTGAGAATGACTTTCGAGTCATTCGGCCCGAACTCGAGACATGCAGGGCTAACAGATAGCGCGTGCAAATCACCCACTCGTTTGACTGAAGACAAAGCTATCAGAAAAACGGTTTTAAGCGACAGATACCTTAGATCCGCGGATTCAAGCGGTTCAAAGGGAAAAGCCTTTAGGGCCGCCAGGACCAAGGACAGATCCCACGAGGGAACCGAGGGGGGCCGCGGGGGGTTCATCCGTTTAGCTCCTCTGAGGAAGCGGATAATGAGCTCATTCCTTCCCATTGCCCGGCCGAGCGTCGTCTCAGCGAACGCTGTAATAGCGGCCACATATACTTTGAGCGTGGAAGGGGATCTGCCCTTTTCCGACAGCTCTTGCAAGAAGGAGAGCACCCGCGGAACCCCGCATGCGCGCGGATCCAGGTTTTGAGTAGCGCACCATTTAGAAAACACCGACCATTTAGACGCGTAGAGCCGTCTCGTGGAGGGGGCTCTAGACTGCGTGATCGTGTTCACGACCCCTTCTGACAGGTCAACGGGTATCCGTTGATCACCCATGCATGCAGCGACCAGCGCTCTGGATGGGGATGCCAGATCGATCCAGCGGCTTGGGAGAGGAGATCCTTTCTCACCGGGATCGGCCATGGGGGTGAGTGCGACAGCCTCACTAGCTCTGGGTACCAAGTTTGGTTTTCCCATCGCGGGGCTATAAGCAGCACTGAGTGGTGCGTTTCTCTGATCCTCGAAATGACCTGTGGCAACAGGGAGATTGGAGGAAAAGCATACAGCGGGAGGCTGGGCCATGTCTGGGACAGCGCGTCCTCGCTCTTCGAGTAAAACTTCGGGCATTGAGCATAGTCTTTCGACGCAAAGAGGTCGATTTCCGCTCTGCCGAATAGGCGCCAGAGAAACTGGACTGTCTGGGGGTGCAGAGACCATTCTCCCGGGGGAATGTTGTCCCTGGACAGTCTGTCTGGACCGACATTCAGGTGGCCCGGCACGTGCGCGGCTCTCAGCGAGCGCAGCGAGCGGTAAGCCCACACGAGGAGGCGTTCTGTCAGCCTGCACAGGTTCCTGGATCTGACACCGCCCTGTCGGTTCACATAGGATACCACGGACATGTTGTCCGAGCGGACTAGCACATGGTGATCCCGTATGAATGGGAGGAAGCGCCTGAGCGCGTTCTCGACCGCTATCATCTCCAAACAGTTTATGTGGAGGCATCTTTCCCGGTCTGACCATAGGCCAAAAGCCGGTTTGCCCTCGAACAGAGCGCCCCAGCCTGAGGTGGAAGCGTCCGTCGAGATAACTATGCGGTGTGAGATAGCTCCCATTGTCACTCCCCGCTGGTACCAGTCGGCCGCTAACCAGGGCTTCAGAGCTGAAACGCAGCTCTGAGTCACTCTGATGCGAATACCGCCGGAAGCCCATGCTCTGTGAGGCACTCGGGCATTCAGCCAACGTTGTAGCGGGCGCATTCGTAAAAGACCCAGCCGAAGCACTGCTGCGGCTGAGGCCATGCAACCCAGTAGCCTCTGAAATGTTTTGAGAGGTACGGTGCTGCCCGGCCGGGGAGACGCGGCCAGGCGTCGAATGCAGCGCACGCGCTGTGTCGACAGGCGGGCCGTGTACTGATATACCTGACCGTCGAAGGCGAATCTCAAGAATGGCCTGTGACGGGGTATTATCAGGATCTGAAAAGCACGCATCTTTTAGATCGAGAGATATAAACCAGTCCCTCGGGCGAATTTGCGCGAGAATTTGTCTGGTTGTGAGCATTTTGAACGGTCTTCTCATAAGAGCCTCATTCAAACGTCTCAGATCCAAAATTGGTCTGAGTGCTCCGTCCTTCTTGGGAACGAGGAAATAACGGCTGTAAAAGCCCGACTCGCTCATGGAAGGGGAAACCGGTTCCATAGCCCTTTTGCACAGAAGTGTATTTCTGCTCGAAGTAGATGTGCTACTTCCCCATTCACTCTGGTCTCGATACGCGCTTGAAAGCGCGGAGGGCGGCGAGCGAACTGCAGAGTATAGCCCTGTTTTACTGTGCTTAGCACCCGTTCTGATGCGCCTGGAATAGTTTCCCACGCTTTTGCGTGTGCAGCCAGGGGCAGAATGGCCTCCGGGCTCCGATCGCCGCGCATCGCGGGCTCGAGAGCTCGAAACGGAGGGGCGGGCGCGGCGCGCGCGCTCTTGGTGCTTAGATACGGCAGATCGCACGCAGCGATAGCTGGCCGTTTTACACACAGTGTCCCGGTGGCTTTAGACGGGGAACATAAAGTGTGAGGCGCGACGCGCGATGGCGGCGTCGGGGCGAAAATGTTCGTTAGTATGTGTGAGCGCTCGAGGGCGGGCACAGGAGTTACATTCAGGGGCGGGCGCGGCGCGCGCGCTCTTGGTGGTTAGATACGGCGGATCGCACGTAGCGATAGCTGGCCGTTTTACACACAGTGTCCCGGTGGCTTTGGACGGGGAACATATAGTGTGAGGCGCGAAAATGTATGTGTGAGCGCTCGAGGGCGGGCACAGGACTCACATTTAAAACATGACCGGTCGTGCAAGGCCGTGTGACAGAGCGGGCAGTGAGTAGGTGTGGGCACGGAGAAGTGGACACGTGACCTACTTTTAACACTAAAGCGGCTTTTGCCTGCTTCATGAGAGTGGGCTCTGTGAGAGACACGGGATGTATAGTGCTTGTGTACAGGGGTGAGCACAGAACGTGGGCACATTCACTGTACTAGAAACACATACGGCGTCAGCCGTGCAACCAGACATTATGCTCTTTTGACATTTTCTGGGTTGCCGTGAGAACGGCGGATGCGCGCAGGCGAGCGAGTAGATACCGGCTCGTTGACTGCGGGGTAAACAGCTGCAGTAGCCGTGGCAACGGGGACTGACAGAGCGTTAAGCTTCGACGGTGGTCCAGCCGCAGGGCTGCGGGATTTAAACGTCTTTTCTTCTCTCGTGTTTAGACGCTCAAAAAATACTCGAGCACCCTGAGAAGGTGTGGTGCGAGGGGCGGGTTCGCTTTCTGTAAGTAAGAAAGACTGGCCGCGAGCTCGGAGAAGCAAGCAGCATAAAATTTTATTTTCCCCGAGAGCTGGGATCGAACGCGGGTCTCTCGCATGAAAGCGTATGATTCTGCCACTGAGCCACAGGGGAATCACATAGGCTTTCAGTTAGCGCGAGCATATAAAGAGCATTGACCTCTTGTGTCGCGTCGGCGTTCGTTTGCAGGCGAGCGTGTGTTTAAAACAGGCTCGTTTACTGCAATAGTAATATTTCCAGTCGCCTGAACTTAAGAGGGGACTGAGAAATGTGTGAGGATTGGCGGTTGTCCAGCCGTAGCGAGACTAACACACTCTCTTCTCTTTTCGCCGGTGAGTGAGGCGCGCACGCTGAACGCTGCTCGTGACCGTCCGCTTTGTCATCCCTTGAACGGCGCAATCTGCACGGCCCAACGAGGGAGAGAGCGGGCTTGTTTTCTGTATGTAAAAAAAACTGGCCGCGAGCTCGGAGAAGCGAACAGCATAAACTTTAACTGCCGCGAGAGCGGGGATCGAACCCGGGTCTCTAGCTTGACAGTCTAGGATTCCGCCACTGAGCCACAGGGGAGAATACATTAGTACGCGGTTAGCGTCATCATGTCTTGTGACAGCGTTTGCCTGCAGGCGAGCGTGTATTTATAACAGGCTCGTATACTGCAATAGTAACAATTCCAGTCGCCTGAACTTAAGAGGGGACTGAGAAATGTGTGAGGATGGAGGTTATAGTCCAGGCCACGGTGGGACGAAAACACTCTGTTCCCCTTTCACCAGTGACGCGCGAGGACGGATAGCTTTCTTGTAACGTAAAGAAAGCTCAGACCGTCCGCTCCTGCCATCCCTTGTGAGCGGCGCAGTTTGCGCGGCTCGAACAGAGGGAGAGGAAACTCGCTCCGAGACCGTCCGCTCCTGCCATCCCTCGTGAGCGGCGTATTGCACGGCTCGAACAGAGGGAGAGGAAACTCGCTCCGAGACCGTCCGCTTCTGCCATCCCTTGTGAGCGGCGTATTGCACGGCTCGAACAGAGGGAGAGGAAACTCGCTCCGAGACCGTCCGCTTCTGCCATCCCTCGTGAGCGGCTCAGTTTGCGCGGCTCGAACAGAGGGAGAGGAAACTCGCTCCGAGACCGTCCGCTTCTGCCATCCCTTGTGAGCGGCGTATTGCACGGCTCGAACAGAGGGAGAGTACGGGTATCTATCACATTCACCTCATCTCCTGACGCGGCGGCGGCGCGGGCAGAGCCGGCGGTTGAGCGGCCGGGAGGGAGAGGGCGAGAGAGAGCTCGAGGGAGAGGTTCCGGCGAGCTCCTCAGTCACAACAGTCTCCGGTGGTCGCTGCGAGCGGCGCTTCTTATTGCGCGGCCCGGCAGGGACAGGCGGAGCGACAGCTTGGTCGAAAGCTTCAAGTCGAGCCCGCAGGGTCGACATTGAAAGCTCTTCGCACTCGGAGAGTGCGGTGGCGGCGTGCCCGCGGCCCAGTCGGAGAGCGCAGAGAGGTGGCGGTCTCTGTTGCTGAGCGGGGCGCGGCACGAGCCGCAAAAACGAGGCGTTTTTACAAAAACGCCTCGTGCTCTTTTAGAGTACACACAGAAACAGTAATAATGTAAAGGATATGTCGCCGGATAGCGTAGCAGGCACGGATGGCTGAAGGCGGCGAAGACGGCCGGCTTCCTCAGGCACTGTCCTAAGCTTGCTGGTCGCTGGTTTCAACGGCGGCGGCTCTCAAGATCCAGCGATGCGAAGAGCGTCGCTGAAGACAAGAAAATCAGAATTTTAGCCTGTGAGCGCTGAATATATACACGCTGGCCACGCCCATTCTGACGGTTAGAATCTCATTGGTTGCCGCGTTCATAGCGCTCACCGATAGGCTTAAGCAGTTGCAGCCGAGCAGCCAATGAACACGCTTATACAGCCTGCCTAGGTCTGTCGGCTGCTGCACTGCGTTGACAATGAATACAAAATTAAGGATAATTTTTTGGCTTCAGATCTCGAAGAAAGAAGACTTTCCCGATGCGTAAGCTACTTACGCAATACGAGAGAACCTCTCGTAAGAGAACATATAAGTGGCTACATGTGGTGTGATAGAACTTCAAGGCCCTAGGCATAGTTGTCTATAAAAATCTCATACAGCAATCATGTGAAAAGCAACATGAATGCAAATAAGAAGAACCCGTCAAAGTCTAGAACTCTTGATTAGTTTGATTCCATAATAACCCAATGGATGAATTGCAAAAAGCAAGTGCATATTTATTATCTGGAGGGTAGGCTACACGAATAAACAAGGTATGCAAATAGGGCGAAATGGATCGCTGGGTCCTACCACCTTGGTGAAAACTTGCTGGGACCTGAGGAGTATATATGCCTCCAGCAAAGGCTTAAGCAGATACCATTGGGGAACAGGCTTTGACCCCATACGTGATATCTTTTCCCTTCAAGGTTTAGTCACAGAACATCACTGGAACAGAACAATACATCCACACAGAGCAAACTTGAACTAATATAAACTTCTTCTTAGGGTTAATTTTCAAACTTTAATCGTTGTACATACCTAAAGAGTTACATATGCCAAGTAAGAAAACATATAAGTGGCTACATGTGGTGTGATAGAACTTCAAGGCCCTAGACATAGTTGTCTATAAAAATCTCATACAGCAATCATGTGAAAAGCAACATGAAAGCAAATAAGAAGAACCCGTCAAAGTCTAGAACTCTTGATTAGTTTGATTCCATGATAACCCAATGGATGAATTGCAAAGCAAGTGCATATTTATTATCCGGAGGGCAGGCTACACGAATAAACAAGGTATGCAAAGGGGCAAAATGGATCGCTGGGTCCTACCACCTTGGTGAAAACTTGCTGGGACCCGAGGGGTATATATGCCTCCAGCAAAGGCTTCAGCAGGTACCATTGGGGAACAGGCTTCAGCAGATACCATTGGGGAACAGGCTTTGACCCCATAGGTGATATATTTTCCCTTCAAGATTTAGTAATAGAAAATCACTGGAACAGAACAATACATCCACACAGAGCAAACTTGAACTAATATAAACTTCTTCTTAGGATTAATTTTCACACTTTAATCATATAGTCAAGTCAAGTCATCTTCATTTATATAGCGCTTTTAACAATGTAGATTGTCTCAAAGCAGCTTTACAGAGATAAGCGTATAATTTAAGGTAACAGAGATTGTTTCGGCTTTACAGCAGAGTTAAGTTATTTCCATCTAAAGTTAGTTTTAATTGATTTGGTTCCGTCGCAATGATCATTTGCTATTAAATTAGGGGCCGCTAAGACGACACCATTCTCTCTACGCAGACTTTAAACGCGAACTTGTGAGAAACGCTGATGGCGGTCACATGCGCATTTAGAATGGGTTCTATAGTTATGTGCGTTAGAATATACGCAGGTTTGGAATTCCCTACAAGCCAAGCCTAAACAAAATACTTGTCTTTCCTTATAAATTTTGATAAGGATCAAAATAGTGAACAGTCACTTCATATATTCACTTCATATAGTGAGCAGTCGTGTTGTAAATACCTAAAGAGTTACATATGCCAAGTAAGAAAACATATAAGTGGCTACATGTGGTGTGATAGAACTTCAAGGCCCTAGGCATAGTTGTCTATAAAAATCTCATACAGCAATCATGTGAAAAGCAACATGAATGCAAATAAGAAGAACCCGTCAAAGTCTAGAACTCTTGATTAGTTTGATTCCATAATAACCCAATGGATGAATTGCAAAAAGCAAGTGCATATTTATTATCTGGAGGGTAGGCTACACGAATAAACAAGGTATGCAAATAGGGCGAAATGGATCGCTGGGTCCTACCACCTTGGTGAAAACTTGCTGGGACCTGAGGAGTATATATGCCTCCAGCAAAGGCTTAAGCAGATACCATTGGGGAACAGGCTTTGACCCCATACGTGATATCTTTTCCCTTCAAGGTTTAGTCACAGAACATCACTGGAACAGAACAATACATCCACACAGAGCAAACTTGAACTAATATAAACTTCTTCTTAGGGTTAATTTTCAAACTTTAATCGTTGTACATACCTAAAGAGTTACATATGCCAAGTAAGAAAACATATAAGTGGCTACATGTGGTGTGATAGAACTTCAAGGCCCTAGACATAGTTGTCTATAAAAATCTCATACAGCAATCATGTGAAAAGCAACATGAAAGCAAATAAGAAGAACCCGTCAAAGTCTAGAACTCTTGATTAGTTTGATTCCATGATAACCCAATGGATGAATTGCAAAGCAAGTGCATATTTATTATCCGGAGGGCAGGCTACACGAATAAACAAGGTATGCAAAGGGGCAAAATGGATCGCTGGGTCCTACCACCTTGGTGAAAACTTGCTGGGACCCGAGGGGTATATATGCCTCCAGCAAAGGCTTCAGCAGGTACCATTGGGGAACAGGCTTTAGCAGATACCATTGGGGAACAGGCTTCAGCAGATACCATTGGGGAACAGGCTTTGACCCCATAGGTGATATATTTTCCCTTCAAGATTTAGTAATAGAAAATCACTGGAACAGAACAATACATCCACACAGAGCAAACTTGAACTAATATAAACTTCTTCTTAGGATTAATTTTCACACTTTAATCATATAGTCAAGTCAAGTCATCTTCATTTATATAGCGCTTTTAACAATGTAGATTGTCTCAAAGCAGCTTTACAGAGATAAGCGTATAATTTAAGGTAACAGAGATTGTTTCGGCTTTACAGCAGAGTTAAGTTATTTCCATCTAAAGTTAGTTTTAATTGATTTGGTTCCGTCGCAATGATCATTTGTTATTAAATTAGGGGCCGCTAAGACGACACCATTCTCTCTACGCAGACTTTAAACGCGAACCTGTGAGAAACGCTGATGGCGGTCACATGCGCATTTAGAATGGGTTCTATAGTTATGTGCGTTAGAATATACGCAGGTTTGGAATTCCCTACAAGCCAAGCCTAAACAAAATACTTGTCTTTCCTTATAAATTTTGATAAGGATCAAAATAGTGAACAGTCACTTCATATATTCACTTCATATAGTGAGCAGTCGTGTTGTAAATACCTAAAGAGTTACATATGCCAAGTAAGAAAACATATAAGTGGCTACATGTGGTGTGATAGAACTTCAAGGCCCTAGGCATAGTTGTCTATAAAAATCTCATACAGCAATCATGTGAAAAGCAACATGAATGCAAATAAGAAGAACCCGTCAAAGTCTAGAACTCTTGATTAGTTTGATTCCATAATAACCCAATGGATGAATTGCAAAAAGCAAGTGCATATTTATTATCTGGAGGGTAGGCTACACGAATAAACAAGGTATGCAAATAGGGCGAAATGGATCGCTGGGTCCTACCACCTTGGTGAAAACTTGCTGGGACCTGAGGAGTATATATGCCTCCAGCAAAGACTTAAGCAGATACCATTGGGGAACAGGCTTTGACCCCATACGTGATATCTTTTCCCTTCAAGGTTTAGTCACAGAACATCACTGGAACAGAACAATACATCCACACAGAGCAAACTTGAACTAATATAAACTTCTTCTTAGGATTAATTTTCAAACTTTAATCGTTGTACATACCTAAAGAGTTACATATGCCAAGTAAGAAAACATATAAGTGGCTACATGTGGTGTGATAGAACTTCAAGGCCCTAGGCATAGTTGTCTATAAAATTCTCATACAGCAATCATGTGAAAAGCAACATGAAAGCAAATAAGAAGAACCCGTCAAAGTCTAGAACTCTTGATTAGTTTGATTCCATAATAACCCAATGGATGAATTGCAAAGCAAGTGCATATTTATTATCTGGAGGGCAGGCTACACGAATAAACAAGCTATGCAAAGGGGCAAAATGGATCGCTAGGTCCTACCACCTTGGTGAAAACTTGCTGGGACCCGAGGGGTATATATGCCTCCAGCAAAGGCTTCAGCAGATACCATTGGGAACAGGCTTTGACCCCATAGGTGATATCTTTTCCCTTCAAGGTTTAGTCACAGAACATCACTGGAACAGAACAATACATCCACACAGAGCAAACTTGAGCTAATATGAACTTTTTCTTACAATTAATTTTCACACTTTATTTATATAGTGAACAGTGATGTTGTAAATACCTAAAGAGTTACATATGCCAAGTAAGAAAACATATAAGTGGCTACATATGGTGTGATAGAACTTCAAGGCCCTAGGCATAGTTGTCTATAAAAATCTCATACAGCAATCATGTGAAAAGCAACATGAAAGCAAATAAGAAGAACCCGTCAAAGTCTAGAACTCTTGATTAGTTTGATTCCATGATAACCCAATGGATGAATTGCAAAGCAAGTGCATATTTATTATCTGGAGGATAGTGAACAGTGGTGTTGTAAATACCTAAAGAGTTACATATGCCAAGTAAGAAAATATATAAGTGGCTATATGTGGTGTGATAGAACTTCAAGGCCCTAGGCATAGTTGTCTATAAAAATCTCATACAGCAATCATGAGAACAGTCAGAGGTGTATAGTCCAGGGGTCAGAAAGTCCTGCCATATGTTTATTCCACCCATGAACTCAGCCAGCTGATTTAACTAATAAGTTCTATCTCCTGGCTGAATTAGCAAATCCAGGTGATTGGAACAAAATACTGAGGAGGACTTTTACTTTCTGAACCTGGACTTTACACCTCTGGCCACATGTCAGCCAAGAGCAAAAGAAATAAACCAGAACTGGACCTTATCTGAGCCACAAAACCTGTGCATATTAAATATGGAGTCATCTCAGTCTTAATAAGCCTGTTAACAAGCAGAATCACTGAAGGAAAGAAGAGAATAGAAAAAGAGACGAGCAGAAACACAAGAACTACAACTGACTTCAGACACAGCCTTAGATGAAATCAACTGAAGAGAAAAGAAGACATTAAATCTGTGATCTCAGCAGAGGAGGATTAATCAACTCCACAAACAGCATTACCAGCTTCACTTATTACTAACCAGACTGACTTTATTTCTGTCAGAAGTCTACAGAAGTTTTTATTGAGAATTAACAGAGGTTTAACTCTAATGTGGTTCATTTGAAGTCACCATAATAGTGATTACTGTTCCCATTAGTTGGGCTCTTAACTCTTATGATAGACGGTGTGTTTGTTAAACACATTTGCAGCAGCAAAAGAAGGTAAAGTCAAATGAGATCAGGTGATGATGGTTACCTGTTGATGGTTTTATAATCGTCATGAAGTAGCCTGAATCACTGATGTTTCCAAAGGATGGTGAGAGGCTTTCTTTTCCATAACAAACACGCCATACCATACAAACACACAGTCACACCAGCCAGAAAAATAATAATAATGTTAGGGATTATTTTTGCCAAAGGGTGACACCCTTTATTCAGTACAGTTTATGGCGACTGTACTGGGGCGTTGGATGTTATGTGATATAGGGACTATTTTACACCAGGGGTACCCTTTATACAGTACAGCTTATTGTGACTGTACTGGGGCGTTAGGACCCACTAAGGCCACAGGTTGATCAGACCTGCAGGCCTCTCTAACACCTCTTCCAGCAGCTACCCAGTCTCCCAGGAGGTTTCCCATCCAGATAAAGACCAGGCTCAACCCTACTTAGCTTCGATGGGAGTGCAGTTGGAAGCTTCAGGTTGACCACTGCTGGCTGGTACTGCTTTCTTTGCAAGAGTTATAAAGACCAACTAATGGAAACAAGAATCACCATTATGGTGATTTCAAATGAAACAGAGAGTTAAAACCCTGTTAATTCTCAGTGGACATCTGGCAGATGTAAGATGTCAAAGTTTCTGAATAAAACTCTGACACAGCAAAGCAGATTTTAGATCTTTTAGTGAACTTATAAATCTCCGTTGCAATTGTTTACATTTCTGTTTCGCGCTTGGTTTTCTTCTCTCCTGTTTACGCTGTCTCAACACCACAAAACCGAATCTAACGCGCCCCCTTGTGGGCTGAATGAACAATGTCTGCTTTCAAACTAAAATACATCACATGTGGAAATAATATAACATAACATCACATGTTATAAATCGTAAACATTACAATGTCTAAATCCAGAGGTGTATAGTCCAGGGGTCAGAAAGCAGAAGTCCTGCCATATGTTTATTCCACCCATGAACTCAGCCAGCTGATTTAACTAATTAGTTCTATCTCCTGGCTGAATTAGCAAATCCAGGTGATTGGAACAAAACACTGAGGAGGACTTTTACTTTCTGAACCTGGACTTTACACCTCTGGGAACAGCAACATGAAAAAAATAAGAAGAAACCGTCAAAGTCTAGAACTCTTGATTAGTTTGATTCCATAATAACCCAATGGATGAATTGCAAAAAGCAAGTGCATATTTACTATCTGGATGGCAGGCTACACGAATAAACAAGGTATGCATAGTGGTGCAATGGATCGCTGGGTCCTACCACCTTGGTGAAAACTTGCTGGGACCCGAGGGGTATATATGCCTCCAGCAAAGGCTTCAGCAGATACCATTGGGGAACAGGCTTTGACCCCATAGGCGATATCTTTTCCCTTCAAGGTTAAGTCATAGAACATCACTGGAACAGAACAATACATCCACACAGAGCAAACTTGAACTAATATAAACTTTTTCTTGCAATTAATTTTCACACTTTATTTATATAGTGAACAGTGGTGTTGTAAATACCTAAAGAGTTACATATGCCAAGTAAGAAAACATATAAGTGGCTACATGTGGTGTGATAGAACTTCAAGGCCCTAGGCATAGTTGTCTATAAAAATCTCATACAGCAATCATGTGAAAAGCAACATGAATGCAAATAAGAAGAACCCGTCAAAGTCTAGAACTCTTGATTAGTTTGATTCCATAATAACCCAATGGATGAATTGCAAAAAGCAAGTGCATATTTATTATCTGGAGGGTAGGCTACACGAATAAACAAGGTATGCAAATAGGGCGAAATGGATCGCTGGGTCCTACCACCTTGGTGAAAACTTGCTGGGACCTGAGGAGTATATATGCCTCCAGCAAAGGCTTAAGCAGATACCATTGGGGAACAGGCTTTGACCCCATACGTGATATCTTTTCCCTTCAAGGTTTAGTCACAGAACATCACTGGAACAGAACAATACATCCACACAGAGCAAACTTGAACTAATATAAACTTCTTCTTAGGGTTAATTTTCAAACTTTAATCGTTGTACATACCTAAAGAGTTACATATGCCAAGTAAGAAAACATATAAGTGGCTACATGTGGTGTGATAGAACTTCAAGGCCCTAGACATAGTTGTCTATAAAAATCTCATACAGCAATCATGTGAAAAGCAACATGAAAGCAAATAAGAAGAACCCGTCAAAGTCTAGAACTCTTGATTAGTTTGATTCCATGATAACCCAATGGATGAATTGCAAAGCAAGTGCATATTTATTATCCGGAGGGCAGGCTACACGAATAAACAAGGTATGCAAAGGGGCAAAATGGATCGCTGGGTCCTATCACCTTGGTGAAAACTTGCTGGGACCCGAGGGGTATATATGCCTCCAGCAAAGGCTTCAGCAGGTACCATTGGGGAACAGGCTTCAGCAGATACCATTGGGGAACAGGCTTTGACCCCATAGGTGATATATTTTCCCTTCAAGATTTAGTAATAGAAAATCACTGGAACAGAACAATACATCCACACAGAGCAAACTTGAACTAATATAAACTTCTTCTTAGGATTAATTTTCACACTTTAATCATATAGTCAAGTCAAGTCATCTTCATTTATATAGCGCTTTTAACAATGTAGATTGTCTCAAAGCAGCTTTACAGAGATAAGCGTATAATTTAAGGTAACAGAGATTGTTTCGGCTTTACAGCAGAGTTAAGTTATTTCCATCTAAAGTTAGTTTTAATTGATTTGGTTCCGTCGCAATGATCATTTGTTATTAAATTAGGGGCCGCTAAGACGACACCATTCTCTCTACGCAGACTTTAAACGCGAACCTGTGAGAAACGCTGATGGCGGTCACATGCGCATTTAGAATGGGTTCTATAGTTATGTGCGTTAGAATATACGCAGGTTTGGAATTCCCTACAAGCCAAGCCTAAACAAAATACTTGTCTTTCCTTATAAATTTTGATAAGGATCAAAATAGTGAACAGTCACTTCATATATTCACTTCATATAGTGAGCAGTCGTGTTGTAAATACCTAAAGAGTTACATATGCCAAGTAAGAAAACATATAAGTGGCTACATGTGGTGTGATAGAACTTCAAGGCCCTAGGCATAGTTGTCTATAAAAATCTCATACAGCAATCATGTGAAAAGCAACATGAATGCAAATAAGAAGAACCCGTCAAAGTCTAGAACTCTTGATTAGTTTGATTCCATAATAACCCAATGGATGAATTGCAAAAAGCAAGTGCATATTTACTATCTGGAGGGTAGGCTACACGAATAAACAAGGTATGCAAATAGGGCGAAATGGATCGCTGGGTCCTACCACCTTGGTGAAAACTTGCTGGGACCTGAGGAGTATATATGCCTCCAGCAAAGGCTTAAGCAGATACCATTGGGGAACAGGCTTTGACCCCATACGTGATATCTTTTCCCTTCAAGGTTTAGTCACAGAACATCACTGGAACAGAACAATACATCCACACAGAGCAAACTTGAACTAATATAAACTTCTTCTTAGGATTAATTTTCAAACTTTAATCGTTGTACATACCTAAAGAGTTACATATGCCAAGTAAGAAAACATATAAGTGGCTACATGTGGTGTGATAGAACTTCAAGGCCCTAGGCATAGTTGTCTATAAAATTCTCATACAGCAATCATGTGAAAAGCAACATGAAAGCAAATAAGAAGAACCCGTCAAAGTCTAGAACTCTTGATTAGTTTGATTCCATAATAACCCAATGGATGAATTGCAAAGCAAGTGCATATTTATTATCTGGAGGGCAGGCTACACGAATAAACAAGCTATGCAAAGGGGCAAAATGGATCGCTAGGTCCTACCACCTTGGTGAAAACTTGCTGGGACCCGAGGGGTATATATGCCTCCAGCAAAGGCTTCAGCAGATACCATTGGGGAACAGGCTTTGACCCCATAGGTGATATCTTTTCCCTTCAAGGTTTAGTCACAGAACATCACTGGAACAGAACAATACATCCACACAGAGCAAACTTGAACTAATATGAACTTTTTCTTACAATTAATTTTCACACTTTATTTATATAGTGAACAGTGATGTTGTAAATACCTAAAGAGTTACATATGCCAAGTAAGAAAACATATAAGTGGCTACATGTGGTGTGATAGAACTTCAAGGCCCTAGGCATAGTTGTCTATAAAAATCTCATACAGCAATCATGTGAAAAGCAACATGAAAGCAAATAAGAAGAACCCGTCAAAGTCTAGAACTCTTGATTAGTTTGATTCCATGATAACCCAATGGATGAATTGCAAAGCAAGTGCATATTTATTATCTGGAGGATAGTGAACAGTGGTGTTGTAAATACCTAAAGAGTTACATATGCCAAGTAAGAAAATATATAAGTGGCTATATGTGGTGTGATAAAACTTCAAGGCCCTAGGCATAGTTGTCTATAAAAATCTCATACAGCAATCATGAGAACAGTCAGAGGTGTATAGTCCAGGGGTCAGAAAGTCCTGCCATATGTTTATTCCACCCATGAACTCAGCCAGCTGATTTAACTAATAAGTTCTATCTCCTGGCTGAATTAGCAAATCCAGGTGATTGGAACAAAATACTGAGGAGGACTTTTACTTTCTGAACCTGGACTTTACACCTCTGGCCACATGTCAGCCAAGAGCAAAAGAAATAAACCAGAACTGGACCTTATCTGAGCCACAAAACCTGTGCATATTAAATATGGAGTCATCTCAGTCTTAATAAGCCTGTTAACAAGCAGAATCACTGAAGGAAAGAAGAGAATAGAAAAAGAGACGAGCAGAAACACAAGAACTACAACTGACTTCAGACACAGCCTTAGATGAAATCAACTGAAGAGAAAAGACATTAAATCTGTGATCTCAGCAGAGGAGGATTAATCAACTCCACAAACAGCATTACCAGCTTCACTTATTACTAACCAGACTGACTTTATTTCTGTCAGAAGTCTACAGAAGTTTTTATTGAGAATTAACAGAGGTTTAACTCTAATGTGGTTCATTTGAAGTCACCATAATAGTGATTACTGTTTACATTATTTGGGCTCTTAACTCTTATGATAGACAGTGTGTTTGTTAAACACATTTGCAGCAGCAAAAGAAGGTAAAGTCAAATGAGATCAGGTGATGATGGTTACCTGTTGATGGTTTTATAATCGTCATGAAGTAGCCTGAATCACTGATGTTTCCAAAGGATGGTGAGAGGCTTTCTTTTCCATAACAAACACGCCATACCATACAAACACACAGTCACACCAGCCAGAAAAATAATAATAATGTTAGGGATTATTTTTGCCAAAGGGTGACACCCTTTATTCAGTACAGTTTATGGCGACTGTACTGGGGCGTTGGATGTTATGTGATATAGGGACTATTTTACACCAGGGGTACCCTTTATACAGTACAGCTTATTGTGACTGTACTGGGGCGTTAGGACCCACTAAGGCCACAGGTTGATCAGACCTGCAGGCCTCTCTAACACCTCTTCCAGCAGCTACCCAGTCTCCCACGAGGTTTCCCATCCAGATAAAGACCAGGCTCAACCATACTTAGCTTCGATGGGAGTGCAGTTGGAAGCTTCAGGTTGACCACTGCTGGCTGGTACTGCTTTCTTTGCAAGAGTTATAAAGACCAACTAATGGAAACAAGAAATCACCATTATGGTGATTTCAAATGAAACAGAGTTAAAACCCTGTTAATTCTCAGTGGACATCTGGCAGATGTAAGATGTCAAAGTTTCTGAATAAAACTCTGACACAGCAAAGCAGATTTTAGATCTTTTAGTGAACTTATAAATCTCCGTTGCAATTGTTTACATTTCTGTTTCGCGCTTGGTTTTCTTCTCTCCTGTTTACGCTGTCTCAACACCACAAAACCGAATCTAACGCGCCCCCTTGTGGGCTGAATGAACAATGTCTGCTTTCAAACTAAAATATCACATGTGGAAATAATATAACATAACATCACATGTTATAAATCGTAAACATTACAATGTCTAAATCCAGAGGTGTATAGTCCAGGGGTCAGAAAGCAGAAGTCCTGCCATATGTTTATTCCACCCATGAACTCAGCCAGCTGATTTAACTAATTAGTTCTATCTCCTGGCTGAATTAGCAAATCCAGGTGATTGGAACAAAACACTGAGGAGGACTTTTACTTTCTGAACCTGGACTTTACACCTCTGGGAACAGCAACATGAAAAAAAATAAGAAGAAACCGTCAAAGTCTAGAACTCTTGATTAGTTTGATTCCATAATAACCCAATGGATGAATTGCAAAAAGCAAGTGCATATTTACTATCTGGATGGCAGGCTACACGAATAAACAAGGTATGCAAAGTGGTGCAATGGATCGCTGGGTCCTACCACCTTGGTGAAAACTTGCTGGGACCCGAGGGGTATATATGCCTCCAGCAAAGGCTTCAGCAGATACCATTGGGGAACAGGCTTTGACCCCATAGGTGATATCTTTTCCCTTCAAGGTTTAGTCATAGAACATCACTGGAACAGAACAATACATCCACACAGAGCAAACTTGAACTAATATAAACTTTTTCTTGCAATTAATTTTCACACTTTAATCGTTGTAAATACCTAAAGAGTTACATATGCCAAGTAAGAGAACATAAAAGTGGCTACATGTTGTGTAATAGAACTTCAAGGCCCTAGGCATAGTTGTCTATAAAAATCTCATACAGCAATTATGAGAACAGCAACATGAAAACAAATAAGAAGAACCTGTCAAAGTCTAGAACTCTTGATTAGTTTGATTCCATAATAACCCAATGGATGAATTGCAAAGCAAGTGCATATTTATTATCTGGAGGGCAGGCTACACAAATAAACAAGGTATGCAAAGGGGCGAAATGGATCGCTGGGCCCTACCACCTTGGTGAAAACTTGCTGGGACCGGAGGGGTATATATGCCTCCAGCAAAGGCTTAAGCAGATACTATTGGGCAACAGGCTTTGACCCCATAGGTGATATCTTTTCCCTCCAAGGTTTAGTCATAGAACATCACTGGAACAGAACAATACATCCACACAGAGCAAACTTGAACTAATATAAACTTTTTCTTACAATTAATTTTCATACTTTATTCGTTGTAAATACCTAAAGAGTTACATATGCCAAGTAAGAAAACATATAAGTGGCTACATGTGGTGTGATAGAACTTCAAGGCCCTAGGCATAGTTGTCTATAAAAATCTCATACAGCAATCATGTGAAAAGCAACATGAAAGCAAATAAGAAGAACCTGTCAAAGTCTAGAACTCTTGATTAGTTTGATTCCATAATAAACAAATGGATGAATTGCAAAAAGCAAGTGCATATTTATTATCTGGATTGCAGGCTACACTAATAAACAAGGTATGCAAAGTGGTGCAATGGATCGCTGGGTCTTACCACCTTGGTGAAAACTTGCTGGGACCCGAGGAGTATATATGCCTCCAGCAAAGGCTTTAGCAGATACCACTGGGGAACAGGCTTTGACCCCATACGTGATATCTTTTCCCTTCAAGGTCATAGAAAATAGTACAAATACAGCAGCCGCACACTCAAAAACTGTGCAAGATCAATTTATTAGCAAGCTTTCGGTCTTGCGACCTTCTTCAAGCATACAAACAAAGTGAATGTGGCCATACAAAAGGGCTCTTGCCAATCACCTCTCCTAATTGCATAATGCCAGACACCTGTGTTGACATAGCTAAGGCTACAGGAATAGGGAACATGGGAAATGTAGTTCAACATAGCCTATATCAAGTGTAGCCTTAGGTACATGGTCTACTGAAAACAAAAACAAAAAAACACATAAATTACATCAAAACTTCAAATAGAAAAATACATTACATGATAACCCTGCATCAACACAAATAGAAAGAAACCACTATTCTATGCAAATATCAGGCTGTAACCATCATGAAGCATATAATAGTCTATAGTGATGAGATTAAAGGAACACGCTCATATCAAACTCCTCATTAAGACCCAGTGGTTGTAGAGCTTCTAACATATAGATCCAATACAGCTCTCTCTGACATAGTCGCCTGTCAACATCACCTCCTCTCTGAGAAGTAACCTGTTCTATTCCCTGAAACCTGAGGGAGGATAGAGGATGTGAATGGTTATTAAAATGGCGGGCAACAGGATAATTCATATCATTTCGTCTTATTGAACTTTTGTGTTCACTAATTCTTTGCTTCAGAGGGCGAATAGTTTTACCAATAAAGATCATATCACACGTGCATTTAAGCATATATACAACATTTTTAGTGTTGCATGTGATAATCCCTCTTACTGGAAAAGAATTCCCTGTTCTAGGATGTGTGAAAGTGTTTGTTTTCCACGTATTGTGGCACTGGGCACAGTTACCACAAGGGTAATTTCCATGTTTGAGGGGAGCTAAAAGTGTCTGTCTGGGACTTGGTAATATATTGGCTCGGACCAATTTATTTCGTAGGTTTGGCCCCCTTTTGTAAACAAAAAGGGGTGGATCTTTGAAATGTTGAATAAGAGCTGGGTCTGAGGTCAAAATGTGCCAATATTTAAGGATGGTACTCTTAAGCATGTGAGCCTGAGGGGTATAGGTGGTAATACAGGTTACTGAAAAATTGTTTTCTTTCTGGATACTTTTTGTCAATAAGATCTGTCTTGATTTCGAAAGGGCAGCCTGATGGGCGTCCTCAACACACTGAGCAGAATAACCCCTTTCTAGAAACCTTTGTTTCATTTCCAAAGACTTTTCTATGTAATCTTCATCAGAATGGCATATGCGCCTCAGTCTATAAAACTGACTCTTAGGTCAGCCATTTTTCAAGGCTTTAGGGTGGGCACTACTTGCCAAAAGGAAGGTGTTACGGTCAGTGGGTTTCCTATAAAGTGTGGTAATGAGGCCTCCATCCTTTAACTCAATCCACATGTCAAGAAAAGATACACGTTGTATATCATATTCAATTGAGAATTTTAAATCAGCATAGACACCATTCAAAAAAGACACAAACTCTAAGAGTTCTTCCCTTTTCCCTTGAAAAAGACAGAATATATCATCAAGATATCTGTACCACTTAAGGATTTTTTGACAAAAGGGGTTCCTGTCAAGATTGAAGACAAAGTTACACTCAAACATACCCATATATAAATTGGCAAAGTCTGGAGCGAAGGTGGAGCCCATAGATGTGCCTTTTAGCTGTAAATAAAACTCCCCTACAAAAGAAAAGTAATTTAGCTTAAGGACTAGAGAGGCCAATTCACAAATGAATTCACTGGGGGGAAAATCAGTGCGATCTTGGAGGTAAAAACCTAAGGCCTCTAATCCTCGTTCATGGGGTATATTTGTATAGAGGCTTTCTACATCTAATGTGACCAGAAAATATCACCAGGTAGATCTTTAATTTCTGAGATTTTATTAATGACATCAGTTGAGTCCTTGATGTAGGATGGAAGTTTAGAAACATATGGCTTAATATAATGATCCACATAGTTAGACAAGGGTTCCAAAAGGGAATCATTAGAAGCCACAATGGGTCGACCTTTTGGCTCTATAAGGCTCTTGTGGATCTTTGGTAGCATATAGAATATAGGAATCACAGGATGTTCACAATTAAGGAAATCATATACATCTCTTGATATCCAGTTTAAAGATAAAGCCATGTTCGTGACATTAAGAATTTTCTTTTGAAAATCTAAGGTAGGATTAGCCTTAAGCTTCCTGTAGAACTGTTCGTCATTTAGCTGGCGATAAGCTTCTTTTTTGTAATCAGCCAAATTTTGCACAACAATCGCACCTCCCTTATCGGCTGGTTTGATAATGATATCACTGTCTCTAGAGAGTTCTTCTATGGCCAATCTTTCATGATAGGTCATATTAGAATAGGAGTAGTTTCTCGTGTACTTGTCCAGAATTTCTTTTTCAACCACTCTGCAAAATGTTTGAATAGTAGAATTTTCACAGCTAGGAATGAATTTACTCTTGTTCCTAAAAACAGATTTATCAGATCTTTGCATATCAGAATCACCAAACATGTGCTTCAGTTTAAGCTTTCTAAAAAAGCGAAATAAATCTATTTTAATTTCAAAGGGATCAACTGAGCATGTAGGAACAAAACTTAGTCAAGGTCATAGAACATCACTGGAACAGAACAATACATCCACACAGAGCAAACTTGAACTAATATGAACTTTTTCTTACAATTAATTTTCACACTTCATTTATATAGTGAACAGTGGTGTTGTAAATACCTAAAGAGTTACATATGCCAAGTAAGAAAACATATAAGTGGCTACATGTGGTGTGATAGAACTTCAAGGCCCTAGGCATAGTTGCCTATAAAAATCTCATACAGCAATCATGTGAAAAGCAACATGAAAGCAAATAAGAAGAACCCGTCAAAGTCTAGAACTCTTGATTAGTTTGATTCCATGATAACCCAATGGATGAATTGCAAAGCAAGTGCATATTTATTATCCGGAGGGCAGGCTACACGAATAAACAAGGTATGCAAAGGGGCAAAATGGATCGCTGGGTCCTACCACCTTGGTGAAAACTTGCTGGGACCCGAGGGGTATATATGCCTCCAGCAAAGGCTTCAGCAGATACCATTGGGGAACAGGCTTTAGCAGATACCATTGGGGAACAGGCTTTGACCCCATAGGTGATATATTTTCCCTTCAAGATTTAGTAATAGAAAATCACTGGAACAGAACAAACTTGAACTAATATAAACTTCCTCTTAGGATTAATTTTCACATTTTTATCATATAGTGACCAGTGGTGTTGTAAATACCTACAGAGTTACATATGCCAAGTAAGAAAACATAAAAGTGGCTACATGTTGTGTGATAGAACTTCAAGGCCCTAGGCATAGTTGTCTATAAAAATCTCATACAGCAATCATGAGAACAGCAACATGAAAACAAATAAGAAGAACCCGTCAAAGTCTAGAACTCTTGATTAGTTTGATTCCATAATAACCCAATGGATGAATTGCAAAGCAAGTGCATATTTATTATCTGGAGGGCAGGCTAAACGAATAAACAAGGTATGCAAAGGGGCGAAATGGATCGCTGGGTCCTACCACCTTGGTGAAAACTTGCTGGGACCCGAGGGGTATATATGCCTCCAGCAAAGGCTTCAGCAGATACCATTGGGGAACAGGCTTTGACCCCAGAGGTGATATCTTTTCCCTTCAAGGTTTAGTCATAGAACATCACTGGAAAAGAACAATACATCCACACAGAGCAAACTTGAACTAATAAAAACTTTTTCTTACAATCAATTTTCACACTTTAATCATATAGTGAACAGTGGTGTTGTAAATACCTAAAGAGTTACATATGCCAAGTAAGAAAACATACAAGTGGCTACATGTGGTGTGATAGAACTTCAAGTCCCTAGGCATAGTTGTCTATAAAAATCTCATACAGCAATCATGTGAAAAGCAACATGAAAGCAAATAAGAAGAACCCGTCAAAGTCTAGAACTCTTGATTAGTTTGATTCCATAATAACCCAATGGATGAATTGCAAAAAGCAAGTGCATATTTATTATCTGGAGGGTAGGCTACACGAATAAACAAGGTATGCAAATGGGGCGAAATGGATCGCTGGGTCCTACCACCTTGGTGAAAACTTGCTGGGACCCGAGGAGTATATATATCTCCAGCAAAGGCTTAAGCAGACACCATTGGGGAACAGGCTTTGACCCCATACGTGATATCTTTTCCCTTCAAGGTTTAGTCATAGAACATCACTGGAACAGAACAATACATCCACACAGAGCAAACTTGAACTAATATAAACTTTTTCTTACAATTAATTTTCACACTTTAATAGTTGTAAATACCTAAAGAGTTACATATGCCAAGTAAGAAAACATATAAGTGGCTACATGTGGTGTGATAGAACTTCAAGGCCCTAGGCATAGTTGTCTATAAAAATCTCATACAGCAATCATGTGAAAAGCAACATGAAAGCAAATAAGAAGAACCCGTCAAAGTCTAGAACTCTTGATTAGTTTGATTCCATAATAACCCAATGGATGAATTGCAAAAAGCAAGTGCATATTTATTATCTGGAGGGCAGGCTACACGAATAAAAAAGGTATGCAAATGGGGCGAAATGGATCGCTGGGTCCTACCACCTTTGTGAAAACTTGCTGGGACCCGAGGAGTATATATGCCAAGAAAACATATAAGTGGCTACATGTGGTGTGATAGAACTTCAAGGCCCTAGGCATAGTTGTCTATAAAATTCTCATACAGCAATCATGTGAAAAGCAACATGCAAGCAAATAAGAAGAACCCGTCAAAGTCTAGAACTCTTGATTAGTTTGATTCCATAATAACCCAATGGATGAATTGCAAAAAGCAAGTGCATATTTACTATCTGGATGGCAGACTACAAGAATAAACAAGGTATGCAAAGTGGTGTAATAGATCGCTGGGTCCTACCACCTTGGTGAAAACTTGCTGGGACCCGAGGGGTATATATGCCTCCAGCAAAGGCTTCAGCAGATACCATTGGGGAACAGGCTTCAGCAGATACCATTGGGGAACAGGCTTTGACCCCATACAGTAGGTGATATATTTTCCCTTCAAGATTTAGTAATAGAAAATCACTGGAACAGAACAATACATCCACACAGAGCAAACTTGAACTAATATAAACTTCATCTTAGGATTCATTTTCACACTTTTATCATATAGTGACCAGTGGTGTTGTAAATACCTACAGAGTTACATATGCCAAGTAAGAAAACATAAAAGTGGCTACATGTTGTGTGATAGAACTTCAAGGCCCTAGGCATAGTTGTCTATAAAAATCTCATACAGCAATCATGAGAACAGCTACATGAAAACAAATAAGAAGAACCCGTCAAAGTCTAGAACTCTTGATTAGTTTGATTCCATAATAACCCAATGGATGAATTGCAAAGCAAGTGCATATTTATTATCTGGAGGGCAGGCTAAACGAATAAAAAATGTATGCAAAGGGGCAAAATGGATCGCTGGGTCCTACCACCTTGGTGAAAACTTGCTGGGACCCGAGGGGTATATATGCCTCCAGCAAAGGCTTCAGCAGATACCATTGGGGAACGTCTCCGGTTACTTAACTGTAACCTTGTTCCCTGAGAAAGCGGAACGAGATGCTGCGCTGCTCAGCGCATTGGGAACATATTTTATCGTGACCAGCTGTGAATATTGTGTATAACACGTCAATGAAATTGACCCGGAGGTAATATAGCCTTGGTCGGTGACGTCATCGGCGCGCCCCCACGACACGAGGCTATAAGTAGATGAGCCACAGCTGCATCGTCAGGATATTTTGTCTGAAGAGCAGTCCTGGGACATCTTCAGCACGGCAAAGTAGCGCAGCATCTCGTTCCGCTTTCTCAGGGAACAAGGTTACAGTTAAGTAACCGGAGACGTTCCCTTTCGAAAGCTACAATCGATGCTGCGCTGCTCAGCGCATTGGGAACGAGAATACCCACGCCGCCGTGCTTGAACATGTCTGGACCCCCACGGTTGTGCAGGTGTGTTTCACAAGAACGCAAGAAGGCCTAGACATTAGCTTGTGATGTCGACTCAAGGACATGAGAGCCCGGAGTGGCATGAACATCCAAACTATAAAATCTTATGAACGTGTGCGGAGAGGACCAACCTGCCGCATCACAAACATGTTGCAAAGGGGCCCCCCTTGCCAGAGCACTAGAAAAGGCGACCCCCCTGGTGGAGTGAGCTCTAAGACCTATAGGCAAAGTTTGCCCATGCCCCTCATAAGCAAGAGCGATAGCATCCCTGACCCAATGAGACATAGTCTGCTTGGTAGCAGCTCCTCCTCTGTTGCTGCCCCCATAACAGACGAACAATTGATCCGACTTACGCCACTGGCTAGTGCGGTGGACGTAAGCCTGAAGAGCACGGACTGGACACAGCCTATGAGATCTCTCCTGCTCCGGCGTTGAGAACGGCGGGGAGCAGAAAGCCTCAAGAGTGACAGGATGTACAGCCGAAAACGGAACCTTAGGCAGGTAATCAGGATGTGGATGCAAAATCACTTTCACCATACCTGGGGCAAAGTCTAAGCAGGATGGCGAGATAGACAGAGCCTGCATATACCCAATTCTCTTCAAGGAAGTTATTGCCATCAGAAAAAAACCTTTTTTGCAGAGTCAGAAGTTTATCAGACGCTGATTCTATTGGTTCAAAGGGGGTGTCAACCAGACCCTCAAGAACTATAGCTAAATCCCATGAAGGGACCTTGGTTCTTACTGGAGGCCTCAGTCGCCTGGCTCCCCGAAGGAAGCGTGAGAGCAGAGGGTGTCTCCCAAGTGACGCCCCGTCAACTAAGGCGTGGCAAGCCGAAAGAGCGGCCACATAAACCTTAAGAGTGGCAGGACATGTGCCTGTTGATAATTTCTCTTGCATGAAGTCCAGCACTGAAGCAATCTGGCAGTTAACTGGATCTACATTGTGTTCAACGCACCACCTTTCAAAAACACCCCACTTAATAGCATAACTTCTTCTAGTAGAGGAAGCCCTAGCACTCAGAATGGTCTCAATAACATCCGATGAAAGCCCAGTGTCTCTTAATTGGTTCCCATCAGGGGCCAAACATAAAGATTCCACAGGTCGGGCCTGGGATGGAATATCGTGCCCTCCGCCTGAGACAGAAGGTCCCTCCTCTCCGGAATCGCCCACGGCGAGCCGTCGAGGAGAGCTATTATCTCCGAGAACCACACTCTGTTCGGCCAACGTGGCGCTATCAGCAAGAGGCAAGACCCTTGTTGGCGAACTCTGGCTAACACTCCCGGGAGCAGAGAAACTGGAGGAAAACGCATACATGCACATTCTAGGCCATGTGTGCGCCATCGCATCCAGACCCAGGGGCTGGGTGATTCAGAGATAAGTAGAGGGAACATTGCGCTTTCTAATAAGAGGCGAAGAGGTCCACCTCCGCTTCGTATCCAAATCTGTTTGACTACTTCTGGGTGGAGTTTCCATTCCCCTCTCAGTAGTTTCTGTCTGGACAGTAAATCCGCTCCCACATTCAGGTGCCCTGAGATGTAAACTGCCCTGAGTGACAGGAACTTTTCCTGGGCCCAGAGAAAGATGTGCCCCGCTATCCTGTTCAGATTGCGTGAGCACAAACTTCCCTGGTGATATGTAAGAGACTGCCGCTGTGCCGCACTAGGACATGACAGTCTCTCAACTGAGAGAGAATGTATTTCAGGGCCAGAAATACAGTCATCAGCTTGAAGCAGTTGATGCCCCTCATTTCCCTTGAGCTGGACGACCATTTAAGACCGCTCCCCAGCCCATCAGGGATGCGTCTGCCGTTAGCATTTTGCGATAGCAAGACACACCTAAAGTGGGACCCAAAGCAAGGAACCGGGGTCTGAACCACATAGAAAGGGAACGAAGCCGCAGCGCGTAACCCTTACCATAAACATGGATTTTAGAAAGTGCACGAAGCGTTCAGCGCGTGACTCACCATAAACATGGATTTTAGAAAGGACACGAAGCACTCAGCGAGTGTTCTTGCCTTTATTTGCCCTTGGGGATTGAAATCCCCCGTTTTGAGCCACAACTGACATGGTCTCATGCGCAAAAGGCCCAGAGGAATCATTGTGGACGCAGCTGCCATGAGACCTATGTAATGTCCTGACCTAGCTAGATGTTGCTTAGGGTGTTAAAATTGGTCCTGACACAAGCGGGAGACAATTATGCCCGATGGTGACAGAGTCTCATTTAACCCCAAACATGTTACCCTCAGGGTGGGAGAGAGAACGCCCTTGGCGTTGACCTCAGCCCTCTAGAGATAACATGGCTAAGTCAAATGTAAGGACCCAAAATTGGTAAGCTTTGCCCCCAAAAGCAAACTTGGGAACCTCCTGTGTTGTGGCAATATTCTATATGAAAATATACGTCCCTCAGATCGATCATGACGAACCAAACGTGATGTTGAATTTACGACACAATCGTTTTACAGTTAACATCTTGAACTTGAGTGCTTTAACTGTACGGTTTAAGCCTCAAAGATCGAAGATTGGACGCAACCCCCCATCCTTCTTGGGGACCAGGAAGTATCTGCTGTAATAGCCTGACTCTCTCTCTGGAAGAGGAACATGTTCTATGGCCTCTTTGCTCAGCAGAGATTGTAGCTCTTGTGACAGTACATGCGCCAGTTCCGGTCTCACGGAAGTGAATACCACGCCGTTGAAACGCGGAGGACGATTAATAAATTGGATTCTATCCTATTTGTACTGTACTTAATACCCAAGTAGAAAAACCTGGCAGAAGTTTCCACGCTGCCAGACTCTCTGAGAGTGGTATCAACTTAACACTTCCTTTTGAGGGGATATTAGATGTTCTGTGTCCTGGATGACAGCAGAAAAGCAGCAGAACATCTAACATTTCGCTGGAAACCGCTGCTCCCCGAATCACCAGAGGTGGCGAGGAAGTACAGTAGTTTCGTGAGGGTGTCAGGTAGGAGCTGTTTGATTTACATGTCTCGTCCCGTAGGGGCACACCCCCACAGACCTGGGACAAAACAACCCTCAGGATTTTGTCTTAGGTCTATTATACAGCTGCTGAGTACAACGAGCCGGTCCCCAGTTTTCACGAAGGGGAGCACAACTCGTTACACTCTGCTTTTGAACCCTCCTAAAATGATGATGAGCAAAAAGAAGAGAAGAAAATGTCTCTTCAGACTGGCCCATCATCGTATAACCACACACCCCCGCACCCATGATAGTCTTAATACGTCAAGGGCACAAAGATGCACGAAGAATAAGGTTTTCCCATGACCGAGTTAACGTCATGGAGATCCTCAAGGAGGGCAGTCTAGCTGTAATCCGACCATCACACAAGTCACCACCTCGAGAACCTCTCAAACGTTTTAACATAACGAGAGATGTGTTCGGAGGCAGCTTTAATTCCTCAGAATTAAATGTGGCCAGAGAACAGCCAGACAATATAATATTATATATAATACATACATAAATATATATAATTATATTATATAAATATTGTATATATAAATATAAATATCAGTTCCTCAGCAATAAACACATCCCAATCAGACAAGCAAACACGGTCTGGATGATAGGCTGTGTTTAAATCTTTGATAAGATCAACCTGGTATGCCTTTAACACGGACATGGTGTACAATGCAGTACCAGCCTAACCGCTGAAAATGCATCTGATAATGTGATCCCAGGGGAGAGATAGCCCGCGAGCGTCTCTCCAAACTGAGGCAATATCATATAATCGCGTGCCCTCGCACCCGCGATAGAAGAATGGCTCGATGTCGAGGACACAAGACATAAATATTTACAATCTTTATTTATTTATAGACTGTTTTATGGGACTTTTTTTGTTGTGATCAGATCAATCTGGCCACTGCACGAGCGATCTCCTTTTATCATCACGGGAGAAACGCTCGGAGGCGGCAAACACTTAATGTTTAGTGTTTAACTCTTAATGTTCTCTGCCCGAGCCGAAGAAGCGCCGAGGCACGCTTCGGTAGTCAGGCAAAAGGACATCGCGATCTGGAGAGAGAGCGAGCGATAGGGAAGCACCGTCTCTCGCTTCTCAGCCAGATCGCACGCGAGCCCCACAATCATTATGGGCGCTACCCCCTTCGAAATAAGCAACGCGAACGCGAAGCACTTTAACTGAGAAATTTTCTGCACACTGCCTGAATAAACTAACTCCTAGCAAAGATCTGTAGCAGATAAAAGGTAGAGAGAGAGTTTTGACGTTCACACATGCGCAGTAATGGTCTGAAGACAAAAGACCTGACGATGCACCTGTGGCTCATCTACTTATAGCCTCGTGTCGTGGGGGCGCGCCGATGACGTCACCGACCGAGGCTATATTACCTCCGGGTCAATTTCATTGACGTGTTATACACAATATTCACAGCTGGTCACGATAAAATATGTTCCCAATGCGCTGAGCAGCGCAGCATCGATTGTAGCTTTCGAAAGGGAACAGGCTTTGACCCCATAGGTGATATCTTTTCCCTTCAAGGTTTAGTCATAGAACATCACTGGAACAGAACAATACATCCACACAGAGCAAACTTGAACTAAAATAAACTTTTTCTTGCAATTAATTTTCACACTTTAATCGTTGTAAATACCTAAAGAGTTACATATGCCAATGTTACGTCTTCCCCTTAAAGAGCATCTTGCAGGTAAAAAAAAAATCAAAATGAATATATAACCGTGTATGAAAATACCATATGAAAAGATAATGCAGGATTTAAAATGTTTTAAAACGACATAATGACACAAATTTAGTAGATAAAGTGAGCGTTTCTTTGACTGCTCGTACAAACCACTTTTGTTTCAACATCGCGTCATTTTACGTCACACGAGGGAGATGTGTGCTGTGCTCTGCCGCAGCTCAGTGCCGGGCGTGAGACAGTGTGTTTTCAGTAGTTTTTGTATTTCAATTTATCATCGTCATGGTAAATTTATGTGTTTGTGGAGCTTGCAAAAACTCCAGCCTGTCAGGACATCGAGTCCACCGGTTTCCTAACAAGAAAAAGGACGGTGCTATCATTCGTGCCTGGGTGCGGGTTGTGCAGGTGAAGAGACGGGATTTCTCTTCCGCGTCGGCTTCGGAAAACGCGGTCGTGGGTAGCGTTCACTTCAGATCGGAGTATTATCATCCCGGCGATATGAAGAAGTTCAACATGGGATACCGAAGTAAGAACCGGGTGAGACTCAGAGCTAGTGCGGTTCCTTCAGTGCACGCATCTTCGGGTTCTCCCGCTGGATGTAGGCGCGAGCACAACATCAACTGGCAAACGCAATGTAAGCGGAACGAAACTAAGCTACTCGTTATTGTGTTTGTGTGGACCGTTTATCAGTTTGGACCAGTCCAGCGCGAGCCTGATCAAGCAACACTGTAGCCTAACTGCGAGGTAAATAAAGAATTCGCCAATGAAGTAATAACATCGCTGCGAGATCTAACGTTAGTGAGCAGGGGCTTAGTTTGTGGGGGGGTTGGGGGGGAGATAACCCACCCCAATATTTAATACTCTCGATGAGAGACTGCTAAGTTATATCACGTAACGTTAGTCTGGGCGGATATTAATGAGCATGACAAACGCCTGATCAAAGCTTAGTTTCTGTTATTGTAAGTTCCAATATGTTCTGTCTGACATTAATCCTGGCCTGTCCCTGCTCTCTTGGCAGCCTAGCAGGCTCATAATTGTATGGCTGTGGTCCGTCAACAATTTCCTCAGCGTCCGAAATGTCATTGCAATCCTTATTTCCCTGTTGTGTGAATCGACCGCTCTCCCTCGTGCTACGTCACGACTCTCGCCAGTCACGCCCATTTTCAGATGCGGAAGTACAATTTTCTCACAAAAACGACTCCAGAAGCCATTGTAGCATATTTATAAGTTTTTTTTAAAGAAAATCTAGTTCCTACATTATTTTTCTATACATTGACTTGTTGGGTCTTCTAACCTAGAAGTTGCTCTTTAATCTAGGGGTAAATAGGGAACGACGAACAAAAAAAGTGGAGAGACTTTGAGAAGCTCCAGCTCTCCAGTCCCAGAGTCACAGAAGAATAAATGAACCAACAAGTTTATTCTCTCATGGCGTGTCTGCCTTTTATTTAACGTCAGCAGGCGTTATAAAAAGAAAGATATAAAGTAGAGAAACATATTACAAAATAAATTCAAACAAAAGTATTACCTCGGGAGGAGGGCCCAAGTCAAAAGAAAACAAAACAATACCTCTAACTACAAAGGGAATAACATTAACTTACCTATACAAAACGAAAAGCAAAACAAAACATATAACTTCCCTCACTCCCTAACTAATCCATAAACAGGAGAAAAGTAATGGGTATCCTCTCCCCCCTACATTACCCATAAAAACTTAGCTAATCATAAATAACAAAAGCTACAGAGGCACATTCTCACACACATTGTGAACATACACCACAGAGCACAACTCGCTCGTCTGGACTTGGAGAGCGGAACAGAGAGAGAGAGAGAGAGAGAGAGAGAGAGAAACACATGCACCGGCAAATAACACTCTTGGTATACAATACACAAATGAATACGTCCTTAGACATAACACCCCCACCAATAAATTTTTCCTATATTCCCCCAATTTTAGGAAAAACAAAAACAACCTTTCTTATGGTTCAGCACACACTACTCTGGACAGCGGATTTTCAGTGCCTTTCAAATGTCTAATATCCAGGTTGTATTCCTGTAAAATTAATGCCCATCGCATCAAACGCTGGTTGGCATTACACATACGGGAAAGAAACGTCAGAGGGTTATGGTCAGTGAATACAATAATGGGCACGCTACTACCTCCCAAATAAACCTCAAAGTGCTGGAGCGCCAGCACTAAAGCAAGAGCTTCCTTCTCAATTGTGCTGTAGTTACTTTGGCACTTTGAACGATCCAAGATGGCGCCGCGGATGGCTGCCTCGGTGTTGAGCTCTCCAGTTGTTACACTGTTTGTGTTAGTTTGTCCTGTTTTATGTTTGTCATTCGCTATCAGTTATACCAGGGACGAACTGCTGAACATTCGGCAGTGCACACCAACTGATCACCAACCAGTTTTTGATTCTTCTGGCGTTTTGCGGAACATTGTCGTCGGTTGCGCCGCTGCACTGTGGAAACAGTATAAGACGCGCAGGCGTGGGAAGCGAGCCGGCACACTCGTGAAGCTCAGGCAGCGCGGATTCAGAACGGCCCTGCCTAGCATCCATCTGGCGAATGTCCGCTCTCTCCCTAACAAAATGGACGAACTACTTCTGCTCTCACGCAATAACAAGGACTTTACCAACTCTGCTGCTCTGTGTTTCACGGAAACCTGGCTGAACGAAGCCATTCCGGACAGCGCGTTACATCTACCGGACTTTCAGCTGTTCAGAGCGGATCGCGATATGGAGTCAACGGGGAAAACGCGCGGTGGTGGGACATGCTTTTACATCAACAGAAGGTGGTGTACTGATGTAACTGTGTTAAGGAAGATGTGCTGTCCTGATGTGGAAGTGCTTTTCATTAACTGTAAGCCGTTCTACTCGCCGCGGGAGTTTTCCTCGCTCGTTCTCATCAGTGTTTACATTCCACCGCAAGCACACGTGAGTACGGCGCTGCAACAGCTGGCTGATTTGATCACAGAAACAGAACAACAACACCCGGACTCTGTTCTTATCATTCTCGGAGACTTTAATCAGGCAAAACTCACACGTGAACTGCCTAAATTCAAACAGCACATTACATGCCCCACCAGAGACAATAATATTTTGGACCATTGCTACACCACAACAAAGGATGCATATCGCTCCGTCGCCAGAGCAGCTCTAGGACTTTCCGATCACTGCCTGGTTCATCTTCTACCAACTTACAGGCAAAAACTTAAAACTGCTAAGCCAGTAATAAGGACTGTAAAGAGATGGACCAACGACACAGAGCAGGTCTTACAAGCCTGTTTTGAATGCACTGACTGGAGTGTTTTTGAAGCTGCTGCCAGCGATCTGGACGAGCTCACAGAGACTGTAACATCATACATCAGTTTCTGTGAGGATTTATGCATCCCTACCAGGACTTACTTATCATTCAACAATGATAAACCATGGTTCACACCAAAACTCAGACAGCTTCGTCAGGTCAAAGAAGATGCCTACAGGAGTGGGGATAGGATCTTGTATAATCAGGCCAGGAACACATTGACAAAGGAGATTGAAGTGGCTAAGAAGAGCTATGCCAAAAAGCTGGAAAACCAGTTTTACTCCAACGACCCTGCATCAGTGTGGAAAGGCCTGAAAGACATTACCAACTACAAGTCACCATCCCCCAGCATCGACAGCAACAAGCATCTTGCGAACGAGCTGAATGTCTTTTACTGTAGATTTGAGACCCCCGATCAGACACCCCATACCCGCCCTGACCATCTCTCTACACAGCCATCAACACCTCCAGCCATCCCCCTCCCCTCCCCCCCTGCACTTCAGATCAGTGAGGATAATGTGCGTCAGATCTTCAGGAAACAGAAGAGAAGGAAAGCACCAGGCCCAGACGGTGTTTCACCAGCCTGTCTGAAAACCTGCGCTGACCAGCTGGCCTCTATCTTCTCACTGATCTTCAACAGATCACTGGAGCAGTGCAAAGTCCCTTTCTGCTTTAAACGCTCCACCATCATCCCAATCCCGAAGAAACCAAAGATCACAGGACTCAATGACTACAGACCTGTTGCCTTAACATCTGTGGCCATGAAGTCATTCGAAAGACTGGTGTTAGCATATCTGAAGGACATCACTGGACCCTTGCTGGACCCCCTGCAGTTTGCCTACAGAGCAAACCGGTCTGTGGATGATGTGGTCAATATGGGACTGCATTACACCCTACAACATCTGGACAAACCAGGGACCTATGCAAGGATTCTGTTCGTGGACTTTAGTTCTGCCTTCAACACCATCGTCCCATCACTGCTCCAGACCAAACTGACCCAGCTCTCTGTCCCTAGCTCCATCTGTCAATGGATCACCAGCTTTCTGACAGACAGACAACAGCTAGTCAGAATGGGCAAAATCACGTCCGACAGCCGCACCATCAGCACCGGTGCTCCCCAGGGATGTGTTCTCTCACCACTGTTCTTCTCCCTGTACACAAATGACTGCACCTCTAAAGACACCTCTGTCAAGCTCCTGAAGTTTGCGGACGACACTACTGTTATCGGACTCATCCGGAACGGTGACGAGTCTGCGTACAGACAGGAGGTGGAGCAGCTGGCTCTTTGGTGCAGTTATAACAACCTGGAGCTGAACACGCTCAAAACAGTGGAGATGATCGTGGACTTCAGGAGAAACCCCCCTGCACTCCCTTCACTCACCATCATGGACAGAACTGTGACTGCAGTAGAGTCATTCAGGTTCCTGGGCACCACCATCTCTCAGGATCTGAAGTGGGACACTCACATTGACTCTATTGTGAAGAAAGCCCAACAGAGACTGTACTTCCTGCGTCAGCTGAGGAAATTCAACCTGCCACAGGAGCTGCTCGTACAGTTCTACTCAGCTGTCATCCAGTCCATCCTCTGCACTTCCATCACCGTCTGGTTCGGCTCTGCTACCAAAACCGACCTCCGTAGACTACAGCGGATAGTTCGGACTGCTGAGCGAATCACTGGCACTACCCTTCCCACACTCAAAGTACTGCACTCATCCAGAGTGAGTAAAAGGGCTCGCAAAATCACTCTGGACCCGTCACACCCAGCACACTTTCTGTTTGAACTGTTACCGTCTGGTCGACGCTACAGAGCACCGAGCACAAAAACAACCAGACACAGGAAAAGTTTCTTTCCCCAGGCCATCTACCTCATGAACACTTAATGTTCCCCTACTGTGGAACAAACATGTGCAATACTTCCCTCAGACATTTCATTACAGCACCTTATAACTTTATATATATTTATAATTTATAATCTTTTATTTTTATTTTATTTTTATTTTTTCTATTTTTTATTTATACCTATGTTACTTGTCACTTGTCTTGTCACTTTATATTGTATGTGTACTGGAAGCTGTCACCAAGACAAATTCCTCGTATGCGCAAGCATACTTGGCAATAAAGCTCTTTCTGATTCTGATTCTGATTCTGAAAACTTTTTGGAAAAATAGCATACAGGATGATCAATATTCATATGGTCCTCCTGTAACAATACTGCTCCTGCCCCAGATGAACTTGCATCCACATGCAGCTTAAATGGACGGTAGAAATCCGGAGCCTTAAGAACGGGTGCGTGACACAAAAGATCTTTAGCAGACAAAAAAGCATGCTCGCACTCATTAGAACATACAAATGTTCTCTTATCACTGAGTAGATCAGTAAGTGGGGTCACAACACTGGAGAAATTTTGACAAAAACTTCTATAATACCCACACATTCCAAGGAAACGTCTTAGCTCACGTTTATTAGATGGAGATGGATAAGCTGTTATCGCAGAAACCGTCGCTTCTATCGGTCTCACACTCCCTTGACCCACCTTCTTTCCCAAGTATGTCACCTCCGCTTTCGCAAATTCACACTTTGCGAGATTTACAGTCAGAGAAGCGTCTGACAATCGAGTAAACAATAACTCAAGTTTAGTCATATGTTCTGTCCAACTGTCTGAATAGAGCACCACATCATCTATGTATGCATCACACTTCGGTACATCAGATAAAACCTTCTGCATAAGCCTTTGAAACGTTGCAGGAGCATTTCGCATCCCGAAAGCAAGGACAGTATATTGAAGAAAGTTATCGGGTGTAGCAAAGGCGGAAATTTCTGAAGTCCGTGGCGTAAGAGGCACCTGCCAGTACCCTTTTAACAGATCTATCTTCGTCACATATTTGGCTGCTCCCACCCTATCAATACAGTCTTCAATACGAGGCAGTGGGAACGAGTCAGGTGTTGAAAGACTATTAACTTTCCTATAATCCGTACAAAAGCGATATGTGGAGTCTGATTTGGGTACTAGCAAGCATGGGGAGCTCCATGGACTCTGACTTGGCACGGCTAACCCATTTTCAATAGATATTCTACCTCGCACTTCATAATTTCCCGTTTTTTTGGATTCACCCTATACGGATGTTGTTTCACCGGAAATGCACTTCCCACTTCAATGTCATGACATAAGACAGATGTTCTACTAGGTACATCTAAAAAAAGTGAGGGAAAAGACTGGATCAAATTACACACATCCTCATACTGTCTTTCAGATAAATTTACCAAATAACTGCATAAATCACCTAAAATGCTGGAATTCTTCAGATGAGGGGGTAGGGGGTAGAGGGGTAGAAGTTTAGAAGTTTCCACCTATAGCTGGTGTGTGGTGAGCGCACTGGCGCCGTTGTTCTGTGGCTGCCGTCGCATCATCCAAGTGGATGCTGCACACTGGTGGTGGTTGAGGAGAGACCCCTGATATGATTGTAAAGCGCTTTGGGTGTACAGTAGTACATATGAAAGCGCTATATAAATGCCTCATTCAAAATTCATTCAAAATTCAAAGTTTGAGCAACACCATCGTCTTCTACAGCACAATAGGCAGTTATAGTGACCACTGAAGAAACCAATGGCACATCTACAGACAGATCATTTTTCGGTTCCCTCTCCACATATGCCTTAAGCATGTTCACATGGCAAACTCTAGTTTTTCGCCGACGATCAGGAGTTTGAATAACGTAATCAGTTTCACTGAGCTTTTGCTCTATGACATATGGTCCTGAAAACTTGGCTTGCAAAGCATCACCAGGCACTGGTAAAAGCACAAGAACAGAGTCACCGACCTGCAGATTCCTCTGAACACTCTTTTTGTCAAACTGCTGCTTCATTTTCGACTGAACAATAGATAGATGGGCTTTAGCTACATCACAAGCTTTATGAAGTCTCTCACTGAAAAAACTCACATAATCCAAGAGAGATACAGAAGAAGGATTTTTCATCAGCAAATGTTCATACAGCAGTTTTAGCGGACCTCGCACGGTGTGCCCGAACACCAGTTCGGCGGGACTAAACCCCAAGGACTCCTGAACTGCTTCTCTGGCAGCGAATAACAGAAAAGGCAACCCCTCCACCCAATCCTTTCCCGTCTGCAGGGTTTGATGGAACCTTTCCAAGGCTCCTTGGGACTCAGGGTGATAAGGACTAGATACTCGGTGCTCAATTCCTAATTCCTTCAAAACTTGTGCGAAAGTTTTAGAAGTAAAATTAGTTCCTTGATCGCTCTGTATTACTCTAGGTAGACCAAACGTGGTAAAAAACTTAACCAAGTCTTTTACTACCGTCTGTGCTTTCAACGAACGCAAGGGAATGGCCTCAGGGAATCTAGTAGCTGCACACATGATTGTTAGCACATACTGGTGTCCTGATTTGGACTTGGGCAGCGGACCCACACAATCAACAATAAGCCGTTCAAATGGTTCTTCTATTACCGGTATGGGATACAGAGGGGCCACGGGTACCTTCTGATTAGGCTTTCCAATACGCTGACACACATCACAAGAGCGACAAAAGTTAACAACGGATGATCGAAGACCAGGCCAAAAGTAGTATTTAGAAATGCGGCGAACAGTTTTTGTCACTCCTAAATGACCTGCCATGGGATTTTCATGTGCCAATCTTAAAACTGGAGCGCGATAGCTAACAGGCAAGACAATTTGAAATGTCTCCTGCAAACCTTTTTCATCATAAAGCGGTTTCCATTTACGCATTAACACATCATTCTCCCAAAAATAACCTACTTTAGCGTCCGCTCTGTCTTTCACGTTGACCGCTGCCTTAATACACTCTGCTAAGGAAACATCAGATTTTTGCTCAACTGCTAACTTCTCCTTTCCAACATTAAAAGGAACTTCAGGAATCAGTGAAGTGTCTGTCACTTCACTTACTTCACCTGACTCTGTCTCTTCAGTCTTGGATTCTGTGTTCAAAAACAAATCAGAGAGATTAACGACATCTTGAAACTTTTGAACTTGAGCCCGTGTCACTGCACATGCAGGAAAAGCAGAAGGGAACTGAACACCTAGGTCAGACTGCTCTTTAACCATGGGTTTATGCATCACTACTGGACTAGGAAAAACTTCGCCCCCTGCAAGGTCATTTCCCAGAATAATATGTACTCCAGCAACAGGCAACTGCCTGCGAACACCTAACCTAACAATGCCAGAGACAAAATCTGATTTTAAGTCCACTTCATGTAGAGGCACCTGTACACAGCCCATTTCTATACCTCGTACTAACACATAAGCACCGGTATACGATTTTTCAGAGAAAGGCAAAACACTTTCTAATATAAATGACTGACAAGAACCCGTATCTCGCAAGATTGACACCGGCATAAACTGAAGATCAGAGATTGAAACCTGCCCATTAAGAATAAATGGTTCATAACCAGACACTTCAGCCTCTCTCACCCCTGGAAACGTGTGCGTGAGCGCAACACTTTTTGTTTTCACATTCTTTTTATTCCATTCCCTACACTCCGAAATTAAATGTCCAGGATCCAGGCAGTAAAAACAAGCCCGCCTGTCTCCCTGACGCGCCGAATTTCGACCAGTCATTTTTGGACGAGCATCGTTTTTCCGCGAACGAGAAAAACTTTGAAAAGGGGACTCTTCCCTTACAAACCTATCGGCGGATGAAGTAAAATTCGGAGTTGGTAACTCTTGCGAGAAAAGCTTACGATGCGTGAGCACAAATTCATCAGCGGATACAGCGGCCTCGGCAAGTGTGGTTATCTTCTGCTCATTTAAGTGCTTCACAACTTTTTCTGGAATACTCTTTTTAAAATCCTCTAACAAAACAAATTCGCAAGTTGTTCAAAAGTGTCAGTTTTACTAGACAGGCACCATTTTTCAAACAACGCTCTCTTCTCTCTTCCAGACTCAACATACGTTTGCCTGGATGTCTTCGCATGAGATCGAAACCTCTGGCGATACGCTTCGGGAACTAACTCGTATACACGAAGCACTGTCATCTTTACCACATCATAATCAAGCGAATCCTCCAGACTTAACGCTGAAATAACTTCCTGTGCCTTACCCACGAGACTACATTGAAGTAACAACGCCCACATATCTTTCGGCCAATTGAGCTTACCAGCTATTCGCTCAAAGGCTACAAAATAAGCATCCACTTCATCCAACTTCACGCTCCTTCTCCGCCTCTATAACCCGCAGCCTAATAATTTGAGACTCACATTCTTGTTTTTTTTATTTCTAAGTCTAATTCTCTAAGTCTAATCTCCAACCTGGGATCATACCGCACCTGCTCAGAATCTGAAAAAAATATATGTGCCACATCCTGATATTTCTCCTTATCTGAACCCTCTGCCAAAATACCATCCTCTACTAGCTTGTCATACAGCTCTTTTTTTATAACCTGTTTAGTAGCCTCTCTCATCACCCGAATACTAAAAAAATCTGCGACAATAGATCTTTTTTTCTGCAACATTCAAAAACTTCTGTGGTAGGAGAAAGAGTGAAAGCTGTCAAATCGAACTCCATTTCTCCTACCACAAGAGGTCTCTTTCCCCTCCCCTATTACAAAGACATCACAGACAACACAAAGAGAGAAGAGAATAAATTAACTTACCACTATGTTTTCTTCACTTGAAAAGCTTTCAACTATACGTTGCACATACGGACGAGCCCCCAATTGTTACGTCTTCCCCTTAATCTAGGGGTAAATAGGGAACGACGAACAAAAAAAGTGGAGAGACTTTGAGAATCTCCAGCTCTCCAGTCCCAGAGTCACAGAAGAATAAATGAACCAACAAGTTTATTCTCTCATGGCGTGTATGCCTTTTATTTAACGTCAGCAGGCGTTATAAAAAGAAAGATATAAAGTAGAGAAACATATTACAAAATAAATTCAAACAAAAGTATTACCTCGGGAGGAGGGCCCAAGTCAAAAGAAAACAAAACAATACCTCTAACTACAAAGGGAATAACATTAACTTACCTATACAAAACGAAAAGCAAAACAAAACATACAACTTCCCTCACTCCCTAACTAATCCATAAACAGGAGAAAAGTAATGGGTTTCCTCTCCCCCCTACATTACCCATAAAAACTTAGCTAATCATAAATAACAAAAGCTACAGAGGCACATTCTCACACACATTGTGAACATACACCACAGAGCACAACTCGCTCGTCTGGACTTGGAGAGCGGAACAATCTCAAACGCCGCGCTGTCTCTCTCCTTCCTCAGCGCTCTCTCTGCGGTTTTTATATTAGACTCCTCAGGACACGCACCAATCAGTGCGCGGGCAGCGCTCACAGGTAACGAGCACAGGTGGTAGCCATCAATCCTACTAATCAGACACACAATTAGAGAGAGAGAGAGAGAGAGAGAGAGAGAGAGAGAGAGAGATAGAGAGAGAGAGAGAGAGAGAGAGAGAGAGAGAGAGAGAGAGAGAGAGAGAGAGAGAGAGAGAGAGAGAGAGAGAGAGAGAGAGAGAGAGAAACACATGCACCGGCAAATAACACTCTTGGTATACAATACACAAATGAATACGTCCTTAGACGTAACAGCCAAGTAAGAAAACATATAAGTGGCTACATGTGGTGTGATAGAACTTCAAGGCCCTAGGCATAGTTGTCTATAAAATTCTCATACAGCAATCATGTGAAAAGCAACATGAAAGCAAATAAGAAGAACCCGTCAAAGTCTAGAACTCTTGATTAGTTTGATTCCATAATAACCCAATGGATGAATTGCAAAAAGCAAGTGCATATTTACTATCTGGATGACAGACTACACGAATAAACAAGGTATGCAAAGTAGTGTAATAGAACGCTTGGTCCTACCACCTTGGTGAAAACTTGCTGGGACCCGAGGGGTATATATTCATCCAGCAAAGGCTTCAGCAGATACCATTGGGGAACAGGCTTTGACCCCATACGTGATATCTTTTCCCTTCCAGGTTTAGTCATAGAACATCACTGGAACAGAACAATACATCCACACAGAGCAAACTTGGAACTAATATAAACTTTTTCTTGCAATTAATTTTCACACTTTAATCGTTGTAAATACCTAAAGAGTTACATATGCCAAGTAAGAAAACATATAAGTGGCTACATGTGGTGTGATAGAACTTCAAGGCCCTAGGCATAGTTGTCTATAAAATTCTCATACAGCAATCATGTGAAAAGCAACATGAAAGCAAATAAGAAGAACCCGTCAAAGTCTAGAACTCTTGATTAGTTTGATTCCATAATAACCCAATGGATGAATTGCAAAAAGCAAGTGCATATTTACTATCTGGATGGCAGACTACACGAATAAACAAGGTATGCAAAGTAGTGTAATAGAACGCTGGGTCCTACCACCTTGGTGAAAACTTGCTGGGACCCGAGGGGTATATATTCCTCCAGCAAAGGCTTCAGCATATACCATTGGGGAACAGGCTTTGACCCCATACGTGATATCTTTTCCCTTCAAGGTTTAGTCACAGAACATCAATGGAACAGAACAATACATCCACACAGAGCAAACTTGAACTAATATAAACTTCTTCTTAGGATTAATTTTCAAACTTTAATCGTTGTACATACCTAAAGAGTTACATATGCCAAGTAAGAAAACATATAAGTGGCTACATGTGGTGTGATAGAACTTCAAGGCCCTAGGCATAGTTGTCTATAAAAATCTCATACAGCAATCATGTGAAAAGCAACATGAAAGCAAATAAGAAGAACCCGTCAAAGTCTAGAACTCTTGATTAGTTTGATTCCATGATAACCCAATGGATGAATTGCAAAGCAAGTGCATATTTATTATCCGGAGGGCAGGCTACACGAATAAACAAGGTATGCAAAGGGGCAAAATGGATCGCTGGGTCCTACCACCTTGGTGAAAACTTGCTGGGACCCGAGGGGTATATATGCCTCCAGCAAAGGCTTCAGCAGATACCATTGGGGAACAGGCTTTAGCAGATACCATTGGGGAACAGGCTTCAGCAGATACCATTGGGGAACAGGCTTTGACCCCATAGGTGATATATTTTCCCTTCAAGATTTAGTAAAAGAAAATCACTGGAACAGAACAATACATCCACACAGAGCAAACTTGAACTAATATAAACTTCATCTTAGGATTAATTTTCACACTTTAATCATATATTGAACAGTGGTGTTGTAAATACCTAAAGAGTTACATATGCCAAGTAAGAAAACATATAAGTGGCTACATGTGGTGTGATAGAACTTCAAGGCCCTAGGCAAAGTTGTCTATACAATTCTCATACAGCAATCATGTGAAAAGCAACATGAAAGCAAATAAGAAGAACCCGTCAAAGTCTAGAACTCTTGATTAGTTTGATTCCATAATAACCCAATGGATGAATTGCAAAAAGCAAGTGCATATTTACTATCTGGATGACAGACTACACGAATAAACAAGGTATGCAAAGTAGGGTAATAGAACGCTTGGTCCTACCACCTTGGTGAAAACTTGCTGGGACCCGAGGGGTATATATTCCTCCAGCAAAGGCTTCAGCAGATACCATTGGGGAACAGGCTTTGACCCCATACGTGATATCTTTTCCCTTCCAGGTTTAGTCATAGAACATCACTGGAACAGAACAATACATCCACACAGAGCAAACTTGAACTAACATAAACTTTTTCTAACAATTAATTTTCACACTTTAATCATATAGTGAACAGTGGTGTTGTAAATACCTAAAGAGTTACATATGCAAGGTAAGAAAACATATAAGTGGCTACATGTGGTGTGATAGAACTTCAAGGCCCTAGGCATAGTTGTCTATAAAAATCTCATACAGCAATCATGTGAAAAGCAACATGAAAGCAAATAAGAAGAACCCGTCAAAGTCTAGAACTCTTGATTAGTTTGATTCCATAATAACCAAATGGATGAATTGCAAAGCAAGTGCATATTTATTATCTGGAGGGCAGGCTACACAAATAAACAAGGTATGTAAAGGGGCAAAATGGATCGCTGGGTCCTACCACCTTGGTGAAAACTTGCTGGGACCCGAGGGGTATATATGCCTCCAGCAAAGGCTTCAGCAGATACCATTGGGGAACAGGCTTTAGCAGATACCATTGGGGAACAGGCTTCAGCAGATACCATTGGGGAACAGGCTTTGACCCCATAGGTGATATATTTTCCCTTCAAGATTTAGTAAAAGAAAATCACTGGAACAGAACAATACATCCACACAGAGCAAACTTGAACTAATATAAACTTCATCTTAGGATTAATTTTCACACTTTAATCATATATTGAACAGTGGTGTTGTAAATACCTAAAGAGTTACATATGCCAAGTAAGAAAACATATAAGTGGCTACATGTGGTGTGATAGAACTTCAAGGCCCTAGGCAAAGTTGTCTATAAAATTCTCATACAGCAATCATGTGAAAAGCAACATGAAAGCAAATAAGAAGAACCCGTCAAAGTCTAGAACTCTTGATTAGTTTGATTCCATAATAACCAAATGGATGAATTGCAAAGCAAGTGCATATTTATTATCTGGAGGGCAGGCTACACGAATAAACAAGGTATGTAAAGGGGCAAAATGGATCGCTGGGTCCTACCACCTTGGTGAAAACTTGCTGGGACCCGAGGGGTATATATGCCTCCAGCAAAGGCTTCAGCAGATACCATTGGGGAACAGGCTTCAGCAGATACCATTGGGGAACAGGCTTTGACCCCATAGGTGATATATTTTCCCTTCAAGATTTAGTAAAAGAAAATCACTGGAACAGAACAATACATCCACACAGAGCAAACTTGAACTAATATAAACTTCATCTTAGGATTAATTTTCACACTTTAATCATATATTGAACAGTGGTGTTGTAAATACCTAAAGAGTTACATATGCCAAGTAAGAAAACATATAAGTGGCTACATGTGGTGTGATAGAACTTCAAGGCCCTAGGCAAAGTTGTCTATAAAATTCTCATACAGCAATCATGTGAAAAGCAACATGAAAGCAAATAAGAAGAACCCGTCAAAGTCTAGAACTCTTGATTAGTTTGATTCCATAATAACCAAATGGATGAATTGCAAAGCAAGTGCATATTTATTATCTGGAGGGCAGGCTACACGAATAAACAAGGTATGTAAAGGGGCAAAATGGATCGCTGGGTCCTACCACCTTGGTGAAAACTTGCTGGGACCCGAGGGGTATACTGTAGGCCTCCAGCAAAGGCTTCAGCAGATACCATTGGGGAACAGGCTTTGACCCCATAGGTGATATCTTTTCCCTTCAAGGTTTAGTCACAGAACATCACTGGAACAGAACAATACATCCACACAGAGCAAACTTGAACTAATATAAACTTCTTCTTAGGATTAATTTTCAAACTTTAATCGTTGTACATACCTAAAGAGTTACATATGCCAAGTAAGAAAACATAAGTGGCTACATGTGGTGTTATAGAACTTCAAGGCCCTAGGCATAGTTGTCTATAAAAATCTCATACAGCAATCATGTGAAAAGCAACATGAAAGCAAATAAGAAGAACCCGTCAAAGTCTAGAACTCTTGATTAGTTTGATTCCATGATAACCCAATGGATGAATTGCAAAGCAAGTGCATATTTATTATCCGGAGGGCAGGCTACACGAATAAACAAGGTATGCAAAGTAGTGTAATAGAACGCTGGGTCCTACCACCTTGGTGAAAACTTGCTGGGACCCGAGGGGTATATATTCCTCCAGCAAAGGCTTCAGCAGTTACCATTGGGGAACAGGCTTTGACCCCATACGTGATATCTTTTCCCTTCAAGGTTTAGTCATAGAACATCACTGGAACAGAACAATACATCCACACAGAGCAAACTTGGAACTAATATAAACTTTTTCTTGCAATTAATTTTCACACTTTAATCGTTGTAAATACCTAAAGAGTTACATATGCCAAGTAAGAAAACATATAAGTGGCTACATGTGGTGTGATAGAACTTCAAGGCCCTAGGCATAGTTGTCTATAAAATTCTCATACAGCAATCATGTGAAAAGCAACATGAAAGCAAATAAGAAGAACCCGTCAAATCTAGAACTCTTGATTAGTTTGATTCCATAATAACCCAATGGATGAATTGCAAAAAGCAAGTGCATATTTATTATCTGGAGGGCAGACTACACGAATAAACAAGGTATGCAAAGTAGTGTAATAGAACGCTGGGTCCTACCACCTTGGTGAAAACTTGCTGGGACCCGAGGGGTATATATTCCTCCAGCAAAGGCTTCAGCAGTTACCATTGGGGAACAGGCTTTGACCCCATACGTGATATCTTTTCCCTTCAAGGTTTAGTCACAGAACATCACTGGAACAGAACAATACATCCACACAGAGCAAACTTGAACTAATATAAACTTCTTCTTAGGATTAATTTTCAAACTTTAATCGTTGTACATACCTAAAGAGTTACATATGCCAAGTAAGAAAACATAAGTGGCTACATGTGGTGTGATAGAACTTCAAGGCCCTAGGCATAGTTGTCTATAAAAATCTCATACAGCAATCATGTGAAAAGCAACATGAAAGCAAATAAGAAGAACCCGTCAAAGTCTAGAACTCTTGATTAGTTTGATTCCATGATAACCCAATGGATGAATTGCAAAGCAAGTGCATATGTATTATCCGGAGGGCAGGCTACACGAATAAACAATGTATGCAAAGGGGCAAAATGGATCGCTGGGTCCTACCACCTTGGTGAAAACTTGCTGGGACCCGAGGGGTATATATGCCTCCAGCAAAGGCTTCAGCAGATACCATTGGGGAACAGGCTTCAGCAGATACCATTGGGGAACAGGCTTTGACCCCATAGGTGATATATTTTCCCTTCAAGATTTAGTAAAAGAAAATCACTGGAACAGAACAATACATCCACACAGAGCAAACATGAACTAATATAAACTTCATCTTAGGATTAATTTTCACACTTTAATCATATATTGAACAGTGGTGTTGTAAATACCTAAAGAGTTACATATGCCAAGTAAGAAAACATATAAGTGGCTACATGTGGTGTGATAGAACTTCAAGGCCCTAGGCAAAGTTGTCTATACAATTCTCATACAGCAATCATGTGAAAAGCAACATGAAAGCAAATAAGAAGAACCCGTCAAAGTCTAGAACTCTTGATTAGTTTGATTCCATAATAACCCAATGGATGAATTGCAAAAAGCAAGTGCATATTTACTATCTGGATGACAGACTACACAAATAAACAAGGTATGCAAAGTAGTGTAATAGAACGCTTGGTCCTACCACCTTGGTGAAAACTTGCTGGGACCCGAGGGGTATATATTCCTCCAGCAAAGGCTTCAGCAGATACCATTGGGGAACAGGCTTTGACCCCATACGTGATATCTTTTCCCTTCCAGGTTTAGTCATAGAACATCACTGGAACAGAACAATACATCCACACAGAGCAAACTTGAACTAATATAAACTTTTTCTAACAATTAATTTTCACACTTTAATCATATAGTGAACAGTGGTGTTGTAAATACCTAAAGAGTTACATATGCCAAGTAAGAAAACATATAAGTGGCTACATGTGGTGTGATAGAACTTCAAGGCCCTAGGCATAGTTGTCTATAAAAATCTCATACAGCAATCATGTGAAAAGCAACATGAAAGCAAATAAGAAGAACCCGTCAAAGTCTAGAACTCTTGATTAGTTTGATTCCATAATAACCAAATGGATGAATTGCAAAGCAAGTGCATATTTATTATCTGGAGGGCAGGCTACACGAATAAACAAGGTATGTAAAGGGGCAAAATGGATCGCTGGGTCCTACCACCTTGGTGAAAACTTGCTGGGACCCGAGGGGTATATATGCCTCCAGCAAAGGCTTCAGCAGATACCATTGGGGAACAGGCTTTAGCAGATACCATTGGGGAACAGGCTTCAGCAGATACCATTGGGGAACAGGCTTTGACCCCATAGGTGATATATTTTCCCTTCAAGATATAGTAAAAGAAAATCACTGGAACAGAACAATACATCCACACAGAGCAAACTTGAACTAATATAAACTTCATCTTAGGATTAATTTTCACACTTTAATCATATATTGAACAGTGGTGTTGTAAATACCTAAAGAGTTACATATGCCAAGTAAGAAAACATATAAGTGGCTACATGTGGTGTGATAGAACTTCAAGGCCCTAGGCATAGTTGTCTATAAAAATCTCATACAGCAATCATGTGAAAAGCAACATGAAAGCAAATAAGAAGAACCCGTCAAAGTCTAGAACTCTTGATTAGTTTGATTCCATAATAACCAAATGGATGAATTGCAAAGCAAGTGCATATTTATTATCTGGAGGGCAGGCTACACGAATAAACAAGGTATGTAAAGGGGCAAAATGGATCGCTGGGTCCTACCACCTTGGTGAAAACTTGCTGGGACCCGAGGGGTATATATGCCTCCAGCAAAGGCTTCAGCAGATACCATTGGGGAACAGGCTTTAGCAGATACCATTGGGGAACAGGCTTCAGCAGATACCATTGGGGAACAGGCTTTGACCCCATAGGTGATATATTTTCCCTTCAAGATATAGTAAAAGAAAATCACTGGAACAGAACAATACATCCACACAGAGCAAACTTGAACTAATATAAACTTCATCTTAGGATTAATTTTCACACTTTAATCATATATTGAACAGTGGTGTTGTAAATACCTAAAGAGTTACATATGCCAAGTAAGAAAACATATAAGTGGCTACATGTGGTGTGATAGAACTTCAAGGCCCTAGGCATAGTTGTCTATAAAAATCTCATACAGCAATCATGTGAAAAGCAACATGAAAGCAAATAAGAAGAACCCGTCAAAGTCTAGAACTCTTGATTAGTTTGATTCCATGATAACCCAATGGATGAATTGCAAAGCAAGTGCATATTTATTATCCGGAGGGCAGGCTACACGAATAAACAAGGTATGCAAAGGGGCAAAATGGATCGCTGGGTCCTACCACCTTGGTGAAAACTTGCTGGGACCCGAGGGTTATATATGCCTCCAGCAAAGGCTTCAGCAGATACCATTGGGGAACAGGCTTTAGCAGATACCATTGGGGAACAGGCTTCAGCAGATACCATTGGGGAACAGGCTTTGACCCCATAGGTGATATATTTTCCCTTCAAGATTTAGTAAAAGAAAATCACTGGAACAGAACAATACATCCACACAGAGCAAACTTGAACTAATATAAACTTCATCTTAGGATTAATTTTCACACTTTAATCATATATTGAACAGTGGTGTTGTAAATACCTAAAGAGTTACATATGCCAAGTAAGAAAACATATAAGTGGCTACATGTGGTGTGATAGAACTTCAAGGCCCTAGGCAAAGTTGTCTATACAATTCTCATACAGCAATCATGTGAAAAGCAACATGAAAGCAAATAAGAAGAACCCGTCAAAGTCTAGAACTCTTGATTAGTTTGATTCCATAATAACCCAATGGATGAATTGCAAAAAGCAAGTGCATATTTACTATCTGGATGACAGACTACACGAATAAACAAGGTATGCAAAGTAGTGTAATAGAACGCTTGGTCCTACCACCTTGGTGAAAACTTGCTGGGACCCGAGGGGTATATATTCCTCCAGCAAAGGCTTCAGCAGATACAATTGGGGAACAGGCTTTGACCCCATACGTGATATCTTTTCCCTTCCAGGTTTAGTCATAGAACATCACTGGAACAGAACAACACATCCACACAGAGCAAACTTGAACTAATATAAACTTTTTCTAACAATTAATTTTCACACTTTAATCATATAGTGAACAGTGGTGTTGTAAATACCTAAAGAGTTACATATGCCAAGTAAGAAAACATATAAGTGGCTACATGTGGTGTGATAGAACTTCAAGGCCCTAGGCATAGTTGTCTATAAAAATCTCATACAGCAATCATGTGAAAAGCAACATGAAAGCAAATAAGAAGAACCCGTCAAAGTCTAGAACTCTTGATTAGTTTGATTCCATAATAACCAAATGGATGAATTGCAAAGCAAGTGCATATTTATTATCTGGAGGGCAGGCTACACGAATAAACAAGGTATGTAAAGGGGCAAAATGGATCGCTGGGTCCTACCACCTTGGTGAAAACTTGCTGGGACCCGAGGGGTATATATGCCTCCAGCAAAGGCTTCAGCAGATACCATTGGGGAACAGGCTTCAGCAGATACCATTGGGGAACAGGCTTTGACCCCATACGTGATATCTTTTCCCTTCAAGGTTTAGTCACAGAACATCACTGGAACAGAACAATACATCCACACAGAGCAAACTTGAACTAATATAAACTTCTTCTTAGGATTAATTTTCAAACTTTAATCGTTGTACATACCTAAAGAGTTACATATGCCAAGTAAGAAAACATAAGTGGCTACATGTGGTGTGATAGAACTTCAAGGCCCTAGGCATAGTTGTCTATAAAAATCTCATACAGCAATCATGTGAAAAGCAACATGAAAGCAAATAAGAAGAACCCGTCAAAGTCTAGAACTCTTGATTAGTTTGATTCCATGATAACCCAATGGATGAATTGCAAAGCAAGTGCATATGTATTATCCGGAGGGCAGGCTACACGAATAAACAATGTATGCAAAGGGGCAAAATGGATCGCTGGGTCCTACCACCTTGGTGAAAACTTGCTGGGACCCGAGGGGTATATATGCCTCCAGCAAAGGCTTCAGCAGATACCATTGGGGAACAGGCTTCAGCAGATACCATTGGGGAACAGGCTTTGACCCCATAGGTGATATATTTTCCCTTCAAGATTTAGTAAAAGAAAATCACTGGAACAGAACAATACATCCACACAGAGCAAACTTGAACTAATATAAACTTCATCTTAGGATTATTTTTCACACTTTAATCATATATTGAACAGTGGTGTTGTAAATACCTAAAGAGTTACATATGCCAAGTAAGAAAACATATAAGTGGCTACATGTGGTGTGATAGAACTTCAAGGCCCTAGGCAAAGTTGTCTATACAATTCTCATACAGCAATCATGTGAAAAGCAACATGAAAGCAAATAAGAAGAACCCGTCAAAGTCTAGAACTCTTGATTAGTTTGATTCCATAATAACCCAATGGATGAATTGCAAAAAGCAAGTGCATATTTACTATCTGGATGACAGACTACACGAATAAACAAGGTATGCAAAGTAGTGTAATAGAACGCTTGGTCCTACCACCTTGGTGAAAACTTGCTGGGACCCGAGGGGTATATATTCCTTCAGCAAAGGCTTCAGCAGATACCATTGGGGAACAGGCTTTAGCAGATACCATTGGGGAACAGGCTTCAGCAGATACCATTGGGGAACAGGCTTTGACCCCATAGGTGATATATTTTCCCTTCAAGATTTAGTAAAAGAAAATCACTGGAACAGAACAATACATCCACACAGAGCAAACATGAACTAATATAAACTTCATCTTAGGATTAATTTTCACACTTTAATCATATATTGAACAGTGGTGTTGTAAATACCTAAAGAGTTACATATGCCAAGTAAGAAAACATATAAGTGGCTACATGTGGTGTGATAGAACTTCAAGGCCCTAGGCAAAGTTGTCTATACAATTCTCATACAGCAATCATGTGAAAAGCAACATGAAAGCAAATAAGAAGAACCCGTCAAAGTCTAGAACTCTTGATTAGTTTGATTCCATAATAACCCAATGGATGAATTGCAAAAAGCAAGTGCATATTTACTATCTGGATGACAGACTACACAAATAAACAAGGTATGCAAAGTAGTGTAATAGAACGCTTGGTCCTACCACCTTGGTGAAAACTTGCTGGGACCCGAGGGGTATATATTCCTCCAGCAAAGGCTTCAGCAGATACCATTGGGGAACAGGCTTTGACCCCATACGTGATATCTTTTCCCTTCCAGGTTTAGTCATAGAACATCACTGGAACAGAACAACACATCCACACAGAGCAAACTTGAACTAATATAAACTTTTTCTAACAATTAATTTTCACACTTTAATCATATAGTGAACAGTGGTGTTGTAAATACCTAAAGAGTTACATATGCCAAGTAAGAAAACATATAAGTGGCTACATGTGGTGTGATAGAACTTCAAGGCCCCAGGCATAGTTGTCTATAAAAATCTCATACAGCAATCATGTGAAAAGCAACATGAAAGCAAATAAGAAGAACCCGTCAAAGTCTAGAACTCTTGATTAGTTTGATTCCATAATAACCAAATGGATGAATTGCAAAGCAAGTGCATATTTATTATCTGGAGGGCAGGCTAAACGAATAAACAAGGTATGTAAAGGGGCAAAATGGATCGCTGGGTCCTACCACCTTGGTGAAAACTTGCTGGGACCCGAGGGGTATATATGCCTCCAGCAAAGGCTTCAGCAGATACCATTGGGGAACAGGCTTTAGCAGATACCATTGGGGAACAGGCTTCAGCAGATACCATTGGGGAACAGGCTTTGACCCCATAGGTGATATATATTCCCTTCAAGATATAGTAAAAGAAAATCACTGGAACAGAACAATACATCCACACAGAGCAAACTTGAACTAATATAAACTTAATCTTAGGATTAATTTTCACACTTTAATCATATATTGAACAGTGGTGTTGTAAATACCTAAAGAGTTACATATGCCAAGTAAGAAAACATATAAGTGGCTACATGTGGTGTGATAGAAGTTCAAGGCCCTAGGCATAGTTGTCTATAAAAATCTCATACAGCAATCATGTGAAAAGCAACATGAAAGCAAATAAGAAGAACCCGTCAAAGTCTAGAACTCTTGATTAGTTTGATTCCATAATAACCAAATGGATGAATTGCAAAGCAAGTGCATATTTATTATCTGGAGGGCAGGCTACACGAATAAACAAGGTATGTAAAGGGGCAAAATGGATTGCTGGGTCCTACCACCTTGGTGAAAACTTGCTGGGACCCGAGGGGTATACTGTATGCCTCCAGCAAAGGCTTCAGCAGATACCATTGGGGAACAGGCTTTGACCCCATAGGTGATATCTTTTCCCTTCAAGGTTTAGTCATAGAACATCACTGGAACAGAACAATACATCCACACAGAGCAAACTTGGAACTAATATAAACTTTTTCTTGCAATTAATTTTCACACTTTAATCATTGTAAATACCTAAAGAGTTACATATGCCAAGTAAGAAAACATATAAGTGGCTACATGTGGTGTGATAGAACTTCAAGGCCCTAGGCATAGTTGTCTATAAAATTCTCATACAGCAATCATGTGAAAAGCAACATGAAAGCAAATAAGAAGAACCCGTCAAAGTCTAGAACTCTTGATTAGTTTGATTCCATAATAACCCAATGGATGAATTGCAAAAAGCAAGTGCATATTTACTATCTGGATGGCAGACTACACGAATAAACAAGGTATGCAAAGTAGTGTAATAGAACGCTGGGTCCTACCACCTTGGTGAAAACTTGCTGGGACCCGAGGGGTATATATTCCTCCAGCAAAGGCTTCAGCAGATACCATTGGGGAACAGGCTTTGACCCCATACGTGATATCTTTTCCCTTCAAGGTTTAGTCACAGAACATCACTGGAACAGAACAATACATCCACACAGAGCAAACTTGAACTAATATAAACTTCTTCTTAGGATTAATTTTCAAACTTTAATCGTTGTACATACCTAAAGAGTTACATATGCCAAGTAAGAAAACATAAGTGGCTACATGTGGTGTGATAGAACTTCAAGGCCCTAGGCATAGTTGTCTATAAAAATCTCATACAGCAATCATGTGAAAAGCAACATGAAAGCAAATAAGAAGAACCCGTCAAAGTCTAGAACTCTTGATTAGTTTGATTCCATGATAACCCAATGGATGAATTGCAAAGCAAGTGCATATTTATTATCCGGAGGGCAGGCTACACGAATAAACAAGGTATGCAAAGGGGCAAAATGGATCGCTGGGTCCTACCACCTTGGTGAAAACTTGCTGGGACCCGAGGGGTATATATGCCTCCAGCAAAGGCTTCAGCAGATACCATTGGGGAACAGGCTTTAGCAGATACCATTGGGGAACAGGCTTCAGCAGATACCATTGGGGAACAGGCTTTGACCCCATAGGTGATATATTTTCCCTTCAAGATTTAGTAAAAGAAAATCACTGGAACAGAACAATACATCCACACAGAGCAAACTTGAACTAATATAAACTTCATCTTAGGATTAATTTTCACACTTTAATCATATATTGAACAGTGGTGTTGTAAATACCTAAAGAGTTACATATGCCAAGTAAGAAAACATATAAGTGGCTACATGTGGTGTGATAGAACTTCAAGGCCCTAGGCAAAGTTGTCTATACAATTCTCATACAGCAATCATGTGAAAAGCAACATGAAAGCAAATAAGAAGAACCCGTCAAAGTCTAGAACTCTTGATTAGTTTGATTCCATAATAACCCAATGGATGAATTGCAAAAAGCAAGTGCATATTTACTATCTGGATGACAGACTACACGAATAAACAAGGTATGCAAAGTAGTGTAATAGAACGCTTGGTCCTACCACCTTGTTGAAAACTTGCTGGGACCCGAGGGGTATATATTCCTCCAGCAAAGGCTTCAGCAGATACCATTGGGGAACAGGCTTTGACCCCATACGTGATATCTTTTCCCTTCCAGGTTTAGTCATAGAACATCACTGGAACAGAACAATACATCAAAACAGAGCAAACTTGAACTAATATAAACTTTTTCTAACAATTAATTTTCACACTTTTATCATATAGTGAACAGTGGTGTTGTAAATACCTAAAGAGTTACATATGCCAAGTAAGAAAACATATAAGTGGCTACATGTGGTGTGATAGAACTTCAAGGCCCTAGGCATAGTTGTCTATAAAAATCTCATACAGCAATCATGTGAAAAGCAACATGAAAGCAAATAAGAAGAACCCGTCAAAGTCTAGAACTCTTGATTAGTTTGATTCCATAATAACCCAATGGATGAATTGCAAAAAGCAAGTGCATATTTACTATCTGGATGGCAGACTACACGAATAAACAAGGTATGCAAAGTAGTGTAATAGAACGCTGTGTCCTACCACCTTGGTGAAAACTTGCTGGGACCCGAGGGGTATATATTCCTCCAGCAAAGGCTTCAGCAGTTACCATTGGGGAACAGGCTTTGACCCCATACGTGATATCTTTTCCCTTCAAGGTTTAGTCACAGAACATCACTGGAACAGAACAATACATCCACACAGAGCAAACTTGAACTAATATAAACTTCTTCTTAGGATTAATTTTCAAACTTTAATCGTTGTACATACCTAAAGAGTTACATATGCCAAGTAAGAAAACATATAAGTGGCTACATGTGGTGTGATAGAACTTCAAGGCCCTAGGCATAGTTGTCTATAAAAATCTCATACAGCAATCATGTGAAAAGCAACATGAAAGCAAATAAGAAGAACCCGTCAAAGTCTAGAACTCTTGATTAGTTTGATTCCATGATAACCCAATGGATGAATTGCAAAGCAAGTGCATATTTATTATCCGGAGGGCAGGCTACACGAATAAACAAGGTATGCAAAGGGGCAAAATGGATCGCTGGGTCCTACCACCTTGGTGAAAACTTGCTGGGACCCGAGGGGTATATATGCCTCCAGCAAAGGCTTCAGCAGATACCATTGGGGAACAGGCTTTAGCAGATACCATTGGGGAACAGGCTTCAGCAGATATCATTGGGGAACAGGCTTTAGCAGATACCATTGGGGAACAGGCTTCAGCAGATACCATTGGGGAACAGGCTTTAGCAGATACCATTGGGGAACAGGCTTCAGCAGATACCATTGGGGAACAGGCTTTAGCAGATACCATTGGGGAACAGGCTTCAGCAGATTCCATTGGGGAACAGGCTTTGACCCCATAGGTGATATATTTTCCCTTCAAGATTTAGTAAAAGAAAATCACTGGAACAGAACAATACATCCACACAGAGCAAACTTGAACTAATATAAACTTCATCTTAGGATTAATTTTCACACTTTAATCATATATTGAACAGTGGTGTTGTAAATACCTAAAGAGTTACATATGCCAAGTAAGAAAACATATAAGTGGCTACATGTGGTGTGATAGAACTTCAAGGCCCTAGGCACAGTT